>NC_088684.1:14278498-14586331 GCF_028017835.1 Emys orbicularis
CAGATGGAATACAAGCTGTCAGGAACAGTATCCCTGATGATGACACAGCACAACTTGTTGCTGAGCTCTGTGACTTTATCCTCACGCACAACTATTTCAAATTTGGTGACAATATATACCTCCAGACCAGTGGCACCGCCATGGGCACCAGCATGACCCCACAATATGCCAACATTTTTATGGCTGACCTGGAACAACGCTTCCTCAGCTGTCGTCCACTCACGCCCCTCCTCTACCTATGCTACATTGACGACATCTTCATCATCTGGACCCATGGGAAGGAGACTCTGGAAGAATTCCACCACGATTTCAACAGCTTCCACCCCACCATCAACCTCAGCCTGGACCAATCTATATGGGAGGTCCACTTCCTAGACACCACAGTACAAATAAGTGATGGCCACGTTAACACCACCCTATACCGAAAACCCACCGACCGCTATGCCTACCTTCATGCCTCCAGCTTCCACCCTGGACACACCACACGATCTATCGTCTACAGCCAAGCACTGAGGTACAACCGCATCTGCTCCAACCCCTCAGACAGAGACCAACACCTACAAGATCTTCACCAAGCATTCTCAAAACTATGATACCCGCACAAGGAAATAAGGAAACAAATCAACAGAGCCAGACATGAACCCAGAAGCCTCCTGCTACAAGACAAGCCCAAGAAAGAAACCAACAGAACTCCACTGGCCATCACCTACAGTCCTCAGCTTAAACCTCTCCAACGCATCATCAGTGATCTACAACCCATCCTGGACAATGATCCCTCAATTTTACAGACCTTGGGAGGCAGGCCAGTCCTCGCCCACAGACAACCTGCCAACCTTAAGCATATTCTCACCAGCAACCACACACCGCACCATAACAACTCTAACTCAGGAACGAATCCATGAAACAAACCTCGATGCCAACTCTGCCCACATATCTACACCAACAACACCATCACAGGACCTAACCTGATCAGCTACAACATCACCGGTTCATTCACCTGCACGTCCACCAATGTTACATATGCCATCATGTGCCAGCAATTCCCCTCTGCTATGTACATTGGCCAAACTGGACAATCACTACGTAAAAGGATAAATGGACACAAGTCAGATATCAGGAATGACAATATACAAAAACCTGTAGGAGAACACTTCAACCTCCCTGGCCGCACAATAGCAGATGTAAAGGTAGCCATCTTACAGCAAAAATCTTCAGGACCAGACTCCAAAGAGAAACTGCTGAGCTTCAGTTCATTTGCAAATTTGACACCATCAGATCAGGATTAAACAAAGACTGTGAATGGCAAGCCAACTACAGAAGCAGTTTCTCCTCCCTTGGTGTTCACACTTCAACTGCTAGCAGAGGACCTCACCCTCCCTGATTGAACTAACCTCGTTATCTCCAGACTGATTCTTGCCAGCATATTTATACCTGCCCCTGGAAATTTCCATTACATGCATCCGATGAAGTGGGCATTCACCCACGAAAGCTTATGCTCCAATACATCTGTTAGTCTTAAAGGTGCCACAGGACTCTCTGTTGATCATTAAGGGTGTTAGTGGCCAAAATTCACTTAGATCGTAGGCTCTTTGTTGCAGAGTTCATGTCTCTTTTGTCCACCTCTAGTCTAGTACACTTTTGATTGGGATGTAAGTAATACATAAAACTTTTCTTGACTGAGTTAGGGAGAGAAACACAAAGTGTTTTTTCTCCAGCTTTACGTCTGTAAGCCAAAAAATGGCTGATTGAGAAATATAGCAGTGGGCAACCATTGTAAACTGAGCCATCTTGAGGTCAAAGAACACCCATTACTTCTCTATTTATTTGGACACAGAGGGAAATATTAGACTCAAGAGAAGGACGTGTCCATACCATAAATACAGAATGTACTTTTTTTGGGGGGAGCACACCAAGCCATTTGCTGGAAAAGCTGGATGAGAAGCTAATATGGTTTGGAGGTTATTGTTATTGTTTTTTAGACGAATCAATTTAAAAAATGCAAAATAGCACTGGCAGTCATGAGTTTCTGTACAAACAGATGGAGAAGTAAAGCTTTTCTTGGACTTTACTCACACAGACATGTTGCAATCCTTAAAAATCCAACTTTTCTTTGTGCTCACTCAACTTCATGGCCACAAATAAGAGTTTAATAAGGTATCCTAAGTCCTCCTGAGAAACTGTGTGGGGAGGTTTTAAAAATCCTATTTTCCTGGCCCAAATATGAATTAGTTTACACTCTGAGAAAGGTCAAGAGAGGAGAGACAGGCCGAAGGCATTAGAACCACAGCCTACATATCTGCGACGTCTACTGAGGGACCACGGCAAAAAGTACATTGGATGCCACAGAAAAAATGGTCTATTGAAAAAGTGGGAATCTCCTGCTCAAGGGGTGATCTGACGAGATGATATTTGGCAGAGTAGGGCCTCCATCCTTCTGTAGGCAGCCAGATAGCACATTTAGAACTAATAGAGTAGGACATACAAGAGAGAGGGAGTCTGAAATCCTTTACCAGTCCCAAGGTCTAGTTTCTCATACCATTCACTGAATCTATATCTCCTTCTCTGCGGTCTGCCGCTAGATCTCATGGACTACTCTGTATGCTACAATCCCAGAGCACTGAGTCTACAGTAATTTTGTAGGAGCTTCCATTAAGGGATCTGCTGAAAACTACTGCTATGGGAGTGGGAGCTGCTCATACTGTGAACAGTGAAGTATGGAGCTAGTAATTGGTAAGCCTTTTTTCATTGGTCTAAACTCATTTTGAGCTGAGAAGCAAAAATGTAGGCCTAAAAACAATTGCAGTTGCTGAACCAACTTGCCACACTATATGCTGTAACAAGACAGGAAGAAGACTGGGGGTTACAGTGTTCATTCATGTGGAAAGAGGCAGAACTGGAGGGACAAAGAAACAATGTGATTGAGATAACCTCCTCCTCATGGAAACACAGGCAGGTCAAAGTCTTTTCCAGGAGACTAAGTTTGAAAATCCTGTACAGTAAAAACATGGTTAGAACTCTGTTGTGATTGAATCAGAAAACTACCAATGTTTGGCTGGCCAATGAGAATGAGGCTAAACAAAACTCCATGAAAACAATGTTCTTATAATAATTTTAATGCAAGTTACTTTAAAATGGGTAATGCTTACATTTACATTAATGGACACTGCTGAAGACTCAGCAATTCTGAAAATCAGGTCACTTATTTAGGTGCCTAAATATGGATATAGGAACCTAACTTCAGGCACTTAAAAACAAAACAAAAAAACAAACAAACAAAAAACAACCTTGGCCCAGAATTGTAAAATAGTTCAAAGGATTTGTAGAAATATTACCTTTTATTTAAAATTAGAAAGGATCCCTAAACCTCTATCTAGTATACTCTCCATCTTAATTAAATTTCCTATTACGGAAACCAAGCTAATTGAAGCATCTTAGAGATTAGTTAACTGTCAGAAATTATGCAATTAGGCACTGCATTAGGAAAATCTGCCATCAGTGCAAACCTTGTCTGAAGGCTAACAAAAAAAGCATCAATAAAATAGCCAGACACATAATTAAAGCTCTGTCACTAATTTTCACAGACTGGAAGGAACCCTTAGAACTAATCATTGGCTTCCACAGTGGTCTTAAAGAAAGACTACATTTCAAATAAAATTACAACACTCTGACTGTGGTTTGCAGGACTTCTGGGATTCTCTCATTTACAGTGCAGAATATCCCTACACTCATGAACCACTGGTTCTAAGTTTAAATTCAAAACCCAATCCATAATTACCACTTGTCTAAAAACAAAACATTATCTTGAATGTATATCCTGTCCATTTCAACAAATACGAGCAGTGCTTAGAATAGTCACTTGCCATGCAATCATTATATAAAGTCTTTATATAATTCTTGAAGTCAAATATTTCATTTGGAATAAATCATTTTAAAAATTCTATAAATCAGAACATCAGTAATATTTAAAATCTATTCTGAAAACAATGGCACTTGGGTATAGTCCCTTCCAAATTATTAGTGAAGAGGTTTAGAAAATCTTTAAATATTGTGGGAAGGGAATAATGGCATAAAAGGTAGTAAACTCTGATTATTTATAAGAAAAGTAAATTATGGTAAACATGTAAGTTTATTTCTATAACCACAGTCATTGTTTCAGAGAGAACTAAACGGTATGAAAACAATGAGTTATAGGTATATTGCTATGAAATATCTATCTTCTGCTTACTGAGAGAAGTCTAGAAAAATATGAAATCATCTCCATTCCATTAGCTATTTATTAGAAATAATTACTGTTTCTTATTATAATGGAATAAAGGCAGTTGACTAAATCACGTGCACACAAACACACGTGCACACACATAATGTCTTGATTTTTTGTTAGCTTAATTTGGCCCAGTGTTCAGGAGAATATTCTTTTCCTCAGTAAACAAGCATAAACATCTTTATTAAGTGGCTTAGAAAGAGGTTACTCTAACTTACTAATTGAAGCAGTGTTCCAGCTAAAGTCTTTTGCCATCCTCCAGTTAAGAAATCATGAACAGAACATGTTTTGATTGTAGTTATAGGAAAGTGCACAGATTGCTTTTCTGTAACCCTGTACCTCCTAAAGATGCAAGTCTTAAACAGATTGTCTGTCACTTGGAGGCCATATATGTCAATAAATTAATTTAGTAGTTAGGGTTGTGGTTGAAACTATGTATATAGTATATACTTGCTACTATATATACACAATTTCATTTTAGATTGCCTTTTTTGAGAAAAACAACTATCTAGAGAAGTTTATAGAATCATAGAAATGTAAGGTTGGAAGGGATCTCAAGAGGCCATCTAGTCCAGCCCCCTAGAGCCAAGTATACCTAGAATGGCTTAGTATTTTGGATAAAGTAAGCTTTTACTTAAAGATCCATCCCTTTCACCCCTTCTCATAAGCTGTTCAAAAACTCATGAATAACCTGTCTTTTGACCTCCCTGGGTATGTCTACACTGCAATAGAAGACCCACAGACATGGCCGCAGTTGGCCTGGGTTATCTGACTCAGGCTTGCAGGGCTCAGGCTAAAGTGTAACAAAATTGTAGCAGGGCGAGAAAGTCTCAGAGTACATCTACACTGCAATAAAAAAAATGTAGCACCATATCTCAGAGCTGGGGGTCAGCTGACTTGGGCTAGCAGGGATCGGGCTGCGGGTCTAAAAATTGCAATGCAGACGTTCAGGCTTGGGCTGGAGCCCAGGCTCTGAGACTCAGAAGGGAGGGTCTTAGAGGATGGGGTCCAGCCCAAGCCTGAACGTATACACTGCAATTTTATAGCTATACACCCCAAACCTCACAAGCCTGAGTCAGCTGACCTGGGTCCTGAGACTCGGTGCCATGGGTTTTTTATCATAGTATAGACATACCCCGAGGCCTTGCTGCAAAACCTTTCTGCATCAAGAAGAAAAAGGACACAACGCACTTAAAAAAAAAAATTCTTTGCAAGTTACATAACTGCTTTAGGTAACTGATCTCTTATCCTCTGGCAATGTACACAAGCTCCTTCCCTTAAAAACTGACCCATTATATAACACATTAACCTCCTTGAGATAGTGGCAGTTAAGCACTGTCCCAGTTCCTAGAAGCTCCTTGAACATCCAAAAGAAATGACCTTCTTCCCATCCACATCTTGTAGATATCCAACCCCAGGTGATGGTGTGTGTTTATTACAAAAAGTCTTGTAAGGACTGCAAGGGCACAGCCATACTCCCTTCCCAGCACAGCTAGTATAATATGCACAATCATCTGTAGCAGTAGAGTGTTCACATCTTCACCGTAAGGACTTGGGGTCATCCAGTTCTGCCTACACTAGGGTGTTACTAACCTCCGATATAAATGAGGACCTCCGATTTTTCGCCCTTATGCTGTTCCAAATCTATACTATTCCGTATAGGGGAACATATCTGACTTTCCCCACCCACTATTCAGACTGCTGGCACTTAACATTAAAAAGGTTGCAGAGAAGTTTTTAAACTAGGAGATGGGGGAAAGCCAACTGCTGCAGAGGAGCATGTGGATCAGACAGAGACTTCTCTTAGAGGAGCGTCTATTGATAGAGATTCTCTAAGCTTTACTCAGGAGGAGAGAATGGAAGAGGATAATGTAAGGGCCAGATCAGACGAGAAACATTCACATAAAAAAGAATCGGACACATCAGAAAAGGGCAGACAAATAAACAGTGACAAGTTTTTAAAGTGCTTGTACATAAATGCTAGAAGTCTAAATAATAAGATGGGTGAACTAGAGTGCCTCATGATAAAGGAGAATATTGATATAATAGTCATCACAGAAACCTGGTGGACTGAGGACAATCAGACACTGCAGGAGTTATATCTCATTGCCACAGGCAGTAAGAAGGAACCAAGGGATGACTGACCTGCTGTTTTTTATGCCCTATGATGGGCACCTAGGCCCTAGGCACAGTCCCAGCAGATATCGCTGGTCAAAAGAATCTAATCTCACACATGGGGCATATGCACCCAGAAGCAGAATCCACGTGGACTATCACTTGAAGATGATGGAGTTAAGGTTAAGTATATAGCAGTAAATAAAGGGTAAAACATTACAGGGATGTTGTAATTATCTCAAAAAGAAACATTAGCAATTCAAAGTCAGGTGTAAAATGCACAGTTAAGAAACACCAACCTTTACTTCTATCTGCACTAACACCAAGAGGAAAAAAAAGTGACGCATCTTCAATTTAACCTAATATTGGACTACAAACACTAAAATGTACTAATCATAATTGCAACTATATTGCATGGTGTCACTACATGACAGAGTTAAGGCTGTTTGAGCACCTTAACTGTGCATTTCTATTCCTTAATGTTTTCATTTCTTTTAAGTTTATCCTTAACGCTGAAGTTCCTGGGTTTGTAAATCATGGTTTTGGCATAACAGAACAGTTCTCAAATGTTTTTACCCTGGAGCTACAGATATGTAATCAACTGTAACTTCATCATAGCACAGTTTATGTCTGGGAATATATTGTAATGTTAAAAATGCAACAGCAGGCTCTATTGTATAAAATATGGTTTTAAATGGTGTTTCCATTCTAGCTCAAACATTTTCTATTGTAAAACAAATGATATAGTATTGGAGAACATTTCATTTAAAAGTTACTTTGTGTCTTATTCATTTTCTTTGTTATTGTTTCCTAAGAATTCTCTTTTAAAAGCTAGGTGTACCTCAGTATACTGACAACCCTAACAATCATTACCATACTACATGCAGCTACAGATAAAGGCAATAGGTACATATTAATTAACAAACACCAATTTATTTTCTAACATATATTGCCAACAGCAATGAAGAATATGCCTTGGGAATAGTTTGTGAGAACAGATTTAATGAGGAACATTTAAAAGACATTATAAGTTACTGAATAAATTCATTGCTCTCTTTGACACAATCAATCTTCAGTTAGGTGTTATCAGGTATGGCAACAGGACATACTTTGTCATATGGGCTAATTAACTATATTAATCTATTAAGAATCCTTTTTGTTGATCACTCAATTGATCCTAAACCAATGCCTACATTCAACTCTCTTTCTTTACACAGGCCTAAGAAAATTACAAGAAACTACAGGCACATATTTATGATTATGTGATATAAAGGAGGGTTTTTTTGCGGGGGGTGGAGGAAAAGGGGGGCAAGGGTGATATAGACTGAAGATCTAATCCATCAGATATGCTGTCTCTAGCAAAGGAAGACCATGAGACTCCCACTACAGGGAGGTCACTTGTGAGATATAAAACACTCACATCCTCAGACCAGTCTGTAGACCTGAACTCAGATATCACCTAATATATCATCATCAGAGTGCCAAAGCTTTTCATAAACAAAAACAAATCCTTTGACCTATCTACCTGCAAATTTCTGTAATGTTTTTAATACTGAACCCATTTTTATTTGTACAGTTAATGGATTAATGAGCTATTTTTTTCAAACCATTAGCTTTGTGTATTAGTCAAAATTAAGTTTGTTCTTTAACAGTTTTTGCCATGCAACTGTTGAATACTACATTAAAAATAAACTAATTTAGAATATGCTTGAGATCAAACATCTATCTTTTATTTAAAATGTTTAATGCCTATACTGTAAACAAATTAAAACATTATTTTCTCATGGAACATGGGAGACTTATAACTCAGCTTTCAAGAGCCAGAACTCTTTTAAATCTCATATAAGAATTTTATGTTATATTTTCAACATATGGAAGTTTTTCAACTGCTTAAACATAACACAACGTGATTCCTATAAATAAGGAAAAAGACGTATATGGCTGACTGCATGGTTTTTAAACCACTTGCATTGGAACCTAAAATTTAACATTTTTCTTAAAGCTTATTAAGTAAAACTTCATTAATTCACACTTACAACTAGACAACTGACCCATTACATAGTTTTGAATGTTATAGGTTAGTAAAAACAAGAAAAAAGCGGGTAATTCATTAAAAGAATAATTTTATTCATTTGTCAACTGCAGGTTAGATTTATTTGTATCTTAAGGTATGACAGCAAAGTGTAATAGAGTATTTTGTAAAGATACTAAAATTTAAGAATATGATATCCAGTACACTGTTAAATCTTTGTAAAAGTGCTGAGAGACCACCAAATCTGGTGCAGATTTCAGGTGTGGGGTTCAGTAAAGTGCAGATTAAAGACGTTCTACTGAATTCTAAAATGACACTCACAATCTTCTGTTACTAGAATAATGAAGATTATGCTTGGTGGTACCAACAGGTAGGTGAAAGGTTTCACTTACATATTCTCCATATGTCTCCTGCGCTGGAGGTGGTGGCAGAGGCCGGTATCCTGCAGGTGGAGGTACTCCTCTTGCTCGGGGGGCTAGAAGTCCACGACCACGACTGACTGGACCTCTACTGGGAGGTACTCCCCTGGGAGCTGGTGCCCCTCTTGGTACACCTGCTGGTGGGGGTGGCACTCCTCCACGGCCCCTATGAACAAGAAGATAATTTTATTAAATACCATATTCTTACTTTTGGTCTTCCCTCTGCAAGGTTTTTCCCAGTAACTTGTCAATTTTGCTCCAGTGATTACTTCTACAGCTCGCTAAGAAGAATGTTTAAAGGTTCTTTACAAAAGAGGCAATTTAGAGTTTGGCATTTGTATTTCACATTTTGATTCAGTTACGCTTAGTATGACAGTACTACCAAAGGCACAAATTGCATGTAGGCGATTTTTTACTAATGTCTTGTGAAGGTTTCTGCTGATAGTGTACGTGGAAGCCTCCTAGTGAAATTATAGTAATCAGTCAATTGCACAACAAATTTAACTTGAGATGTGGAAATACCATCCCAAAAAATAAAGGATTATCTTGAAGCTATTATTGGTTACATCATATCCCTTAGATCCATGCACAGAGAGATCAGACCCATCTCCCTAAGACTTAGAATCATAGAATATTAGGGTTGGAAGAGACCTCAGGAGGTCATCTAGTCCAATCTCCTGCTCAAAGCAGGACCAACACCAACTAAATCATCCCAGCCAAGGCTTTGTCAAGACTGGCCTTAAAAACCTCTAAGGATGGACATTCCACCACCTCCCTAGGTAACCTATTCCAGTGCTTCACCACCCTCCTAGTGGAATAGTGTTTTCTAATATCCACTTCTCTGCATGGTTCATGGAACATGATGAAAGGAGAGACTAGGTGGGGACAGCAGTTGATTTTCTTCCCTTTCTGGCCCTATGGAAACTACATTAAAAGATATAGCCATAGCTGTACACTTGTACTGTGGTGAGAGCTATAGAAACACATTAAACTTGCAAAACACAGCCACCTACTTGATTATCAGTGCTTCAAGCGGGAAACATATAACATCCCTACTTCAAGAGTTTTATAAGATTGCTATATAAAATTCAGGTGGTATTCAAGGTGCTGGTTTTAACCTATAAAGCCTTTGGGGTACGAGGAGTGGTTACATTAGAGAATACACTTGCCCACGTGTGTGGTTTATGGTAGTGGTAAGATGTTTGCTGATGTGTGGAGGAGTACAGATATGTATTGCTTGGTGGCTTACCTTTTCATTTCCTTGCTTTTGTGATTTAGTGTCTGGCATGTTTTTAATTGTTCAAGTGGAGTGAATGAGGGTGGGAGAAGTTACCCAGAGCTTTGTCACAGAAGTGTAGCTGCTGACACAGAAGCTGCACTTCTGTGGCAAATAAAACCTTCTCCATTGTAGGATAAAATCCAACAGAAAAACGTAGTTGCTGAAGGTAAAGATGTTATGATTGTGCTGAATAGACAATCAATAGGTGTGAAATACAGATAGCAAGTCAATTCTTCAGAAGTACTTAGTCTACATACAAAGCTTTAGTCAAACTCCTTTTCTTGTTCTATAGGATTTATATTTGAGGATATGATGCAAGAGCAAAACAAATGAGGAAAAACCTATATAAAAATCTGTATGTCTCTTAAATGTAAAAAAAAAAAAAAAAGATAGTGGTTAGCTTACAAACTATACCTTCTTTGCTTAGTTTGTGTTTTAAAATCGATGATGGATGACCTTTGAAATGCTAGCAGAAAGACCTAGACAAACATCTTATTTCTTCCACAGCAAGGATTTAAAATGTGCACTTGGTATTCTGATTCACTTATCTACTGCCCACATCTTGTAATACATCTAGAGTAACATCAACAAAACACTCCATTCTCTACCAGAGAGATAAATATACTCTGTAATTCATCCAAAAGAAGTAGAGAAGCAAGAGTGACCCTTGCAATTACAACCTGGCTATTAAAGAGAATAGATTCTAGACAAGTCTGACTTGGGCAGAAAGGTTTAGACTCATCTGATATGATATAAAATAAGGAGGGCCAGGCTTGTCTTGTGGATAACATATTGGTGATGGGATCTATACACACTTTCTGTGTAACCTTGATTAAACCACAGAACCACTCTGCACCTCACTTTTCTTATCTGTACAATTGTTTTAATATTGCCTTACATCACTGCTGAATATATTAATGTATGAAAAATTGTGGCACTGGCTGAGAAACTTAGAAGTGCAAAGTTTGATCATAACAGAGCAGATACATATGAAATTACTCATAATAATTCATCAAAATATCAAAGGGCAAAACATTTTGAACAAGACGATGAACAGTATGATTAACTGGTGTGGTCTGCTGAGTACTTACTGGTCACAAGCTGCTAGCTGAAGCTCCTACTTTATTGCTGCTTTTACAGGGTTTGCAGTGATGTGTCTGACTACCTGCAGAAGTGGCATTAAAGGAGAAAAAGCAAACCTAGCACTTTCCACTAAGGGATGCAAAGAAAGGGAGAAGCACTTGAGGTCACCAGCAGGGTCAGTGCCAGGAGATATCAGCAGATCTAGACCAAGAGCCAGCTGCAGTGCCAGACCCAAAAGTTTCAGGAGAGAGAAGTACTCAGGGGTGCAAGAGACCAGGCAGATACATGCAGGGAAGTGGAGGTGGTGGATGGGGAGAGGAAAAAAAGAACCTACAGGATTCTTTGATGAGAAAGTAAACTATTTAAAAAGTTTATTAATTGACCAAATGTTACAGTTGTCACAAATGCCTCATCCACCTTGCCTTCCTGATCTGGTGGTCTAGAGTAGACCCCCCACCATGACATCACTCCTATTTTAACCCTTTTATCTTTACCCAGAGACTCTCAACTGGTCTGTCGCTCATCTCCTTGTGGACCTCATGAGAAGTGTATCTATTCTTTATGTATAATGCAACCACTCCTCCCTTTTCCCCTGCCTGTCCTTTCTGAACTAGCCATACCCCTCTATATCAATACTCCAGTCATGAGACTTATCTCGCCAAGTCTCTGAGATGACAATTAAATCATAATTTAGCTTATGTACTAATACATCAAGTTCTTCCTGTTTATTCCCCATACTCCTTGCATTTGTATATAGGCATCTAAAACATTAATCAGATTCTCCCACTCATTTCCTTCTTGTTCTCCCTTCAACTCTATTGTAATTTTCCATGTCCCCCCTCCCCCGCATCTAACCCTCTGTTATGATCATTTTTTATACTTATCTGTGGGCTTTTGTCATCTACCCCCATTGAACCTAATTTAAAGCCATCCTCGTTATGTTGGCTAGCTGGTGCGCAGAAATGTTCTTCCTCTTCTTGGTGAAGTGGACCCAATCTCTTCACAGCAGAACTTCTTCCCAGAACGGCATTCCATGGTCAAAGAAGCATGTCAGCATACCCTTTGGAGGATTCTCTCCATCCTCCCTACCAATTTTCTATGGGGGTTCTACAGGTCTTTGTCTTTGCTACCCTTCTTCCAACTCTCCCTCTACACCTTTTTCTTGGGTAATCTCATCCCAAACACAAATTCAACTACCATCGCTATGCTGATGACTCACAGATCTAATTCTCTACTCCAAACCTGTCATCTTCTCTAAAAACTAAAACTCTAAAAACACTGTTGACTCATATCCAGTTTCTCGTCCACTGTAATCCCCTCCTTTTCTGCAGAATTATCGCTTAGCAAGAAAAGGACCTGGGGATTACAGTGGATGAGAAGTTGGACATGAGTCAACAGTGTGCCCTTGTTGCCGAGAAGGCTAACAGCATATCAGGCTGCATTAGTAGGAGCACTGCTAGCAGATCGAGGGAAGTGATTATTCCCCTCTATTCAGCACTGGTGAGGCCACACCTGGAGTATTGCGTCCAGTTTGGGGAAGGATGTGGATGTAAATAAGAAAGAATGTGGATAAACTGGAGAGAGTCCAGCAGAGGGAAACGAAAACGATTAGGGGGCTGGGGCACATGATTTACGAGGAGAGGCTGAGGGAACTGGGCTTATTTAGTCTGTAGAAGAGATGAGTGAGGGGAGATTTGATAGCAACCTTCCACTACCTGAAGGGAGGTTCCAAAGAGGATGGAGCTAGGCTGTTCTCAGTGGTGGCAGATGACAGAACAAGGAGCAATGGTCTCAAGTTGCAGTTGGGGAGGTCTAGGTTGAATATTCGGAAAAACTATTTCACTAGGAGGGTGGTGAAACACTGGAATGGGTTACCTAGGGAGGTGGTGGAAAAACCTCATTAGAGGTTTTTAAGGCCCAGCTTGACAAAGCCCTTGCTGGAATGATTTAGTTGAGGTTGGTCCTGCTTTGAGCAGGGGGTTGGATTAGATGACCTCCTGAGGTCTCTTCCAACCCTATATTCTATGATTCTATGAAAACTAAAATCTTGGCCTGTCTCTCTGGTATCTTCTTGCAGAGGTCTAGCCATCAGTTCAAGTTCAACATGGCTAAAACAGAGCTCTTAATCTTTCCTCTCTTTTCCCCTCTATCTCCTTTCTTGATCACTGTTGAAATACCACCATCGTGCCTGTCAGTCAGGCCCGTAATCTGAATATCATCTTTGACTCAGACCTCTCTCTAGGTCAGCCGACCTGTGGAACTCTTTTCCTGAGGATATTGTGAAGGCCAAGACTATAACAGGGTTAAAAAAAGAATTAGATAAATTCATGGAGGATAGGCTCATCAATGGCTGTTGGCCAGGATTGGCAGGGATGGTGTCCCTAGCCTCTACAACGAGGAGTCCTTGTGGCACCTTAAAGATTAACAAATGTATTTGGGCATAAGTTTTCATGGGCTAAAACCCTCTTCATCAAATGCATGAAGTGGAAAATATAGCAGGGAAGTATAAATACACAGCATATGAAAAGATGGGAGTTGCCTTACCAAGTTGGGGGGGGGGGCAGTGCTAACAAGCCAATTCAATTGAGGTGGTAGTGGGCTATTCTCAACAGTTGAGAAGAAGGGATGGAAATCATGTTGGTAGTGCTAATGAGGCCAATGTAAACAAGGTGGACCATTTCAAACAGTTGACAAGAAAGTGTGAGTATCAGCAGGGGAAAATTAGTTTTTGTAGTGACCCATCCACTCCCAGTCTTTATTCAGGCCTAATTTGATGGTGTCTAGTTTGCAAATTAATTACAGTTCTGCAGTTTCTCGTTGGAGTCTGTTTTTGAAGTTTTTGTTGTTGAAGAATTGCCACTTTTAAGTCTGTTATTGAGTGTCCAGGGAGATTGAAGTGTTCTCCAACTGGTTTTTGAATTCCTGATGTCGGATTTGTGTTCATTCATTCTTTTGCGTAGAGACTGTCCAGTTTGGCCAATGTACATGGCAGAGGAGCATTGGGAATGGGGGATGGATCACTCAATGATTACCTGTTCTGTTCATTCCCTCTGGGGCACCTGGCATTGGCCACTGTCAGAAGACAGGATACTGGGCTAGATGGACCTTTGGTCTGACCCAGTAAGACCGTTGTGATTTTCTTCACATCTAGACTATGGCTCAATCTTGCAGATGGCTTCTGCATAATATCTCTAAGATACAAATTTTCCTATCCACTCACACAGTTTAAATTCTTGTCCAGGCTCTCATCATCTCACATCTTGATTACTTTAACATCCTTTTCTCTGGCTGTGACAAATGTAATCTTGCTCCACTCAAATCAATTCAGAATTCTGCTGCAGAAATCATTCTCCTACCCATCTCTTTGAACATGGGCAAACCTCTCTTTGCATCCCTTCATCAGCTCCCTCTTCTTTCTCTCTTTAAACAAACTGCTTGTCTTCACTTTCAAGGCCCTTCACGGCCTAATCCAACCATATCTATCATGTCTCATTCGCTATCAAAACCTTGACTCTGACCTCTGATCAGCCTATGACATAGGTCTCCACTGCCCCCTTATTACATTTTCAAAAAAGCTGTGTTGTGCTTTCTCTCATTCCACCCCACACCTTTGGGAAGAGCTCCTAGTCCAGTGACTCTCAACCTTTCCAGACTACTGTACCCTTTCAGGAGTCTGATTTGTCTTGTGTACCCCCAAATTTCACATCACTTAAAACGGACTTGCTTACAAAATCAGACATAAAAATACAAAAAAGTGTCACAGAACACTATTACTGAAAAATTGCTTACTTTCTCATTTTTACCTTATAATTGTAAAATAAATCAATTGGAATATAAATATTTCACTTACATTTCAGTGTATAGTATACAGATCCGTACAAACAAGTCACTGTCTGTATGAAATTTTAGTTTGTACTGACTTCGCTAGTGATTTTTATGTAGCCTGTTGTAAAACTAGGCAAATATCTAGATGAGTTGATGTACTCCTTGGAAGACCACTGCGTACCCCCAGGGGTTCACATACCCCTGGTTGAGAATCACTGTCCTCGTAAACACCTGCAGAGATACCTCATTATCCTCCTTCAAATTCTCCTTTGCCATGAGGCCTACAAAAATGTGTACAACTGTTAAGCTGCTGCTATCACTGCTTATCACACTGACCAATACTGTCTCATTGTTCCCTTGTATCTATCTGTCTATATCCATCTGTTGTCTCTTGTCTTAGATTGTAAACTCTTTGGGGTAGGAACCATCATTTTTGTTCTGTGCTTGTACAGCACTTAGCACAATGGGGTCCTGGTCAATGACCCCCATGATTATTTGTCTAGTAATTCAAACAAATAATAATATTTGTATAATCCTCATCATTCTAGTACCTGAGCACTTCATAATCATTAACGGATTTCTATCTTCACAACATCCCGATGGAAGAAGAGAAGTCCTTTTCCCTAAGCACACAAGTCACACAAAGCTTGCGTTAGGGGTGTGTGTGGGGGGGAACCCAGACCTGAGTCCCAGCACAGCACCCTGCCAATTAAACCATCCTTCCTATTGAATGCAATTATAGAAGCTATCTTTAGGAAGGATTTGAAAAATGTACTCAATACATGGTAACTTTTAAGCTTGAGCTGCTTCCCCAGTCCACTCCAGACAATGCTTGCCCCTCCTGATTCTGGGGTCTGGTTCAATGACAACAAAACTACTGACTCCCTAAAAAGTAGCACTCATGGAATATCCGGTTTAAGCAAATCTCAAACAGAAAAAAATGCATACATTTATACAGGACAACCCTGATGTCCAAGCCTTCTCCTCAGGCATGGTTAACCATCGAGTTTCAGATTCTCCATAAGCACCTACAACAGGTCTGGCTCTTCTCCTTACTGGAAAGATCCACCAGCAACCCCTTTCGTTCTCCACGTGTTCTCTGTAGAAAGACCCATAAGCAGCTAATACTCCCTTCATGCCAAAGCAAAGCTGAACACTGAACCTCACTTAAAAGGGCCAGCATGCCTTATGACATATCTAAAATGAAATACATCTGTTTCACCTCTTCCCTGGTACACCAAGTCTCTTGCAATTAAACAGAGAAACGGCTATGTACTTTTTAAAGTGAACTGTATTTTATTTGTATGTTTTTTGAAAATTTATCAAATAGCAGTTGATTGACAATGTAATTAATACTAGATCTGACTGAACAACAGAGATAAATATCTGGTAAATGTATTAAATGCATTTCAAAAGTTGTAGAACAACATAATTGCCAAATAGTATCTAACTATGAATTAAAAACTCAGACATTATTCAACAAATACCAGAGAAAAAATCATTTACATTTTTGCTGAATATTATTTGACAAGCCCTATTACATTTCTTTTGATTTTGTTATACCTTCCCTTTCTTCTTAGCTTCATCTCCAGTCCGCACGTGCTCATAGCTATTCATGGACCTACACACTGGGGCTGTAAATTTTACCAGATACTTAATAGCCAAGACCAATTCTAGGCATGGGCAAGCAAAGCAGTCACCCTGGGTTCCTTCTTCCAAGTGGCACTGTACTGCTCAGCTGTTTCTCTTTTGTTTTCTGGGGACTGGCGCCACACTGATTAGCCAGCTTCCCCGCTCCCCTCGGCCATTCAATGGAGGGAACACAAGGTCCATGTGAAAACATCTTCTGTCCTGGATTGCAAAATGGCTAGGGCCACTCCTTAGGAGAACTAAACCTAACAGTCACAGACTTATATGAATGATGAGAGAACCCTCACAGTACAGTGGCAATGCAATTGCTAGAACAGGGAGTGTGCTGTATTTGCTACGAGGGTGCTGTCCTGGACTGCTCATGAGCACATTCTTTTATACCAACCTCCAGAAATTTGATAAACTTGAAGAAGTCCACTAGAGTCTTCTGGCCACGAAGCAGCATTCTGTCTTTTGCTCTTCTAGAACTTCCCAGCGGCGGCAAGGAAAGTTCTCCATTATTGGGATCTCCATTATTCTACTTCTTCCATTTTTGAGCAGTGAATCACCTCCTTTAGTATAGGTACACCCTGTCTCCTCAATATGCCCAGCTAGCTCTGCAGGCTCCACTCCCTCCCTACTCCCTTTGTCATGCTCTACAACCCCCGGAAGCACACAAAGGGTAAGACCGCTGCTGCCTCTTGAATTCAAGGACTATGTGATTGTTGCCAAAAGTTTTCAATAAAAAGTTACATTTTAAAACTATAATGTTGAATGTCCATTAAGAAGAATATTAGAAGCTAATAAACTGAATATCTGTCTGTTATTTTTTAAAATAAAAACAGAACAAATGTTATATTTGCAAATAGCCATAAAATAATGTCATGAAGGTAAATTAACCATGTTAGAATAAGGTACATTTTATTTGGAATTAGTATGCAAATACCACTAATGAGTCTCTGGAAATACATACTTAATTTCAACAACTGCAATTATCATCAATAACTATTTATTTGTTCTCTAACTGAAGCTGATAGTTGATTAACTCTCAAGTGTATGAATTACAGTAGAAAAAACCTAAATTAAAGAGGGTCTTTCTCACAAATAAAATTAGAACACTTTACCAGAAATACAAGACGTTTTCTACATATTTGTTATTTACTCTAATGCTGAGGATATTTGCCTGAATTTATTTAAATACATCTCCTATTAACTAAAAAGACAAGAAAAACCTAAAAAGTAGGGCTGTCGATTAACCGCAGTTAACTCACGCGATTAACTCAAAAAAAGTAATCGAGATTAAAAAAATATAATCGCTATTAATAACAGTTTTAATCGCACTGTGCAATAGAATACCAATTGAAATTTATAAAATATTTTTGGAATTTTTTTTACATTTTCAAATATATTGGTTTCTATTACAACACAGAATATAAAGTGTATAGTGCTCACGATCATTTTTACAGTGTAAATATTTATAACAAAAAATATAAAAAGAAATATTATTTTTCAATTCACCTCATACAAGTACTATAGTGCAATCTCTTTATCGTGAAAGTGCAACTTACAAATGTATTTTTGTTACATAACTGCACTCAAAAACAAAACAATATAAAACTTTAGAGTCTACAGGTCCACTTAGTCCTGCTTCTTGTTCATCCAATTGCTAAGACAAACAAGTTTGTTTACATTTACAGGAGATAATGTTGCCCGCTTCTTATTTACAACGTCACCAGAAAGTGAGAAAAGGCGTTTGCATGGCACTTGTGTAGCTGGCGTTGCAAGGTATTTACATGCCAGATATGCTAAACATTCGTATACCCCTTCATGCTTCGGCCACCATTTCAGAGGACATGCTTCCATGCTGACGATGCTCATTAAAAAATTGTGTTAATTAAATTTTTGACTGTACTCCTTGGGGGAGAATGGTATGTCTCCTGCTCTGTTTTACCCACATTCTGCCATATATTTCGTGTTATAGCAGTCTCGAATGATGACCCAGCACATGTTGATCGTTTTAAGAACACTTTCTCTGCAGATTTGACAAAACGCAAAGAAGGTACCAATGTGAGATTTCTAAAGATAGCTACAGCACTTGACCCAAGGTTTAAGAATCTGGAGTGCCTTCCAAAATCCGAGAGGGATGAGGTGTGGAGCATGCTTTCAGAGTCTTAAAAGAGCAACGCTCTGATGTGGAAACTACAGAACCCGAACCACCAAAAAAGAAAATGGACCTTCTGCTGGTAAGCTCTAAAGTTTTACATTGTTTTAGTTTTGAATGCAGTTATTTTTTGTACATAATTTTACATTTGTAAGTTCAACTTTCATGGTAAAGTGATTACATTACAGTACTTGTATGAGGTGAATTGAAAAATATTATTTCTTTTGTTTTTACAGTACAAATAATTGTAATAAAAATAAATATAAAGTGAGCACTGTACACTTTGTATCCGGTGTTGTAATTGAAATCTATATATTTGAAAATGTAGAAAACATCCAAAAATATTTAAACAATGGTATTCTATTATTGTTTAACAGCATGATTAATCACGATTAATTTATTTAATTGCTTGACAGTCCTACCAAAAAGACATTTCAGATTTCAGCATAGTATATTTGTCACTGGAACAAAAATTACACAATATTAGTATTATATATCTGTATTACTCCTGAAAACACTGTTAATGCTGAAATGTCATCCTTAGCTTTTGTACCCAGCTATTGCAGTACCTTACATCTGATCATATACTGTTCTAAGAGTCTTGTAATTGCTAGTCACAACATGAGTCCAATAGATTTACCTAATTTTCTTTAGTTCTGCAAATTCAACCAGACCTTCAACATTACTTTTAAAGGTTTTTTCTTTACATTTGTGGTAGTTTAACTATTAGGTTGACCCAGTGGTACAACTTTTGGAGGCCGACTAAAGAATGACTCCTCTTAAACTCATCTTGGGATGGATGTTGTATTGGTAAGGGGTTTTATTTCCGTGGGATATGTTTTTTAATTACTGACTGAAGTTTAAAGGCAAGTTTTATTAAAGTTCACTGTCTTCTCTATTTAATTTGCACTCAGGAATGAGGAGGTTACTTACGTGTAACTAGAGGTTTTTTACAAAACCTTTACCCAGGAAAGCTTATGCCCAAATAAATCTGTTAGTCTTTAAGGTGCCACCAGACTCCTTGTTGTTTTTCTAGATACAGACTAACACGGCTACCCCCTGATACTTGACACCATAGAGGTTTTTTGAGATGTTTGGTCCCTATCTGTATTCCACTGACCGTTTACGCATGCACATCATGCGTCCGAAGTTGGAGATTTTGAAAGTAGTACTGTCTATTAGTCTGCGCATGCACCCTTGGCTCACCTCAGGGTTTCGACCGAGGTGATAAAGGGCAGGGCGGACCAACAGTTCCTTCGCCACTGCAAATCCAACAGACCTGCAGCAGAGGGGAAGGAGGGCAGGAAGTGGAATACAGATAAGGACCACATAGCTTGAAGAACCTCCAATTACAGGTAAGTAACCTCCTCTTATTATTTGAGTGATGTATTCCACTGAAGGTGATTAACAAGCAGTACCTCAGTAGGAAGAGGGTATGAGGATGAAGATGGAATGGTTGAGCAGAGGACAGTTGCGCTGAAGGAGGCACCTGCTACTGAGACATAATGCATAGCAAAGGTATGTACTGAACTCCATGTGGCCACTTTATATATGTCCCGGAGTGGCACATCATGGAGGAAGGCGATGGTCCAAGCCTAGGCTCTTGTAGAATGGGTCCACACCCAGAGGGTTAAGGCAATCCCAATAACTGATGGAGTGTAAAATGCACCCTGAAATTCACTTGGAGATTCTCTGTGTGGAGGTTGCCTAACCTATAACTCTTTCAGCTACTACAACAGTCAAGGAGATTTCCTGATCAGTCTTGTCCTCTGCAGGTAGAAGGACAAGGCCCGATGGACATCGAGGGAGTGGAGTCGTCGTTCCTATTCCGAGGCATCCGGCTTTGGAAAGAAAGCAGATAAGTGAATGGGCTGATTGGAGCGGCGAACAGCAGACGCTAACAGAGGGAGTTTGCCTGGGATCAGTCCGAGAAGAGGTACGCTAAGTGCTGCATTGGGGGGCTGTGTTGGTGAGTATCCGAGTGTCTGTTGCGGGGACAGTTTGTCAGTTTGACCGTGTGCTTGATTGATTGTTTGAAAAGTGTGAATTGGGACTGCTTTGTTCCAGGTGGGCCTTGAGTGGGCCTGACTGTTATAAAAAGGCAGTCAGCAGCGAACCAGCTGAGCAGCGAACAGTGGAGGCGAACAGAGGGAGTTTGCCTTGGATCTGTCCGAGAGGAGGTCCGCTAAGTGCTGCATTAGGGGGGCTGTGTTGGTGAGTATCTGAGTGTCCGTTGCAGGGACAGTTTGTCAGTTTGACCGTGTGCTTGATTGATTGTTTGAAAAGTGGGAATTGGGAGTGCTTTGTTCCAGGTGGGTCCTGAGTGGGCCTGACTGTTATAAAAAGGCAGTCAGCAGCGAACCAGCTGAGCGGTGAACAGCGGAGACTAACAGAGGGAGTTCGCCTGGGGAGAGCTCACTGAGGCTTTCATCTTGCGGGCTTCTGTGAGTAGCTGCAGTAGCTGAGGAAGCTCTTAGAAGGAAGAAATTATGGAAGGTGAGCGTTCAGCTGTGGTAACCTGCACAGGTTGTGCCATGTTTGTCTTTCTTCCACAGGACAGAAGCGACTTTGTCTGTACCAAGTGCAAGCTGGTCTCCATATTGGAAGAGAAGGTTCGAGATCTGGAGAAACAAGTATCGACCCTGCGTTGCATAAGAGAAAATGAAGATTTCCTGGACAGACGTCAGGATATGCTTCTATGGGCACAACATTCTGAAGAATCGGAGCAGGCTGCACAGAGGGGACAGAGGGACGCTGAAGAAATTTGGCAGCATGTGACCTCCAGAAGAAGAAAGAGGAGCGTCCATGTACCAGCAATGGAGATACAGGTGAGCAACCGTTTCCATGTTCTCTCCACAGGCACTAATGTGGAGAGTGGACTAGATGATACATCTGAGGGAAGGGAGCAGAAGGAGACTCCACCGATTAGAAGGCATGAGATGCACTGTCCTAGGGATGGGGGTTCCACGACCACCGCTCCCAAGAGAAGGAGGCGGGTGGTGGTGGTCAGGGACTCCCTCCTCAGGGGGACTGAGTAATCTATCTGCCGCCCTGACTGAGAAAACCGAGAGGTCTGCTGCTTGCCGGGAGCTAGGATTCACGATGTGATGGAGAGACTGCCGAGACTCATCAGGCCCTCGGATCGCTACGCCTTCCTGCTTCTCCACGTGGGCATCAATGATACTGCCAAGAATGACCTTGAGCGGATCACTGCAGACTATGTGGCTCTGGGAAGAACGATAAAGGAGTTTGAGGCGCAAGTGGTGTTCTCGTCCATCCTCCCTGTGCAGGGAAAAGGCCTGGGTAGAGATCGTTGAATTGTGGAAGTCAATGAATGGCTACACAGGTGGTGTCGGAGAGAAGGCTTTGGATTCTTCGACCATGGGATGGTGTTCCAAGAAGGAGGAATGCTAGACAGAGATGGGCTCCACCTAACGAAGAGAGGGAAGAGCATCTTCGCAAGCAGGCTGGCTAACCTAGTGAGGAGGGCTTTAAACTAGGTTCACTGGGGGAAGGAGACCAAAGCCCTGAGGTAAGTGAGGAAATGGGATACCGGGAGGAAGCACGAGCAGGAGAGTGCAAGAGAGGAGGACTCCTGCTTCATACTGAGAAAGTGGGACAATCAGCAAGTTCTCTTAAGTGCCTATACACAAATGCAAGAAGCCTGGAAAACAAGCAGGGAGAACTGGAAGTCCTGGCGCAGTCAAGGAACTACGATGTGATTGGAATAACAGAGACTTGGTGGGATAACTCACATGACTGGAGTACTGTCATGGATGGATATAAACTGTTCAGGAAGGACAGGCAGGGCAGTAAAGGTGGGGGAGTTGCATTGTATGTAAGAGAGGAGTATGACTGCTCAGAGCTCCGGTATGAAACTGCAGAAAAACCTGAGTGTCTCTGGATTAAGTTTAGAAGTGTGAGCAACAAGGGTGATGTCGTGGTAGGAATCTGCAATAGACCACCAGACCAGCGGGATGAGGTAGACGAGGCTTTCTTCCGGCAACTAGCAGAAGTTACTAGATCGCAGGCCCTGGTTCTCATGGGAGACTTTAATCACCCTGATATCTGCTGGGAGAGCAATACAGCGGTGCACAGACAATCCAGGAAGTTTTTGGAAAGTGTAGGGGATAATTTCCTGGTGCAGGTGCTGGAGGAACCAACTAGGGGCAGAGCTCTTCTAGACCTGCTGCTCAAAAACTGGGAAGAATTAGTAGGGGAAGCAAAAGTGGATGGGAACCTGGGAGGCAGTGACCATGAGATGGTCGAGTTCAGGATCCTGACACAAGGAAGAAAGGAGAGCAGCAGAATACGGATATTCTATGTTTCTATGATTGAGATCATACTGGGAGACAACCTTTAGCAGAAATTTCAGATGCAGGTGCAAGGAAACTATCTTTATGGAAAGTGGTGAAAGAAAGGTCCGCCATCATGGCCCCAAGTTCACCTACCCTTCTCTCCAAAGCGACAACAACAAGGAAGGTGACTTTCATTGAAAAGAGGGACAGAGCGCACAAAGTCAAGCTTGAATGGTGGATTTTGTTAATGCTGAGAGAAAAAGGTAGAGGTCTCACTGGGGAGTGATGGGTTGAACGGGTGGAAAGGTTCTGATGAGGCCTTTTCAAAACCTAGCAATCAGTGTATGTGTAAAGACAGAATGTCCTTCTGGGGATAGTGGAAGGTGCTAATTGTTGCCAGGTGCACCTTAAGAGAGTACAAGACAAGACCCGATGTCTTCAATGACAGGAGGTAGTCTTAAAGGAGGGGAATCTCCATTGCTTCTGGAGAAAACCCCTTCTGTTGGACCCAGGAGACTAAGCATTTCCATTTGCCCCAGTAGGAATGCCTCGTGGACTCTTTCCCGCTGCTCAAGAGATTGTTTTGTACTTCTGATGAACATGCCTGTTCTAGAGAAGATGCCCATCCAAATACTATGCTCTGAAGTGAAGCATCTGGGCTTCGGGATAGATCCTGCCATTGTGCTGCAGCAGTAGCTTGTGGAAAGTAGGGATGGGAATTGGGGGACGGGTGGACATACGGAGGAGTTTGGGAAACCAGAACTTTCTGGGCCAGCAGGGGGCAATCAGGATGACTGTCGCTCAGTCTCGTCTGATCTTGTGGAGTACTCAAGGCAGGAGTTGAAGAGGATGACATCACACGCAAAAGGACACTAATAGTTCTGACCTGGACCATGCGGCACTGAGAAGGAACTGGAGACACGGTCGGGTCCGTCCCACCCTTTATCACCTAGGGTGAAACCATGAAGCGAGCCAAGGTGCATACACGGATCAACAGTCACTACCTACTTTCAAAATCTCCAGTTCTGCGCGCATGTGTAAACCCTCAGTGGAATACAATAAGGACCATCACATGAAGAAGAACATGTTCTTAAATAAAACCATATAAGCTGGATACAGGATTGTCATTTAACACCCATCACACTGCATCATATGTGAAAGTGTGACAAATAGGAAGAAACTAGCATCTTCATTATTATCTTAATTGAAAATAAACCTCTTCTGGGAACCATTTTTGCGGGACGCTTATTCTTCACATATTATTGTTTCTTGATTATATTTCCTATTTTGTTTTACTAGATTTGAAGGGTAATGAAAAAATGGGAAAAAGTATTACTTTCAAAATTGTTTTGAAGGTCACAGACTAGTTCCACTCATTTATACAATTCAGTAACTTTTTAAACTGACATCATTAAACATATTAAAGAGGAAGAGTGGGATTTTGTGTACAAAATATTGAAAGACAGCTACAATATGGATTCTAAGTAGTATTCAAAATGCAAAGTATTCAAGTACCATTAATTATATGAACAATAGAAAGCAAAAAGATCCTTAATCGGATACGGACACAAAAAGAAGGAATAGTACTATATAAAGACTTATTTTTGTACTTATTGCTTCCCCCCCCCCCCCTGTTTGTATGAAGAGTATTTCTAACACTTTGAAAGACATTCTTAGTAAATATAGTCTCTCTCTCTCAGCACCATGTTATACTGTTTACTAGGGTTAGAGATGAAATAAAATTAGGTCCATCCCAGTCTACGTTTCATTAGCTGAAGAGTATTTTCATTGCCATGGAGCAGCAAAAAAGGGGAAAGATGCACTTTTCTTTTGTTCCCATTCTTCTCAGCTTCTTTATGCACTAGAGGATAAACTGATTTGTCTGAAGTATTTGCTTCTCACAAAAGAGATTTTTCAGTGCATTTAAGATTACTTTAATATTTTTCTCCTGTTTTATTTAGTCTCCTGGAGGAATTTAGCCCTTTTCTAATTGGGGAAGATAGCTTTGGGAACTACTCTGATTTTCTTGAAACACTTTATTTGATAGGATCAATTCCTGATATGTATTGCCCTTCCTTTTTCAAATCTGCACTGGCTCTTTTTAGAAACTGTTCTCAGCAAGAATCTGCCACCAGGAACATATAGCCTGGATAAAGAATATTCTACCCATACAATGAAAGAAATGAAATTAATAGATCCAACCTAAACATCCCCTTCTGTTTCAATTGGCTGCAATAGATACCAACTGTCTATTTAGGAGGGAAAGTCCAAATTTGTACAATTTACTTCTTCTGTACCACAAAAAAATCCATTTATTCCAATGAATTAAAAGTGTACCCTATTTTTTCCCCTTCCAATATCCCTATTAATAGTTCTCAATTGTTGACACCTATGACTATGTACTATTTACTTCCAGGCCTAAACTGTTGTGCATTACTGAACTGTACTGTTAAACCATTATAGATTAAATTTATAACTGAGATCTCAGAACAGCATCTCCTGATATCACAAGATGCTATTTTCATGAGAAATAATAGCAAAGATGCACTAACTTTTAATATAACCATTGAAATCCCATTATGGGAATAAAATATGGACAGCCATTGTTAAACTATTACCAGCTGCCACAGCATTATTACAAATAGCTTTAAGCCAGAAGTTTTGTCAATGTGTTCTATTTAATATTATGAATTATATTCATAATAGTCAAACCTTGCTTAATTAATTCAAAGAGGCATATTCACTCCCAAAGCACTAAGAGGGATAAATCCTTCCCTGCATAATTTCTAATGCATGTCAGTTCAAATGAGTCTAAGATTATCTGGCATCCAGGGGCTCTTCCAATAGTTCCTTATCCAATTAATGCCCCTAGTTCAAAATATCCAATCCTACCAAGCCATTCTACCTTGCCCATACTCTGGAATTGCTGCCACTTTTGCAGTTCCTAGCTGAAAATCAGTATGTCTTACATGTTCATGTTACAAGGGTGTTCATGCCCGATACATGGAAATGGTAAATTCTCCATGTCTTGACGTCTTTAAATTAAGAATAGATGCCTTTCTGGAAAAAGATATGCTTTAGTCAAATAAAATATTGAGCTCAATACAGGGGTAACTGGGTGAAATGTAATGGCCTGGGATTTACAGAAGGTCAGACTACATGATCTAATGGTCTATTCTGATATCATACTCTGTGATCTATATGTAGAGTCCTCCCACAGCCCCAGATATCTCTAATTTATCATCTTCAAGAAGCACAGCACATTCTTCAGATGTCGTTTTCAACTGCGCTCTCAGGTTTCAAAAAGAAACACAGCCACCTTACTGTTAGTAGCCAAAACTTCTGGGGCCACAACCTACCAGAAGCCCGCGGAAGAAAGGGAGCCTTACCACTGAAAAAGCCACAGTGATGGGTACAGTAGAAGAACCTAAGTGGAATACACAACTCATTAAGAGAAAGCTCTGCCAAACACCAAACAAAGAATCCCACGCTCATGATAAGAAATTTGATTTGGTTTCCCCTCCCAGTAGGTCAGAAAGTACATCTCTCTGAGATTTCTGAAGAAGGAAAAATGTGTTTTCATCCTCTTTAGATCAGATTGATTCTGAGGACACCTCACTGAAGAATTTTAATGCCCAGAACAGCAGCCACTTACGTGATTTGCATACAGGGGGGAAAAAGGCTTCTGCATTCTTCTGCTTCTTTGATGTAAATGGGACTTCTTTTAAACCAGGTTATGATTTTCCCCTGAAAGTGAGGTTTTTACCCACGAAAGCTTATGTCCAAATAAATCTGTTAGTCTTTAAGGTGCCACCAGACTCCTTGTTGTTTTTGTAGATACAGACTAACATGGCTACCCCCTGATACTTATAACCAGACTGTTAACTAAACTTACTAATGTTTGTTTAATTTCTGAGGAGTCTTGCATTGTTGCTTGGACTTGTGGGTCTCCTTTGAAATATCAGTACTACTGTCAGGGGGCAGTGAGTCCATTTGCTCTGGCAGTGTTATGTCCTGGGGCCAGATGTCCTGGGGCCAGATGTCAGAGACCAGAGGCCAAGTGAGGGCAAAGGCCTGGGCTGGTCCCTAAGGTCAATCCGGGCAAGGAAAATGGTGCGAAAACTCCTTAGACATTTTGTGCTTACCTAAACCAAGAAAGGAGATTAACCCCTCTTTCTGAAACAATCTAGTTGATCGGACTTATTCAATCATTTTCAGGTAAAATTTAAGGGCTCAGACCAGCTGAGACGAATGCAGGTTCATTTCTTTGTCACATTTTGGGTTGAGGCAGGAAAAAACCAGGGATACTACTTGATTAATGTGAAGGCTAGAATTTTTCTTTGGAACAAACTTTAGGCAGAAATCTCAGGACCACTTTGTCAAGGTGAAAGGAAATTAATAGAAATTTGCAATAAACAGTAGATTTCTCCTACTCTTTCTGGTTGAGGTAACTCCAATGAAAAAATGCCAACATGGATGAAAGAAAATTTAAGGTAGCAGCTATCAAGTTTCATAATTCTTAAAGACATTCTTCTGCTGTGTTTTTTTTAACCTAAGAAATATTAGAAATACTCCCAGATATTTTCTGGATAACCTCTTATATATCTCAGAGCAAGCTTACTGTAAGTTATCAGATCTTATCTTACAGGGAAGGGGTGTTCAATATACTCAGTAGCCTCCTTTATTCAAACTCTCAGTTACTGAAGTTAAAGAATTGTTAAAGTTTAATTTAGTGAAATTAAAAATTCCTTCCCCACAAATTCCATCTCATCAAGGTTGGTGGTGAGGCACGAGAATGACACTCAGGGGATATGAGTTCTGATTCAAGTTTTCAGACTTCCTTTGGGCAAGTGGCTTGATTTCTCTCTGCCTCAGTTCCCTATCTACAAAATAGGAATAAAAAAGCCTTAACTCACAGGCATTTAGTGGGAATAAATTAATAAATTGAGAGTGGTGATTGATGCCATTGTTTGACTTTCTCCAATCATCACAGACTTCCTGGACAGATAAGACTTTACCATCTCATAAATGTAAACTTTCAGGGGAAAATCATAACCTGGTTTAAAAGAAGTCCCATTTACATCAAAGAAGCAGAAGAATGCAGAAGCCTTTTTTCCCCCTGTATGCAAATCACGTAAGTGGCTGCTGTTCTGGGCATTAAAATTCTTCAGTGAGGTGTCCTCAGAATCAATCTGATCTAAAGAGGATGAAAACACATTTTTCCTTCTTCAGAAATCTCAGAGAGATGTACTTTCTGACCTACTGGGAGGGGAAACCAAATCAAATTTCTTATCATGAGCGTGGGATTCTTTGTTTGGTGTTTGGCAGAGCTCTCTCTTAATGAGTTGTGTATTCCACTTAGGTTCTTCTACTGTACCCATCACTGTGGCTTTTTCAGCTTCATAGAGTTTAATGCCAGAAGAGACCATTAGAACAGTGTTTCTCAAACCTGATCACCTAGTACAACCTCCTGTGTATCATAAGTAAGGCTATGTTTTAGTCATAGGTATTTTTAGTAAAAGTCACGGACAGGTCATGGGTAGTAAACAAAAATTCACGGCCCATGACCTGTCCATGACTTGTACTAAATACCCTTAACTAAAACTTGGTCCGGAGGGCCGCGGGTGCTCGGGGGGGGGGCGGGGGGGGCTGTGGCCTGGGTGCTGGAGGGGTGGCCCAGGACCCCCACTAGTGCTGGGGGGAGAGTGGCCCAGGACCCCCTCTGGTGCTGGGGGGTGGAGGATTGGCACAGCTGGCAGGCTCCCTACCCGGCTCCGCATGGCTCCCTGGAAGCATCCGGCATATCCCTGCAGCTCCTAGGGGGAGGAAAGGCCAGGGGGGCTCCGCACACTGCCCCAGCCACGAGTACCAGCTCCACAGCCGGGGCAGCCCTGGCCTCTTCAACTAGGAGCTGCAGAGACATGTCAGCTGCTTCTGGGGAGCTCCCCTGAGGTAAGCACCAACCCCCAACTCTCTACCCCAGCCCTGCGTCCCCTCCCACACACAAACTACTGCTGCTGCTTTGGGGGGGGGGGGCACACAGTGGTCCGCGACTGCCCCAGCAGCTTGGGCAGCCCCTGGGCCAGCCGCACCAGCTGCTGCTGGGCAGTCTCAGGCCACTCTGCGGGCCCCCCTGCAGCGGCTGGCCTATGGGCTACCCATGCTGCTCGGGCAACCCCAGAGCCAGCCACACTGGCCACTGCAGAAGTCACAGAGGTCACAGAATCTGTGACTCCCGTGACCTCCGTGACAGGCATGCAGCCTTAATCATAGGCCATTATGTTTCACCCAGCTACACCTATATTGAGTCCAATAACTTGTGTTTGACTAAAGTAGATCTTAGAACTTCCAGAAAGGCATCCAGTCTTGATTCAAACACATCAAGAGATGAGAATTCACCATTTCCCTAGTTTGTTCCAATGATTAATCAACTTCATTGATAAAAATCTGAGCCTAAATTCCAATTTGAATTTGTTTGGCTTGTTACCCCTTTCTTTGCTACATTAAAGAGCCTTTTAGGACCCTGAATTTTCTTCCCATAAAAGGTACTTATACACTGTAACCAAGTCACCTCTCAACCTTCTTTTTCATAGCTAAACAGATTGAGCTCTTTAAGTTTCTCATTGTTTAGCCATTTCTTGAACCCTCAAATCATTTTGTGCACCCTCACCAGTTTTTCAACATCCTTATTAAACCCCAACTGTATGGAATATTCCAGTATTGTCTCACCAATATCATACACCAGTGGTTCTCAACCTATTTACTACTGTGGACTGCATATGCAGTTCTCTATATATTATGTGGGCTGCATCAACACAACATATATACAACCCTGCCTGCTGTGGCTGGCCAGTCGGGCACATCCCTTGATGCCTGCGCCCAGACAGTCAGGGGCAGAGGTGATCCCACCCCCTGAGCCATGAGAAGCTGCCCACATGACAAATTTACACCCCGCAACAGCTCTCTACCCAGTGACAGGACTTAAACGGTAGCCTCCTGCTCTGGCTGTGAGCTCTGGATCTGGACATGGCCAGCAGGGGATGGGCTGGAAGGCGCTGTCTGTTGCAGGCATTCCAGAGCACGCTGCAGCCTGGAGCATGGTCATCCGCCCCAGAGGTGACATGTAGCTGTTGCTGGGGGGGGACGACCATATACCTCCCCCCCATTTTTCCAGACGCCTCTGGCACGGACAGCCAGAAGCGAGGAGGCAGTGTTCCCCCAGCGATGGCACTTGGTCATCCTCTTTTCTTCCCCCTGCCCCATTCCCCTACTCCTTTTCTTCTCCCCACTGTCCCCTGCTCCATCCCTCCCCCCCGTCCTCCTCCCCTCCATCTCCCCACCCCATCCCCTTTCCTCTCCACACTGTCCCCTGCTCCTCCCTCCCGCCCTATTCCCTCATCCCCTTCTTTTCCCCCTGCCCTATCCCATCCCTCATCCTTCCCCACTGCCTCGCCCTGCCCCACACGGGCACTCACCACTGTACGGAAACAGGACTCAGCACACATAGAAGAAGACAACGATGGGTACTTGGACCCAGGAGGCAGTATCCTGGAGCTGCCAGCTCAGTCTGGGGGAGGCACTGAGTGAACTGGCATAGCTTCGGAAGGACAGAATATCCCTCCTCCAAGACAGGCTGAGCAGAGCAAGCCCTGCTCAGTGCTCGCAGAAAATGGGGGTGGGGAGCAATGCCCCCAAAACTACACCCATGGCTGGTGTGGGTTGATGATCCAGCGCCTCCCCCCAACCTGGCAACCCTACAGTGTGTCACTGCAGTGTGGGAGCTCCTCCCCCACCACAGTGAGCTGCTTCACCTTCCCTGCTGGTAGGGAGCACTCCAGCAGGACTCCATGGCACCGTCTCCCTCCTCAGCCGTCTCCACCCCTGCCAGGACCCGGAAGCAGCAAATTTTGATTATTTTTTTTAAAGCACTCAGCTGAGCTCTAATTGGGCCACAAGCAGCCCGCAGGCCACATGTTGAGAACCTCTGCCATTCACAGAAGTAAAATCACCTCCTTATTCCTACTCACTACTTCCATGTTTATACATCCAAGGATCACATTATCCTTCTTTCCCCATAGCTTATGTTTAATTGCTTGTCCATTATGATCTCTAAATCCTTTTAAAATTCACTGCTTTTCAGGATACAGACATTCCCTTTTGTAGCTATGGCCTGAATTCCATGTTCCTAGATGTATTACTGGTATAAAAATGCATTTAGTTTGAATGGCCCACAGTTTACCAAGCAATCTAGATCACTCTCTATTATCATCATTTACCACTCCACTAACAGGCCTATAGTTATCTGACTCATCCAACCTGCCCTTTTTGAATATAGACACAACATTAGCACATTTCCAGTCGTCTGAAAATTGCCAGCATTCCAAGATTTATTGAAAATTAACTTCAGGAGGCCAGATATCCTCAGCCAACTCTTTTAGGACTTTTGGATGCAAGTTATGTGGGTCTCCTGCTGAGGATTTAAAAATATTTATCGCTAGTAGATATTATTTAACATGCTCTTACTAATGGACCAGAAAAATATTTCATCATCCTCACATAAGTACATCATCCTGCTTATTTCCACAAAGATACCAGAAATATTTTTGACCATCTGTCTTTTCTGCAATATTCAAAATTTTACCACTCCCATCTAGTAATGGGCCTATGTTATGCCTAGGATTTCTTTTGTCATAATATACTTAAAAAAAAAAAAAAACATTGTCCTTAGCCCTGCTAGTCACTGATTTTTCCCTTTTGTCTTTAGCTTCCCTTATCAGTTTTCTACATTTCATAACTTCCAATTTATACTGATTGCTCTCTATTTCTCTTCCCCCCCCAAGTTTTATATATATATATTTTATTTCTAATTGCTGACTTTGTTTCACTACTGAACCAGGATGGGCTTTTAGCTAACTTTGTTCTCTTTCTTGATGGCTTTTGGCCATCCAATTAACTCTTCTTAAAGAGCTCCCAATTTTCATTCACATTTTTGTCTGCGCTCTCCCTTCAAATCAATTTTGCTCATAGATTTTCTTAACTTTATAAATAAATAAAATAAATAAATAAATATATGGAGATATACCTATCTCATAGAACTGGAAGGGACCCCGAAAAGGTCATTGAGTCCAGCCCCCTGCATTCACTAGCAGACCAAGAACTGATTTTGCCCCTGATCCCTAGGTGGTCCCCTCAAGGATTGAACTCACAACCCTGGGTTTAGCAGGCCAATGCTCAAACCACTGAGCTATCCCTCCCCTCCACTTTACTAGACTCAGCAGCTGATTGCATGTTGAGCTGGAGGTCTCACCTCACATAATTCAGGCACAAAATATGCCATAGCTGGAAGCAGGCAAATGCAGACATTAGCTGGCAAAGACCCTCTTAATTCAACATTTTACATTTTTTTTCTTCCATCTACTGAATTAAAAAGAAGTTTCTTTGGGGAAGGGCTATACAATAGCTCCTTTCTGATGTGGAATGGAAACTGGTTCTTCTATGGTTAGGAGCAGCAATCCGTTGTGGAAAGAGACTTTTCTTCTTTGGCCATCTGCTTGTCAATCATAGGTGGAAGCATCTCCCTTAGTAAAGATTGTGTGACTTATTCATGGTAAAAATACCATGAACCGTACCGCTGCCCCCAATACCTACACAGCCCAATGGTACAATTACATGACAATAGTATTTTTCAAATATAGAACCCTTTTCCTACAACCCTTATATACATGAATATAGCATTTTGTAATACCTTTTATCATTCTTGTATAGCTACATAACATTCATTTTTATAAATGTAAAATATGTCTTTAGTGATTTAGACTTACATGATAAATTCTATTTTTTTTAAAAATGGTATGGCTTTAGTGATTTCCTTTCTACAAAAACTATGTTTCCCTTCTATAGGCACAGATACAAATCTTATTTTTGTAGTAGGTCAGAAACTGAACCTCAGAGAAATGTAACTATAGAGGTGGCATTTAGTAAATATATTATTATTTAATTCTCTCATCACATTTCTTCAGCAACGTTGATATCTTAGCACCTTGCTATCCACGTGCCAAAAACAAGTAGGTAATTAGCACCTCTGCCTTCCCATTTTGTTTTGTTTTGTTTTAAATACATGTCATTGCTGGAATAAAAACTATCAAAAAGGTGGCCTTCATTTTGAGCTGAACACAGTTAGGCTCATACTCAGTCTCTCATCCTCCGGTAACTGCAATAAAGACATAGAGAACACACTGCCCCACAGCTCCTGAATCTTATCTCTCAAGCTTCAATATCCCTATGGAGTACACTGCCTCAGTGGATTGTGGACAAAAAGGCAGTCTTTATAATTTCCAATTAATTCAGAGTATTATAGATTAGGACTGGGAGTTTAAATTTGCTCTGGAAATTAATGAGGAATTTGTGAGCACATTATAGGAGTGACAAGATCCTATGTCAATTATGACTGAGGCAGGCTGCAGCATTCTAAACTAGCTGTAGAATTTGTGTGACTGTTATATTAAGCCCCAGACCGAGTTGCAGTAATGACGCCTTGAGGACCCCAGTCTGCACACAAAGGTAAGTAACAGGGTTTTAACAACATATATGAATAGAGCTTCTGATCTATATTAATTGGAAACTTGTTTCATTTTTCCAAATAAGCTATCCCAAAACATAAGGACACTATAAGGAGGGCTAAGAAAAGGCATTATATGGGGTGAAAAGATTTGATAATAGCTGCATTCTTAGACGCCATGATTCTAGGAATTTTCTGTTGTAGGACCAACATAACTCCTGCAAGCACATAATTCCATCAAGGAACTGGAGCCACTGAATTGTAGGTGGATAATTTTGGAGATTTTCTACATGATATTAATACTCCAAAGGAGGAAAGAAGGTATAAAAATTGGAAGTCACAATGTTTCTTCATATACCACAATTGCACAAAAGTTACTGTATGCTAGTCCACCTTTAAGCAAATACTTGAAATGACCACTTATATTCTCCAGGGGAATATTAGTCAGAGTAGTTTCTGGTGGTCTTGTATGAGATCCTCAAAACCCAATTAAATATTCTACTGTAACTCCCATCAGTTGCTTGCATGAATTCCTCAAGTATTGGAATTTTGACTGCAAATTTGATCAAAATAAGTAGAAAGAAACCAAAGGGCTAAATGGATTATTGGTGGGTACAAGCATTCAACATAGGTGAAATTACTCAACCCCACCAGAAAACCAGGTGAGTCATAAAAGCAATTCTCTTAGCAACATCAAGAGCTTTAAGAAAAAAAAAAGAATCAGGGCAAAAGGTAAATTCCTTCACTAAGGTAAATTGAGAAGTAGTGTCAGTAAAGTTATATTTTTCCAATATTTTTGGGTTAGGAAATTTGTCAGGAATCTGATTAATTCTGAAGAGTCATGTTTTAAGTTTAAAATAAGCTAATTACTTTACACTTGGAAAAATAAATAAATAAAAAGAAATGCAGTTTTCAGGTTTGCAAAAGGCCCTTGGAGAGAGACACTAGCTAGAGTCCATGAGACTATCAACATTATTCAGTACACACTTATAAAAATTGTATCTGCAATTTATATTATCATTGTTAATGCATGCATTTTTAAATAAGAAGATACCAAAAATCATATTGATTCCAAGGGAGATGTTACAATTAGAGTGTGCGCAGATACAAAATTTGTATTCACATCTGATCCACAAAAATGTTCCATGGATATCTGCAGATGTACAGGGCTTTAAATATAAAATCCACATCCACATCCATCTGCAATCTGCAAAAATGGTCCGCTGATATCCGCATCTGCAGATGTGGATATCTGCAGATATAAAGCAGACATCCAAGGATTTGCAGGGCTCTAGTTACAATCACGTGAATTAATACAACTGTAGGGAAGCGAAATTGGCCCACTCACCGTTGAATAATTTTGAAATTTTAGAGCTTGTTGGGTTCCCGGAGGTGGGTAGGTGCGGGGATAGAGGAAGGGAAGGATGATAGAATCCCTTTGTCCCTTCCTTTCTGATGCATACTCAGAATAGATGTATAATATCTAAAGGGTAAGAGATGTTTATCAATGTAAGCCCCACCACTTTGTAGTACTGCTTCCTTCCTCCTGTCATTATCAGGAAGGCAGAGAAACAAGTGGTGGGGGGGACACAAGAAAAAGCAAGTAGCACTAGACTCAAGATCAACGGAAGGAAGGAAAGTGAATACCTAAAAGCTCAAGTTGGGAAGGGAGGCAAATTCTTCTGTGACAATTAACTCTTATTTTCTATTTCCTCTTTTTCTCCCTCAGGAGGAGTAGGCAAGCTTTCTGTACAAAGCCACAGTAGGGAGGGAGGGATCTCTCTCTTTCATATATTATATATAAATATGAAATATATATACACACACACACACAAATATACACGCACACATTATAAAAACCTATATAGAATATACAAGAACAGAGGCAAGATGACTGGGAGAGTTCTAGTTCTAAGCAAAAGAATGCTCTATGAAAAAAGTACTGTTGTCAAGGAAGTTACAAGGAACCAAACTGACATACATTTATGACAATCCAATGTCTGGCAATTTACAAGAGATAACAAATGTACTGATCTCTATATTCTGAAACTTCTGTATAAAGTGTATACTGGAATTTTATATATGTAAGAAAAGTCTCTTTTGACAAGCTATATTGTCTGCCGGATTTAGAATATAAAGTCCATAGGGAAAAAATTAGATCTTTCCCTGTGCAGCACTCAAGCACACAGTTGGCATCTAATAAATAAAAATGTGACCAATTACCAGGTACTGTACAACAGGTATAGATAAAGTACAGAAATTGAAAAAGAACAAGGTATTCTGTCATGTCCTTAAAATGAAACAGTGAATAAGATTCATAGATTCATAGATTCTAGGACTGGAAGGGACCTCGAGAGATCATCGAGTCCAGTCCCCTGCCCGCATGGCAGGACCAAATATTGTCTAGACCATCCCTGATAGACATTTATCTAACCTACTCTTAAATATCTCCAGAGATGGAGATTCCACAACCTCCCTAGGCAATTTATTCCAGTGTTTAACCACCCTGACAGTTAAGAACTTTTTCCTAATGTCCAACCTAGACCTCCCTTGCTGCAGTTTAAGCCCATTGCTTCTTGTTCTATCCTTAGAGGCTAAGGTGAACAAGTTTTCTCCCTCCTCCTCATGACACCTTTTTAGATCCCTGAAAACTGCTATCATGTCCCCTCTCAGTCTTCTCTTTTCCAAACTAAACAAACCCAGTTCTTTCAGCCTTCCTTCATAGATCATGTTCTCAAGACCTTTAATCATTCTTGTTGCTCTTCTCTGGACCCTCTCCAATTTCTCCACATCTTTCTTGAAATGCGGTGCCCAGAACTGGACACAATACTCCAGCTGAGGCCTAACCAGAGCAGAGTAGAGCGGAAGAATGACTTCTCGTGTCTTGCTCACAACACACCTGTTAATACATCCCAGAATCATGTTTGCTTTTTTTGCAACAGCATCACACTGTTGACTCATATTTAGCTTGTGGTCCACTATAACCCCTAGATCCCTTTCTGCCGTACTCCTTCCTAGACAGTCTCTTCCCATTCTGTATATGTGAAACTGATTTTTCCTTCCTAAGTGGAGCACTTTGCATTTGTCTTTGTTAAACTTCATCCTGTTTACCTCAGACCATTTCTCCAATTTGTCCAGATCATTTTGAATTATGACCCTGTCCTCCAAAGCAGTTGCAATCCCTCCCAGTTTGGTATCATCCGCAAACTTAATAAGCGTACTTCTATGCCAATATCTAAGTCGTTAATGAAGATATTGAACAGAGCCGGTCCCAAAACAGACTCCTGCGGACAGGGCCGGCTCTAGGATTTTTGCCGCCCCAAGCAAAAACAATTTTGGCCGCCCCCTCTCCCCCGTTTTTTTCTTACCCCACCCCCGGCCCCGCCTCAACTCCGCCCCTTCCCCAAATCCCCAGCCCTGCCTCCTCCCCCCAGGCTCTCAAGCCTGGGAGGGAGGGGGAGCAGCGGCGCACGAATCAGCTGTTTCGCGCGCCGCGGCCGCTCAGGATCTCCCCCTCCCTCCCAGGTTTGAGAGCCTGAGAGGGAGGGGGGGCAGCTGTTTCGCACGCCGTGGCGCGCGAGCGGCAGCAGTGGAGGTGAGCTAGGGCGGCCGGGGCACATTTTTAGGGGCGGCATTCTGGCACCGGCCATGCCGCCCCTAAAAATGTGCCGCCCCAAGCATCAGCTTGTTTTGCTGGTGCCTAGAGCCGGCCCTGCCTGCGGAACCCCACTTGTTATACCTTGTTATGTTATAAGGAGAGAGAATTCCACCATGTGGAGAAAATATAACAGGTGAAAACCCAATATTTTAACCTGTAAATAGGAAAATAAACATAATCAAAGGAATTGAAAAAAGATTCTGTGCTGAAAGGTGTTTGTTATATCATATTACATAAAGAGGTTACTGAATGAAGGGAGAGGAAGGGTTTGAGATATTATATCCACAATGGATTTAAAACTACTGGAATTGTAATCTTCTTGTCTTTTATGAGGTATATGACTGAAAGGTGTTTTTTTTTAATCATTAACTTTTCTGCTTCTATGTTTTCTTAGAAATATCAGGAATGTCATTTTTTGTCTTCTCTGCTTTTGTTGGAAGACCTCTGGGAGATCTCAGGGATGCTTGTTTGTTTGTTCAAACATCATTATTTATGGGGCTGGATGTTAAAGCCTTTAACAAAGGCTTCCTTAAATCAAAATGTTAGACATTTCAAGTTAAACAGGTAGGCGCGCTCTCTCACACACAGGGTTTATAGAAAGTCTGAGTAAAAGTCTCTTTCCCTCACAATTGTTCAATTTACATTCTCTTGACTACTGTGATATTACCATTTCATCGGTTCTCAAGCCATCAGCTGAGACAAGACTTCAATTTTTAATGTAAAAACAAACAAACACAACTTTAAAACAACTTAAACAAAAAAAAAAGGAACTCATTTCAGGGCTTCTTTATATCATACATCAAAAAAAGGAATAGAAGACACAAACTCCATTTTTTTCCCTTGGCAGATCACCTTTAAGTTGAACTCAAACTCAGAGATATCTAGCAGACATTTAAACAGAATTGCATGGCTGTTATAAGAATTAAAAAAAGATTGGAGGATTGCAAATTGGAAAGGATAGAAGCTTACAGAAAAATGGTAACTAAAGATCTCTTAAGAATCAATACAAAAACAGAAACAAATTAGTCCAAGTTAATGATCAAATTCTGTATCCCAGAAAAAGGTGTTCTAAGGTAAATGAAAAATTTCTCTCTAAGGCTATGTCTTCACTACCCGCCGATCCGGCGGGTAGCAATCGGTCTATCGGGGATCGACTTACCGCATCTAGTGAAGACGCGGTAAAATCGATCCCTGATCGCTCTGCCATCGACTCCGGAAATCCACCTCGGCAAGAGGCGGCAGCGGAGTCGGCGGCAGCGGTCGACTTTCCCGCGTCCTCACCGCCAGGTAAGCCGACCTAAAATACGCAACTTCAGCTACGGTATTCACGTAGCTGAAGTTGCGTATCTTAGGTCGGACCCCCGCTGTAGTGTAGACCTAGCCTAAATATTAGTAGAGTAGAAAAGCACATGACAGAACCAAAAGTCTTTGTGATGAGAACTAAGTTTAGTGTGCACTTGTTAGGGGTGTCACTGAGAAATGTAGAGACAGACCCTGAGAAGTATAAACCTAAGTTATCTACAAATAACCAAACATGATGTTTGTAGGAATTAGCACACAAAAACCTTTCAGATGCAAATATAAGTGGATCTAAATCTGAACACTATGGAACACCCATCAATAAATCATATGAAGAAAAATTAGAGAAGCACATTAGCTGGAGAAAAGAACGAAAGATATAACCCAAACCAGGGGGAAATTCCTGACAATCAGAATAATATTGCAAGAAAGATCTACAGGATAACCAAGATGTTTGCAACTGGTACCTTAATTTTATAATAACAATTCAAATATATTTTATAGAAATAGAAATATCATTGTTAAAACTTCAGCAAAAACATGTGTTATCTAAGCCTTTATCAAAGGATTTTCATGCTAACACATTGATTGATCTATCTAAAATATACACTTAAAATACTGTAATGAAAATATTACACACGCCGAATGGAGGGATGTAGAGGCTCCTTTCTTTTAAAATAAAAAGTGAATGGATTTAGCAGCATGGATTCTTAATCCTAGTGAATAACATGTACAATGCTAAGGAAGTGGGACATCATGACAGTTTTATCACTGTTTGAATAATCTTTAAATTGAAACAGCAAAGTAGACCATACGTATCTTGCAATAGATAATTTAGCAAACTGTACAAAAGCAAATCATTCCTCCAATATAATAAGCCAGAACAGAGAACAAAACTATAACCTTGAAGGAACAAGGCTCTGATGCAGAATACCACCATTCTAGATAATGTAAATGCTTAAAAATTGACAGACTCAATCTGCATTGTTAAATGAGATGAATAATTTGGTCATCTTTCCAGATTGTCTCAGTTCTCCAGACAGTTCTCCAGACATTTCCCCCCCCAAAACCATCAGTTTACATGAGTTAGGTTAGCCTCAGGATTGTATTTTGAACTTAATTTTGAAGCTAACCTGTGAGTTAGGATTTACCGTAAATAAACATGACAGATCTGGTAGAAGGAAAATGGCTTAATTTACACAGTAGCAACAGTTTTCTCCATAGAAACTAAGATCTGTGCTATAACGTAAATGCCCTGCACTACTTTTTTTACCCCCTCCACCACCCAACACACACTAGGGTTTCAAAGGACTTGGAGAAAAAAAACCTGAGCTGTCACTTCTGTACTTCAAGAAATGGGTATGCAGAGGGTTGATAACGAAGGCATAAAACTGTTCTTGTAGCAGAGGAGAGTACTATAGAAGAGGAAGCATATTTCCCCCCTTTTCTCCATTTAACAAAAATGCTTGTTAAATACTCGAATTCAGTCTGAAGGATTTGGACATGTGGCTTTTTTTAAAGTGAGAGATGGGTTCAAACCCAAACGGAAGCTTCAAAACACCTATGTGAACTTATATTTTTAGCTTCTGATCATGCTGAGTTATCACAATAATGTTAAAATTAAAAATTTAGTACATCTTATAAACCAGTTTAAGAGTTAAAGCAAATTAGTCTTAAATTCAGGACTCAACAAAGGGAAGCCAGACCATTAATTGTTTATCTAAGAAATGTGTCCCAAAAAGCCAATATATAGCAGTTAAAACAACCGAAACATCAGAAGTATCATTGTGGGAGTAAAGATGCAAGACCACTTGTATCAGTGACTGCAGTTACTTGAAAAGGTAACTGAAGAAACTTAAGGAAGGAAGGAAGGATGACACACTATGGTGTTGTGGCTAGTGAATTAGACTAGAAATCAGGAGGCCTGGACACTAATCCTAGATGTGCCAATGAGCTCCTTTGAGACCTTTGGCAAGATTAACTTTTCTGTGCTTCAAAGAGTTTCTTATTTGTACAATGGGGAAAATACATACACTCTTCTTACCTAATAGCGTAATCAATTAAAGTATTGATTACAAAACCCTTAGCATTTTATAACCCTTCCTATCTGAATATCTATCTATTAAGCACATTGTAACTAGGGCTTCTGTTTTTCAGGGTTTATTAGTTTAGTTGGGGGGGGGGGTTATTTTAGTACATTTTGAGTTTTATGTAGGTGCCCAAAAATTGGGGGGTGGGAATTGAGGCCCTCTCTTTGTATATACATTACTCATTACAGTAGTATATACCATAATAAGTATCTCATTGTGAAGTTCCCTAGTGCACTTTAACGTAATACTGTTTCAAACAGCATTACTTTGAATCAGGATAGGGAACCTTTCATGCGCACCATCAGGGCCTACTCAGATCAATTAATGTGCAACACATTAGTGTGGTTCAGAAATCAAACCCTCACACTCTGCAGTACAACTTAGTATACACAAGTTACAAGTAACCATTTCCAGTGCTATACTGGCCTTCATTGGCTAAACACCTTTTTTATTTTGGATAAGAGGCGTTTTATAACTAAAACGAAAAATCAGAAGTCCTATTTATAACTAAAACAAAACTTGATTGGTCCCTTATGTAACTGAACATCCAGGGTAACACTCAGTATTGCAGAGTTATCTTTTCTCAACACGGGCATCATGTCACCCTTGCTAAGAGTTCATAAGACATATGCTTGCTAATTCAAACCACAATGTGTGTATATCAACATGTGTAATCAGGAAAGCCAAAGCACAATTGGAGTTGCAGCTAGCAAGAGATGTGAAGGATAACAAGAAGGGTTTCTACAGGTATGTTAGCAACAAGAAGACCAGGGAAAGTGTGGGACCCTTATGGGGTGGGGCCTCATGGAAGGGGTGGAGTGGGGCCGGGGCCGGGGGGGGTTGAGCACCCAGGGGGAAGAGGGGAAGTCGGCGCCAATGCTGGTGATTAAAATGGGCGAGAAGCTGGATACAAGTCAACAGTGTGCCCTTGTTGCCAAGAAGGCTAACGGCATATTGGGCTGCATTAGTAGGAGCATTGCCAGCAGATCGAGGGAAGTGATTATTCCCTTCTATTCAGCACTGGTGAGGCCACATCTGGAATACTGTGTCCACTACAGAAAGGATGTGGACAAACTGGAGAGAGTCCACCGGAGGGCAATGAAAATGATTAGGGGGTTGGGGCACATGACTTATGAGTAGAGGCTGAGGGAACTGGGCTTATTTAGTCTGCAGAAGAGAAGAGTGAGGGGGGATTTGATAGCAGCCTTCAACTACCTGAACGGGGGTTCCAAAGAGGATGGATTTAGGCTGTTCTCAGAGGTGGCAGATGACAGAACAAGGAGCAATGGTCTCAAGTTGCAGTGGGGGAGGTCTAGATTGGATATTAGGAAAAACTATTTCACTAGGAAGGTGGTAAAGCACTGGAATGGGTTACCTAGGGAGGTGGTGGAATCTCCATCCTTAGAGGTTTTTAAGGCCCGGCTTGACAAAGCCCTGTCTGGGATGATTTAGTTGGTGTTGGTCCTGCTTTGAGAAGGGGCTTGGACTAGATGACCTCCTGAGATCTCTTCCAACCCTAATCTTCTATGATTCTATGAACCACTGTGAATCTTTCTGCAGAACCAAGACAATTTCCTCACATTTTGGTACCCATGTAAATAGAAATCATATGGCACAGAGTTGCTTTGCCATTCTTGTTTTTCTTACATAATACCTTCCCATATGCTCTGGAGAGTCAGACTTGATTCAAGACTGAGCCGAAATGTACATGTTTAAATAAAACGGTGCAGCATTTTGAAGTACCTACCTGGCCAAAGCAGGGACTGGTACTCCTCGTGCTCGTATTGGTGGTTTTCCACGAACAACTGGAACTTCTGCATTTTCTGAACCACCATTCAAATATGTTAACTCTTGAAGCTGTGCCTGTCTGATTTCATCATTGTAGTCCTAGACAGAAGGGAGGAGTGGAAAGCTATTCAACCAACACAGAAAAATACTTATCACAAGAACTGCTTCTAAAAAAGTATTTTTCATAATATTCTAGATGAATTTTTTGTTGAAAATCCTTTAGAAACAATGCAGAAAAATGCTGCAATAGGAACTCCAATTTAACCTAAAATATGATTAGAACCTTCAAATAAAACATGTTTTTAATTATATTTTGGCTCAAATCCTGTTTTCCTCTCTGAGGTTGCCCATTACCGCCAGCATATTTTCCATTATAAATAAATAAATAAATAAGGGGCGGGGGGTTTACTGACTAGCGAAAATAAATTACCAGTACTTAAAACACTATATATGCCTCTTAACAATTTAGAATGAGTATCAGGCAAGACCCGATGGTGGAATCACATTCCATTGCAAAGTGGTGAAAATCCCATCACTTCATTTCAGCTTGTCAGATCTGATGAATTTTCAGCCCAAAGCATTTTGACTGCAGGCCCATGTGCCACAGGGAGAAATTCTGTGCTGGTGGAGGGTAGATTAAATGACCTGCCCCAATAGTTCATTTCCATCCTTAAGTTCTGATTCTATGAATTTCTTCCATATATATGAGTAATTTTATCCAAATAATAAACATAGTGACTGCTGAAAATATTTTCCTTTGAAAAATCTAAAATAGACTTGTATAAGTAAACTGAGGACACTGTAGATTTATTTGCTCTCCTCAACAGAGCTACTCATAGGAAGACTGCAGAATTCATAACAGTTATTTATACAGTTAGTAGAATATTTCTCAAACACATGCAGACCTTGAAATACTATAAGCTATCCTCCAAATCATGTATGCTATATAGGAATGAAACAGACGTTGTGAGCTAATGTGAACTCAGAGCTGAATTTCTTTATCATCAAATTCCATTTAGTATAAATGAACCAAGGATTGCAGTTTTAGTGTAAACCAAGAAAAAGATTGTATTCAAAACGGACTATTTTTAACAGGCTCCTCCATGTACCAGTAATAAGTGCTGGTTCTCACATCATTTCACTCTTGTTTAGTTCAAGAAACAACTACATTGTGTCTATTCCTTTTCCACCGAAGTGGAAGAGTTTTATTCAAACACTGTCAATAGTTACAATTCTAATTAAGTAAGAAAGGAAATCTAGCTCATGATGGAAGTGGAATTTTATCCCATCTATCAATGTGAATGCAACCAAAGAAATATCAAATGTTGACTCGTGTACTTTACTATGAAGCACAGAAACTGAACGAACAAAAGGATTAATGCTACTCTAAGAACACTGGCACTCATCTGTCAGACTTTGTGCCTCCCCTCAATTGTAAGGGATTTTTTTGAAACAAAAGAAGGTTTGGATTTTCCCTCATACTTCATTCCAGAAGGCAGCCTTTTGGTTGAAACACAGGTACTAAATAGCAATGTTACCTGTTAAGCATCTTTGTACACCCTTGGGATGTTAATTCAGAGAGGATAGGTTGCAGTTCACTCTCCATTCAGGCACGAAGGCTGCAACAACCAATCAGTAAGTAAGGCTAGGTCTACATTAGAGAGCTTACAGCGATGCAGCTGTACCGATGCAATAAGATCTCTCGCGTAGCCGCTCTATGCCGACGGGAGAGAGTAATCCTGTTGACATAATTAATCCACCCCCACGAAGCGGCGACATAGCTCTCCCGCCGTTATAGCGCTGTGGACTCTAGCGCTTATGCCGATGTAATATATGCTGCTCAGGCGGGTAGAATATTCACACCCCGAGAGACAAAAGTTTTGCCAAGGTAAGTGGTAGTGTAGACATAATTAAAGACAAACCTTTTTGTGCCCTTTCATAGATGCCTTCTGTGACAGTTTTATTTCCAGGACCTTGTTCTTTCTAAAGCAACTGCTTCAGTAAACTGTTAATACTTTAAACTTGTGTAAGCAGCAAAGATTTTACTGCAATAAAATCTTAGATTAATACCCACATTTCAATTATTTCCATGGGGTGAGCGGTGTTTCATTCTGTTTGACAGAGTACAGAAAGACAATTCAAACATAACATGTCTATTTCTGACATGCCAAGTCATGATGGATGGGAATTGTATATAGGAATCCCTTAGCGACAAAATACCAAATTATACACAAGGAAGAACATTAAGGAACCACTGGATGAGCACAATAAGTAGGATGCATTGGCCAAAGTCCCCCACTGAGGAAAGCAGAGGTGACTAGTCTGCAGAGTTTTGATAAGGCATAGGTTACGGGTGCCCTATATAACTCCTATCCATATGCATCTCTGAACCAGAAATTGCCAAAGCCCCAGACAAAACAGCTTTGACTCCGAGGGGATGTGGCGGATTAGACTTTTGGTAAGTTTTTTTTAATAGATCTTTATTCATTAGGCTGGAGCAGACCTGATCCAATAGACCCTGATCTGGATTCTTCAATTAAAACGAACAGACATTCTGATTTATGAACTGCAGGCCTTAGAATGGTGGAGAACAGCATGCTTCTCCAGTCACATTTGGGAGATGGTTAGAAGGTATACAAGAATATCTTCTGTTTAACCTGGAAATCAGAAGGGAGTGGGGGGGCATTTCAGACTGCTCTCATCTCTAAGAAGATGAGACTGACTGTCAGCCAGATACTTTGACAAGTTTTAAGTAGGTGAACTTCCCTGCCTAGGAGACTGGCATTCCTTATGAATGTTGTCCATTCTGGCTATCTTATCTCCATTCTTCTAAGCAGTTTGACATGCTATAACCATGGAGGACAGTACTGGACAACATCCTAAGGAGGCTGACCTTCTTGGGGTCTCTATTCACAGAAAAGCAAGAGAACTGAATAAGTAGCCTGGCACAGGAGACTTGAGTATGCTGGCATGTCTCTCTCAGGTATAAATCTGACATTTTTTAGGGACTTGGGGAACCAAAAGGACCTCAAGCATATTAGAAATATTGAGATTTTGGAGCAAAAACTTATGTATTTCTATCATCTATGGGCATACAGTGTATTATCTTGGAGATCAATATATGTTAGATAATCCTGGATGATTGATAGAATCTATCTTTTTATTATTAATAAAATAATATTTATAAAGCACCATCACCCTGGAAAAATGCTCATAGTGTTGAACAATCATAAAAAACAATCTCTCATTCATTAATAAAAACACTCTGACCTCAAAGTTACAAACAAGGTGGATAAATAAAACACACTGATTTTTAAACTTTTTTTTTTTAATTACATTTTTTATTTGCAAATTGGATCCATAAATCCAGTATGAATTGTACCCCTCCTCACATCTTCTGGACAATATATTTATAATCCTTTCTGTCTCTGTCTGATTTAGACATTGTAATTGCTGAGCTTATGAACAAGAGATATTGTATTTTGGACTTTGAGATCGGGTATGCCACTTTTCTGGATAGAGGGGGAGACCCGTACAAAGCATGCAGTAACTCATGTGAAATACTGATATCACCATCTGTCCACTTTTATTTATACCTAGCATTTCCAATACCATGACAGACCTCCTCCAACAGAGATGGGCTGGTGAATTTGGTGTCAGCCAATCAGAAGAATTCATGGGGATTTATTTCAGAGGCCAGAATGGGAGAGGAACAGAATTTCATAATAGATTATTCTCCTAACCCCTTGAAAAAGGGAAATGAATATACAAAAGATTTGACTCAGAGGACATGTCCTTTCTGCCATTGTCACAAGTGGAAACCTAGTTTTCAGACCTCTGAATTATCAGATCCTTTCACAGCATCTAAATACACAGATGGTTGTATTCAAAACACATTCAACGGAGAGATAGTACATAGCTTTGTGTTGACATAAATATTTTGGATGGTGGTGAGCTACTATCATAGAAGCTGTATAAGCTTGGACTCCTTTTAAAAAAATGGAGCATTGTCAGGCAGGAAAATAAGTTATTTAGCAGGCCTTGATGTTTCAGCCTCATGGGAATAGGATCTCAAAAATCTCTCTCTCAGTGGAAGTCTAATAAAACACAAACGACTTATAACATATGAAGGAAGCAGTACACATGAAGGTGTACCTTGTGAAGACAAGCATTTTGACAGACAGGCATCCCTGATGGAGGTCCTTCTACTCTTTAGTAAGACCTATCAAACTTGTTCCAAGCAAGTTTGTTCTCTGGGATTTAGCCATGGAGCTTCCAGACCATTATTAACACTCAACTATTTACAATAAAATAGCAGAATACAGTCAACTGAGAGTACTTGCAAAAGCAAGGAGAGCAGTTCCAGTGACCGTCACAGGCAGTAAGAAGGAACTGAGGGGGCTCAGGGTCAGATGGGCCTTTTATACTGATGCCAATGGCATGCAGCATGCAGCACCAGAAGGTGCCCTAGCTGCCCCCAACAGGTATTGTTGAGGGAAAATGTCCGGCCACTGTGAAGGGGGGCACACATTCACCAGTAGTGGACTGCACATGTACAATCACTCAAAGAAGAACTTTAAATTTATGCTGCAAAAAGAGAATAAAAAGTATCGGTAATATTTTTGTTCCAATGAAACTAATGGTACAAGAATCACCTCTCTGCTCTGTCAACCATGCTGCCCCCAAATACCTGTTCTGTAGGAAGAACAGTTAGTTGTGCAATTTGTGGTTAAATAGTTTATCTTAGGAGCTTCTTCAAAAATCCTGTTCACATCTTGTTTTATCAACTCTTCAGTGGTGTTGTATTTAAAAGTTACCTTGTCTACCACAACGTTTTATTTTTCAAAAGAGGAAAGAAAGAATAGGGTGCTGCTCTTTCCTGCTGGCTAATACAGTAAATTAGTGACTGAACAATTTCCCCCCCCTCAAACTAATCTCTGTATCTGTAACCATGGGAGTTCTGTACCAGGTATATATCTTGAACATTTAAGACTGACCTGATCTCTTGGAATTTCTAATGAAAGTGTTTCCTCAAGGAACTGTTCCCTAGGGGTATTTAGCTTCTGAGTGAAAGGCTCACCGAATTGTTTGATCAGATCTAATATGAAAATACTTTTGAATCAAGGATTTGAAATCAAACTTTGATCAGATTTTATATTAATTCTCTAGACATGGATTCTCTTCATACAACTAACATCTCTAGTGTCTCTTCAACTGTCAATCATTTTTGGTGTTGGGTCTGGCTATCTGTTAAAGATCATTGAATCAAATCAGAGAAGAGAATGAGTTACTCCTTAAGCACTTGTCTAATGTGCAGAAAGAAAAATTATGTTACTGGTATTTTAATTTGGGATAAATATGCTGGCGATCTCATGCAGAAATGGTATGGCACACAACACAAGGTAACTCTTTTGGATCTCATTATGACAGATGAAGATGAATTAATCACTAGACTAGAAATTGGTAGTGGTTGCCTAGGGACCCGTGATCATTACCAGATTACATCAATATAGGCAAAAAGAGGACAGTCATAACTAGTAATTATATATTGTGACAGACCCAGACCAGTGGGGTACAGGAGTCTGGTAGAGGGCAAATATACTGGTCACTGGATGAGTAGTTTTCTGTACCCTGAGTGACCGGAGAAGGGGCTGCACTAGAGTAATCAGGAACCTGCTAGAACCAGTTAAGGCAGGCAGGCTAATTAGGACAACTGGAGCCAATTAAGAAGAAGCTGCTAGAATCAATTAAGGCAGGCTAATCAGGGCACCTGGGTTTTAAAAGGAGCTCACTTCAGTTTGTGGTGCGAGTGTGAGGAGCTGGGAGCAAGAGGCGCAAGGAACTGAGAGTGAGAGGGTGTGTTGCTGGAGGACTGAGGAGCACAAGCGTTATCAGACACCAGGAGGAAGGTCCTGTGGTGAGAATAAGAAAGGTGTTTGGAGGAGGCCATGGGGAAATGGCCCAGGGAATTGTAGCTGTCATGCAGCTGTTACAGGAGGCACTATAGACAGCTGCAGTCCACAGGGCCCTGGGCTGGAACCCGGAGTAGAGGGCGGGCCCGGGTTCCCCCCAAAGCTCCCAATTGACCTGGACTGTGGGTTCTTCCAGAGGAGAAGGTCTCTGGGCTGTTCCCCAACCCACATGGTGAATCTCTGAGGCAAGAAAATCTGCCAATAAGCGCAGGACCCACCAAGATAGAGGAGGAACTTTGTCACAATATCTAGGGGGAGGGATGTGAAAGAGTCTGTATCCCTATGTTCATCCTTTTTACAAAACTAGAATGGATTTTGTACAAAGTATGCCTTGTGAGGTATTTGAAACTCAAGATGTGCTCATCATTATTGTCCTGGTAAAATATGTATGGCAATATTGTATGTAACGTTATAAGATTCTACTGTACAACACTACTGAGATATATTCCAAGTTTAGAAAAGCAGGCTCGAAGACAAAAGGCAAACCGACACCTCAGCCAGGTGTCAACAAAATCAAATGGACTATCACCTGGTTAAGTGACCATTCTTTAGCAGGAAAAAGGGTGAGAGTGAGAAATGTACATGTTGGCAAAAAAACAGATAGAAGTTCCCATCCCACAGACTTTCTGTCTCCTCAACCCAGGGGTTGGCAATGTGTCTGTACACAGACACAAGTGTCTGTTGTAAAAAATTTGAGGTCCACGGCATGGGGAACACTCACCGTGGACAGCTCAGCTCCCCGCAAGCGGCTCCCCATCCCTGTTGTTGCTGGCGGAGGGGAGGCATGGCCAGGCAGCTCTGCAGGCACACTACCAGCTCTGTCTGCTGCAAGCGCCACCCCTTGAAGCTCCCATTGGCCACGGTTCCGGGCCCATGAGCTGGGAGCTGTGGAGTAAGCAGTTGGCGGGGGGGGGGAGGGGAAGGGGATGGAGGCAGCATCACTGGTCACTGGGCAGAGTCAGCCATGGAAGCAGTATCACTAGTCGCCGGGCAGTACGCTGCCAACTCAGTCTGCTGCAGGAGCCGCTGGGAGCCGCGGAGTCAATGCTCAGGGAGGAGGGACGGAGGCAGCGTCACTAGTCGCTAGGCAGGGTAAGCCAGGATGGCATGAGGGAGTGAGGGAAAAAGGCAGGAAACGGGCTGGGAGGTGGCATGAGGCTCCCACAGCCACTGATAGCGCGAGGGGGCACGCTGCCTCTGTCACCCCTCCCCAAACACTTACTCCACAGCCAATGGGAGCTGCGGGGGCGGTGCCTGCGGATGGAGGCAGTGTGCCTGCAGAGTTGCCTGGCCGTACCTCGCCTCCGCCAGCAACACCAGGGACAGGGAGCCACTTGCGGGGATGGGGAGCTGCCCGAGGTGCTGGAAAAAGGTGAAGAAGAAAGAGGTTCTTTCGAACTGTTGGCACTGCAAGTCTCTGTAATGAAATGGGTCCTTGCAAAAGTATCTGCTTTTACCCACTGTCGCATGTTGGTAGGTATGTAGAACGGGCCATCTCAGCGGGAGCACCAGGAGACACTGAACCTGATGGGAGCATAATCCCAGACACACAGGGTTAGAACACCCACAGCCCCATCCCTTTAGGGTAGTAGCCATGCTCCTCACCTCCTGCATCTGAGCAGTGGGCAGGCCATGACCCTGCCTCCTCCTCAGCCCCTTTTGTGCCCAAAGAGGCCCAGCCCAGCAAGGCCCCGCTGTCAGCAGAGCATGGAATATGGGAAAGTGGAGCAGGAACTGCATCAAGGTAGGATGGTCTTAGTGAAGGTGCTTTCGGGTCCCTGACAGACCAGGTTTGTATTCTTGGCACTGCCCCTGCCACTGATTTCCTGTGTGACCTTGGGTAAGGCCTCAGTTCCCCAGCTGTCACAGGGATAATAATAACCCATTGTGCAGTAATGAGGGCCATAAAGAAATATTTGGAAAGAGAATGAAAGTCTGATGCTAAAAAAAGATTCAAAAGATGGGGAAGGAGAATTTCTAGTACCTTCCCCTTTCCCCCCACCCCCACACAGCTGAGCATCCATGCAGGGCCCCGGTGCAATCTGGCCCATAGTTTTTATTAGTGAACTGTTACTGCAGTACAGATCACAGAACTTTGATTTTCTGTGGATCCTGTAAAAAGTAGTTATTTTTAAAAAGTACTCATAATTCAAAAGAATTTCCTCCATATTTAATAACTTTATAAACAGTTTTTAGTAATTGCAAGCCCAATAAAATGCAGCGGGGGTACCTTTTATTTCATATGATGTTTTGATACCAACCAAACCCATGCACAGCTATAGCAGGCTTTAATCTACTGATCTACCTACCTATATATCCACACAACAATTGACTACACATGGGATATGTAACATTTCTGAGTGCCATCAGCTTCAGTTAAAGTTAGTTAGCCCAGTCCTGAAAGGTCCCGAGTACCTTGAACTCACACTGCAGTCAATGGCTGTTGAGGGCCCTCAGAAGCTCATAGCAGCTGCTCAGCACCTTGCAGTATCAGGACTTCATTCTCTTTCGAAACATCTCCCTAGGTACTTATATGGAACTCAGTAACAGTATTTGAGTGCATCATAAACAATGAATTTAGCCTCATGCAACCTTTTTGAGGTCTCCGTATGTCTGCCTCTATGTATGCTATTATAGCCTGGGCCGGCTCTAGGATTTTTGCCGCCCAAAGCAAAAACAATTTTGGCCGCCCCCCCCCCTCCGGTTTTTTAATTACCCCACCCCGGCCCCGCCTCAACTCCACCCCTTCCCCAAATCCCCAGCCCTGCCTCCTCCCCCCAGGCTCTCAAGGTTTGAGAGCCTGGGAGGGAGGGGGAGACTCCGAGTGGCCGTGGCGCGGGCGCCGCTTCTCCCCCTCCCTCCCAGGCTTGAGAGCCTGGGAGGGAGGGGGAGAAGCGGCGCGCGAGCGGCAGCGGAGGTGAGCTAGGGCGGCCGGGGCACATTTTTAGGGGCGGCATTCTGGCGCCGGCCATGCCGCCCCTAAAAATGTGCCGCCCCAAGCACCAGCTTGTTTTGCTGGTGCCTAGAGCCGGCCCTAATTATAGCCCAAATCTATAGCAAGGAGCAGCCCTGGCAACAACTTACATGGCACTGTTTCTCATTTTCAATCTTAGTTTCTCTCATTGTCTCTGGAACCTTTGATTTCCCCTATGCCCCCTTTTTGGGCGGGGGTGTTACTTATCCACTAGTGCTATATTATAGAAGCAGGACAGAACTAAAGCTAAAGAACTGCATTTATAATGAATTCCCAGCACCTGTAGTTTTGCACGTAACTTGTTTGGGGTATTTTCCCTACATTATGAAAGTAACTATTCCACAGTAAGGGCCAAAATCTGTCCTTAGAGTTGTGTGTAGGAAGAATTGTACTTCAGCAACAGCTGTATGAAAAGGATGGCTGTAATAAAGAATAAATACAGAACACTGGGAAAGTCTGATTAACATAGTGTTAAACTGTTTCATATTGAGATGACAGACGACATGGGGATAGGGCATCCATTTCTGATGCCTGTTTCCTGTATGTATGTATGTACGCACTATGTTAGGTCAATCAGTCCCACCATGACATGTTTTCCCTTCTTAGGGTCTTTTACTAATATGGTACTTCCTGATCATAGCTTGTGAATACAGATCTACATTACATGAAATTGGTTCTGCCTTTTCTTAGTGGAATCCAAATGTTCTCCATTTTAGTTAACTCCTCAATTTCTCTTTTGTTTCCCCTACCGCAGATGAGCATTACATTTAAAAAAATATATTCTAACAGAGATGTCACAAAAAAGACAGTTATATTGAAAATGGGTTGCCAAACCCTAGGAAGCTCTGTCAAAATACTTCTCATTTCTCCAAATACTTGTAAAGATTTCATGAAGTTTGGTGGGCTTCTTGAGCCCCCGCAAGAAATTGTTCTCAAGGGCTCAATCATGCAAAACTCCCAAAAAGGAATTTAAGAACAGGCCCTAATTATTATAAACCCTCAGTAACATACAGTATGTAGCATTATTTATATACATCTGAAAATATCCCACGAAAAGCTGTTGAAATAAATTTTCAAGCCATATTTTTCAAGGTGCTGTTTTTCCTGTAGCTCCTACTATTTTTTCCACCGTTGATCAAATTTATGCTATTACAGTTTTCAAGTTAATTTAATATACTGATCCTACAGCCCTTGAATTCAATGAGTTTTCCCCTTAACATCAATGGACGCAGGATCAGGCCTTTCACTGAATGTATCTGAACTGAGTTTCTGTGGTGTTTTTTTTTTTAAGTACATCTTAAAAATAACACTTGATATGAACATGAAAATGTATGTCCAAGAACAATAAAAAAGTAGTGACAACAATGCACTGGATATATGGTTTTAGGATAAATATTTATTTAAATACCCCATCCTACAAAAAATATTGACTTTCATTTTTTTAACAAAAAACCCATACTGGAATTTACAGAAAATAGAATATGCACTGATAAAACAGAATAAAAAAAATAAAAAATGGGGGTATTCCATGTTTTTGCCTCACCATGTCAGACTGAGCTTTATCTTGAAAGTTAATGAATTACCATTCCCATACTACGTGTGTCAGTAGCAGCATGATAGTAGAATTTTGCTTCACTGATTAGAATAAAGTAAAATAAGTTCCTCTAGAATCTTGATGACACGTAACAAGAGGCTTTGTTATCCAATCAGACAAAGTGTTAGCTACGTTCAATCAATGTTGTGTGAGGTTTTTCCCCACAGATTGTTTTATGGAGTGTGCAAGATGTGGCCAAGTAATGAAACAGCTCAAGTTAACTGTAGCTCGCGACCATGCTGAGAAGTGGTGCAAAAAAATGTCCAAGGCTTCAAACAACTCGAGTGTAGAGAAGAACAAATTCATTGAGGAGGCCACATCAAAAAGAGGAAGAGAGGTAAAGTCAATGACCAACTTTCTTAACTGGGATTTCAAAGATGCACAGAATGATCTTTGCCTTGCCTACAGTTTAGCAAAAGCCAAATTGCCATTTACAGCAGGCATCGTCTTCAAAGAAATTGCCAAAAAAATTGACCCAAAATGTGCTCCCTTTTAAAGACTGCACTGCAGTGCCAGGACTGTAGCAAGAAACACTGAGGATTTAGGTGACTACCTTTACAATGAAACTGTTAAAGCAGCAGTAAATGCTCCGTTTGTTAACTTAATGTGTGACAAGAGTACCGACCACAGTCACAAGAGTCAGCTTATTATTTACCATTGTTTTGTGAATGTTGACACAAATGAAATTCGCTTCGAGTTTTTGAGCTTAATTGAAATAGCTGAACGCTGTATTGCTGAAAATCTGAATGCAGCCATCGTTGGTTGCTTGGAAAAGGACCAAAACAAGTATCCTATGGAGAAAACTGTGGCATTTACATTGGACAGGGCGTCTGTAATGCTAGCCCAACGTGAAAGCGTTTTAAAGCGACTGAAAGATCGCTATGGTGATTTTTTCATCCAGCACTGTATGACCCATCACCAAGCCTTAATGGCTAGAGACGCTGAATCAGTCGTACCTGACTTTGTGGAAGATACGATCAAAGCGACACAGACATTTCAGTGGGGTTGCGAGAAAAAAGGAGTTTAGATAAATCTGTATCAGAGGGGTAGCCGTGTTAGTCTGAATCTGTAAAAAGCAACAGAGGGTCCTGTGGCACCTTTAAGACTAACAGAAGTATTGGGAGCATAAGCTTTCGTGGGTAAGAACCTCACTTCTTCAGATGCAAGTAATGGAAATCTCCAGAGGCAGGTATAAATCAGTGTGGAGATAACGAGGTTAGTTCAATCAGGGAGGGTGAGGTGCTCTGCTAGCAGTAGAGGTGTGAACACCAAGGGAGGAGAAACTGCTTCTGTAGTTGGATAGCCATTCACAGTCTTTGTTTAATCCTGATCTGATGGTGTCAAATTTGCAAATGAACTGGAGCTCAGCAGTTTCTCTTTGGAGTCTGGTCCTGAAGTTTTTTTGCTGATAAATCTGTGAGCTGAATGAAGAGGAATATTCAAATCTGGTTAGCTCCAAAAATTTCGCTGGTTAAGTTTGGCTGCCTGAGTTGAGAGGTTCGAGCTACTGCGCGATTCTCTAGTGCAATACTTTGAGAGAGTGTCATTTGGGAATGGGTTGCTAAATTATACAAGTTGCCAGAATATCTATGACATGCTACAGTCTCCTAAATTCATTCTGTATCTGTTTCGTTTCCTGAATCGGGTTTTGCCACTTCTCGCAGCAATGAATTTGGCACTGCAGAAAGAGAACTCTGATCTGTACAACGCATACTGCTCTCTGGAGAGCACTGTAAGGTCATTTTGAAGACGTTTAAACAACCTTCAAATGAGGATTCTACGCTGGAATCTTTCGTATCTCCAAGCAACCTGTCTATACCTAGTGCCAAGGTCACAGAGATGCTCATGGAGTGTGAGGAGCAGCACTAGTCGTCAGAAACAGAGATTGCTCAGATAAAAGCAACGTTAATCTAATATACAAAGAAACTTGAACAGGTATTCAAGGCCAGGTTTCCTGAAATACATGCTTTACTTGGACCCTTGCAATCAAAAGCCACCACTCTCAGAAATTCAAAAACTTTCAGCAAAATTTACAAAGCACATTGACTCCAGCAAGGTTGAAATGCAGTATACATTGTACTGTGAGGACGACACGGTCAAGACGCTTTTCAACTCAGACCGCTGTGGCAATAACGTTATCAAATTATGGTAACTTTTATTTAAGTCAAGTGAAAGTGACTACAGTTACCTGGCAATGCTTTCACTTATTTTACTGACACTGAGCCCTGACACATGTTGCTGTGAATGAAGCTTCAGCCACATGAGCTTTATCAAAACATCCACAAGGAATCGTCTTGAGAACTGTCAGGTTGATGCCGGTTTCGTTTTGCAACTTCAACAATGAGCACAAAGGACTTCAATGTAGCTGCGGCGGCGAAGTACATTAAAAAACCCTAAAGTGAGTTAAATTTATTATTATTGTTATTATTATTAGCTAGCTAGGCTACTGTTGTTGGGTTTTTTTCAGTGTGGAAAATTATGTACGCTATTTTACAGGTTGAATGACTGAATGACATAACCCCCCGCCAACGTCCGTTACTAAGTCTGGTAATTTTGTCAAGTGTCTGTCGCGCAACATGGTGGTGCTGACCCCTGCCTGAACCCCAGCTGGAGATGATTCTCAAAGAGGAGGAAAACGATAAAAATGAGGAACAGACTCCCCAAATGATCGCTCCCTTCATCTCTACTCATGGCATCAACACCACCTAAGGACAAGGAAATCAATACTAAACCGGAGGAGGGATCCTTGCTGAAAGGATTCCAGCCAATAAGACTGTTTAGCATGTGGTGAGAGAAATCTTTGATTTGAATTCACTTGCTTGTTAAGTTAGGCATTTTGTGTGTTCTTACCTTTTATTTCTTTGTATACAATCCTGAGCTTGTATTGTCCTGGAGGGTACTGGGCAGTACAAGACACACATTTCTGGGGGGAAAGTCTGGGACTGGAATTTGCTGCTGCTGCTCTGTAATGTAGTTCATGGCTGGCTGGTTGGCTATAGTACTTATACAGTATAGCTGGAGGTGATTTACAAGCTGGAGGCTGTGTGGGTGCAGACTAGGAACAGTTGCGCTCACAGCGAAGCCCTGTAAAGGGCACCCCAGGTAGGAGAATAGAGGGGACATAGTTGTCAATCTGTCCAGATTGTACCTTGGGTAATATCACCTTCTGTGTGTGTACATATACAAACGCTCATGCACACACAGTACTCCAAAAGGGATAATTCCCCAAGCTGAGGAAAATTCTGTGCGAACTGGGAAGGAAGGTGTAAATAGAAGTGTAAATTAAAATATGAAGTTCTTTACAAACAAGTTTATTAGGTAGACAAAAAGCTATGATTCTACAATCAAAAATGAGAACAACTTTGGCTAAAAGTCCAGCCTAGTTCATTAATAAAGTGAAGGCGGCAATTAGAAATCAAAATAATATTATATAACAAGTGGGTGAAAAGGGGAAAACAAAAAAATCAACATCAATTAGAAGCTGCAGTTAGAAAATTGATAAGGGAAGCTAAAGACATCAGGGAAAAAATTGTGGCTGGCAGAGCTAAGAACAATCAGGACTACTTTTTAAAATATATTGGGAATAAAGAAATCCTAGCAATGGTATAGGCTCATTACTAGACAGAGGGTAAAATTGTTCATAATGATGCAGAAAAGGTAGAAAGAAGTATTTAATTTCAAGTGTTCAGATAACACTGGTCTACAATTTTTGAGAAGTCGTCTGCTTCAGAGATAAAATGTGCTATTTATTATGTATTTTGATGTGCTGAATTCAAATATGACAATTAAAACAACTGATTGGCTACTGTTTCTAAGATATTTAAGTTTTTACATTTTATGTCTATGTATATTGTGTAGATAGTAGAGTTTTAATCATAAATTCTAAACCTAGGTCTTTTCATGTGTTTATGGTTGCTTTACATGATAATATTTCACCTGTCCTGTTTATGTAACACTTTAAAAATCAGCAAAAGGGTTATATAAATAAAATTTATTATGAAACAAAAGGCAAAAAACTATGATGTACATAGTTTAGTCCTATTCAGTGTCTACTCAGCACTTCTTGGCTTGTCTCTTGTATTCATTAAATGGAGCATCTCTTGTCACTGTCCAGCAATAGTCTGCAAGCATTGATGGGCTCCATTTGCCCTGATAGCGTTTCTCCATTGTTGCAATGTCCTGGTGAAATCACTCGCCATGCTCGTCGCTCACTGCTCCGCAGTTCGGTGGAAAAAAATCTAGATGAGAGTGCAAAAAATGTATCTTTAGTGACATGTTGCAACCAAGGCTTTTGTATGCCTTGAGGAGGTTTTCCACCAACAACCTGTAGTTGTCTGCCTTGTTGTTTCCCAGAAAATTTATTGCCACTAACTGGAAGGCTTTCCATGCCGTCTTTTCCTTGCCACGCAGTGCATGGTCAAATGCATCATCTCGAAGAAGTTCACGAATCTGAGGACCAACAAAGACACCTTCCTTTATCTTAGCTTCACTTAACCTTGGAAATTTTCAACGGAGGTACTTGAAAGCTGCTTGTGTTTTGTCAATGGCCTTGACAAAGTTCTTCATCAGACCCAGCTTGATGTGTAAGGGTGGTAACAAAATCTTCCTTGATTCAACAAGTGGTGGATGCTGAACACTTTTCCTCCCAGGCTCCAATGACTGTCAGAGTGGGCAATCTTTCTTGATGTAGTGGGAATCTCTTGCACGACTATCCCATTCGCAGAGAAAACAGCAGTACTTTGTGTATCCAGTCTGCAGACCAAGCAGGAGAGCAACAACCTTCAAATCGCCACAAAGCTGCCACTGATGTTGGTCATAGTTTATGCACCTCAAAAGTTGTTTCATGTTGTCATAGGTTTCCTTCATATGGACTGCATGACCAACTGTAATTGATGGCAAAACATTGCCATTATGCAGTAAAACAGCTTTAAGACTCGTCTTCGATGAATCAATGAACAGTCTCCACTCATCTGGATCGTGAACGATGTTGAGGGCTGCCATCACACCATCGATGTTGTTGCAGGCTACAAGATCACCTTCCATGAAGAAGAATGGGACAAGATCCTTTTGACGGAACATGGAAACCCTAACATCACCTGCCAGGAGATTCCACTGCTGTAATCTGGAGCCCAAGAGCTCTGCCTTACTCTTGGGTAGTTCCAAATCCCTGACAAGGTCATTCAGTTCACCTTGTGTTATGAGGTGTGGTTCAGAGGAGGAGGATGGGAGAAAACGTGGGTCCTGTGACATTGATGGTTCAGGACCAGAAGTTTCATCCTCTTCCTCTTCCTCATCTGACTCAAGTGAGAATGATTCTGGTGCATCAGGAACCGGCAGTCCTTCTCCGTGGGGTACTGGGCGTATAGCTGATGGAATGTTTGGATAATGCACAGTCCACTTTTTCTTCTTTGACACACCTTTCCCAACTGGAGGCACCATGCAGAAGTAACAATTGCTGGTATGATCTGTTGGCTCTCTCCAAATCATTGGCACTGCAAAAGGCATAGATTTCCTTTTCCTGTTCAACCACTGGCGAAGATTTGTTGCACAAGTGTTGCAACATATGTGTGGGGCCCACCTCTTGTCCTGATCTCCAATTTTGCAGCCAAAATAAAGGTGATAGGCTTTCTTAACCATAGTGGTTATACTGCGCTTTTGTGATGCAAAAGTCACTTCACCACAAACATAGCAGAAGTTATCTGCACTGTTCACACAAGTACGAGGCATCTCTGCTCACTTTGGCTAAACAGAAATGTGTCCCTTTGCAAAATCAAACACTGACAAATAAGAGAGCACGACACTGTATGATTTCTAGAGCTGATATAGGGCAATTTGTTCAGCAGAGTGATGTAAGCTTCGTTATGATTGCATCATCCATGACTTCTAGGAATAACATGATGCAATTCATATCATGTATGACGCAATACCAGCTTCAGATTGCATCATTCATTGTTTTGCCTAAAAAGCAAGTACTGTCCAAACTCAGTCATAGATTTATTCATAGATCCAGTCAAAGATGTATTTTAGTCATTTCTGGTTTAAATTGAGATCCCTTCCCTTTATAACTCACTTATCCTCCGCCATTCCCAAGTCAAGGGTCGTATATATACTGACCCAATAGCATATCTTGAAAACTAGAGCCAATCAACAATTTTAAGCATCATTTTCGTTCTCAGTGACCCAGAACTAGTAAAGTTTGACTACATTTATTTCAGAAGCATTTTGGCTGTAGAGCAGTGTAACCTGCTGACATGGGTAATTGTAGGCTGATTAGCTTGACATAAATCCTGGACAAAATAATGGAAAAACTGATATGGGATTCAGTTGATAAACAGTAGGACTATAAGTAATGCCAGCAAACAAACAGATCTTATCAAACAAACCCAATTTTATTCTTTGAGATTATGTTTGGTTGATGAAGATAACTGCATAGCTGTACTACAGTTTATAGTACTGCACAATATTCAGGTTAAAATATTAGGACTACACATCATCAATAAAGCACACTAAAACAGGTCAAGATAGATTTAGAACTGACAGATTTCAAAGTAGTCAATGGAGAACCATCATCAAATGGGAATGTTTCTAGTGGGGCACTGTTGGGATTGACACCAGGTCCAATGCTTTTCAAAATTTTCAGTAGTAAAGTAAATATAAAACTACTGCTGATAAAATTTGCAGAGGACACAAAGACCTCCCATCATACAGAAAGATCTGGACCGCTTGGTAAACTGAGCCATTCAAACAAAATACATTTTAATATGGCCAAATACAAAGTTGTACAACTAGGAATAAGGAATGCAGGCCATAACTACAGAATGAGGAACTGTATCCTGGAAAGCAGTGACTAAAAAGGATTTAGGGATTATAGTGGACAAGTAACTCAACATGCACTCCCAGTGCAATGCTGTGGCAAAAAGGGATAATGTGATCCTTGGATGTATAAACAGAGAAGAAGTGAATAGGAAAAAGGAGATTATTTTACCTCTCTATACAGGATTGGTGAGACAATACTGGAACACTATGTACACAGTTATGGTTTTATGGATATTGAAACATTGGAGAGGGTGTAGAAAGTGATTGGGTTGGAGAATTGCCTTACAGTGAGAGGCTTAAAGAGCTCAAGCTGTTTAGCTATCAAAAAGAAGGTTGGGAGGTGACTTGATTACAGCATATAAGTACCTTCACAGGGAGAAAATACAGGATTCTAAAGGATCAGAGAGGTAGCCGTGTTAGTCTGAATCTGTAAAAAGTAACAGAGGGTCCTGTGGCACCTTTAAGACTAACAGAAGTATTGGGAGCATAAGCTTTCGTGGGTAAGAACCTCACTTCTTCAGATGGCATGCCCGGATGCCTTTCAGGAAGAAGTTATTGGGCTCAATTCAGGTGTAACTGGGAGGGAAGATTGGCCTGTAGTATGCAAGCCAGACTCACTAGATGATCTAATGTTCCCTTTTGGCCTTAATTCAATGAATCTATCATTGTTTTTTTAGAGACTTTATTCTGGAAACAAAACAAGAATCATGGGTATACTTGTGTATGTAGGAAGTTCTCTATAGTCCATTTATTTTAAAAGGCAAATTGAAAGGGTAAAATACTAATCTATAATCTGTTTTTTTAATTATATTTCACAGGACTCTCTTTCTTGGTTCTTGTATTTTCAACATAAGAAAAGCTTAGAATTCACATTCTTAATCCACCAAGGCACTGATAGATGAGCATAAGGCTCCCATATTAATCCTTCCAAATGTCAGTGCCTTTAAGGTAAAAAATAATAATGAAGAGGCGGTAGCCTGTACCAATGCCACTGCCTCCTAAACAGCTTTCAGTCAGTTCTTGAAAGTGCAGTAAGAAAGGTGAATTGAAATCTTCAAAGAAGCAGAACTACAGGTATACAAATTTTCATTTTTTTAAATAAGATACCATCTGCACTATTAATTGTACTCCTGGAGAGTAGATATCTCAAATGATACCTCAAAATATAAAGCATAATGATTAATAGCGCAGCTGGCAGAGACAGAATGAAGGGCAATAGCTTACATTATGCAACAAAGACTGAGAAGAATCCTCCTGTGAGCTACAGTAATACAAATAATGAAATAGTCAATGTTATCTGAGCAATCAAAGAGTATCAGGTTTCTTTTCTGCCTGACAAAGACATGAAGAAATGCTGGGAGTGGGATAAGTGATAACAGGCACAAAGATACTGCCCTCCCAGTCAGGGTGGAGGGAGATCAGAGCAGTTGAGTGGGAAAGAAGAAAAGAGATCTCAGCTGCTAAGAGAAGGGGAATGAGAAGACACGAGCAGAGCAGAAGAAGGAGAAGACACTATTGGTACAATAGTCCAAAGCCTCAAGTCAGAGGGGAATGAATTAGGCCTTGATTTCAGCCACAAAGACAATTTCTGGGGAGCAAGTGTTGAAACTATGGAGACGTATATTGCTGATTATGCTTAGGGATGAACATCATCATCTCTGCTCTCTGCTAATGTTCTCTGCTAATGCTTGGATCATGGATGTATGAGGACTTGAGAACAGAGGTTGGGCCTGGGGTTTTCCGTACTAGTCAGTTACTTGAAAGGCAGTCCTCTGTACCAGAATGAAAAGTAAACAATTTATTTTTCCAGCCAAGCCAGAATAGTCTACTTAGCAACTTCTAGAGCCTTGCAAACTTAGCAGCAGCAGCTACAGTTGTTGCAAGCCAGAGTTTGATTTTAAGAAAGAGAATAATGTTTGCAAGCTACAGGTTATAACCAGAGCGTCTGAAGGCAATTATTTTTCCTGAAAGACAAGTGATAGCTCAATTTGCCAAGAAAGCCACACTAGGCTTTGTAGCAAATAAACTACAATTAGGTTATCCACTGCTGCTGAAAAAAACAAACTTGATTGGATTTTAGGAGGTGGACAGCTTCTCTCTTGTGCTACCCAAAATGACTACTCGGTTTTTAAAATGTAGATTTTTAGTCCTTCTGGTAGACTCCTTTTGAAAAGCCAAGAGGACTTAAGACAACATGGGATTGACCCTGGATCTAACAAAAAGGTCATTTTGTACTACCTGAGCTCAGCACAGGCAAGGTTCAATCCCATCCCTTGCAATCTGCTATGAAAAAAATAAACCATGTAATTAGGGAGGAAAGGAAAAAGGTTGCTCTGGTTCTCAGTCTTCATCTTTCCATACTCAGCACTGCTGAGTTGAGAAGCATATCAGTCTCATCCCTTAAGGTGCTAGTAGAATCACAGAACAACTTCTCCACTGAGGTTAATTAATGCCTTTGCGCCAGATGTCCCAGTGGGAAATACCTTCATCGCCAGTGGATGGAAATCGTGTTTCTTATCAAGCAGTCTTCTGTTGGTACCAGGTGCAAATAGTTTCTTGTTCATTAGATTAGTCAACAATATCTACCTCCATTGTCTCCCACTCGAAGAATAGTTCATCCATCACTACCTGATTAAAGAAACAGGGTTTATCATCTGTTGACTAAATGTAATAATGTTCTTATGTTTGGATTAGTGGCAATCCAAAATACCTTGTGAGTACGGCCTATCTGTATGACTTTCTGACACAGGGGGTTATAATCTGGTGCCTTCTTATTTATCTAGAACATGATGTTCAGATTGTTCATTTAGACATGAGATCTGTTTAGGACAGCATGACTGATTGCTCTCATCTCTGGAATATTCAAGAGTAGCTGTTCTTGGAGAGAGCAAACTCTCTAAGTGCAAAATTCCGCTGTGTGGTCTCCCATTCATTCAAGATTTGATGCAAGTTTAGTACAGTGTTTAGACACTGTGGTGATAAGGTACTTTATAAATACCTACAGATAAATCCAAGTGGTTCCTTCCATACTGGTGTGCCTGATCAGCCAGCCATCAAGATAAGAAACCATGTGCACTCCCAGCCCATGCAGGCAGGCTGCCATTACAGCTAAGAATTTCACAAGTATACACAATGCTATTGTAGCGCTGCTGAGGTACAGTCCTTTATAGAGTCTGAACTTTTGGAGTCGCCAGATGCAGAATCTCTAACATACTGGAAGACAGCCAAAGTTCAAAGGGAGTCTCTCACCTTAGAAACCTATGGAAGGGCACGCACAGGAAGGTACTGCCAACCAAGAGGAACAGATGCTCCAAGGAGTACCTCACATTTAGAGCATCGAACTGTCGCCAGTTATTGCTATAGATATACAGACATATGCTAGGCAAGGTATAGGTATGGAGTAAGGTACTAACACAAAAAACAATAGCTTAGCTAAACTAACTGAGGCCTAAGGTCTAAAGATTTGACATAATCAACTAACCAGTAAGTGACCCTATATCATAAGTTGTCACAAGATAGAGTGCTGAATTAAATAACTGATCCTAAACTGCTGACAGGTAACCACAACATACCTGTTTGGACCAGCTTTTCATATTTTAAATCAGAAGCATCAGCAGATAATAATGCCATGGTAACTAAACATATATGCTAATAAGCTTGAGGTAAATGGCCTAGTAACGTATGGGAGAAGAGCACCCCAACATTAGTAGGGTGAGGTAGTACAGGTAAGGAAAAGAGGTTGAAATCCCTATTGTATATGCATGAGGAATAGGGAGTGTTGTCATAACCTATTATAAAGTTAGTGCTCTACCTGTGTACCCCTGTGAGATTTCCGGGAACCTACAAGTCCAAGGGCAACTTGTGGGTCATCTCACCTACTATTAGGCTCCCCACAAAGAATGATGCGAGTACGTGAATGCTGATGTGAGTACATGAATGCTGAATTCTGCATTATCTATTTTGCCGAGTTGTAGTGTTTGTGATATTGCTCATTGTGCTAATAAAACTATTACAAAATCAGAAATTGTTTTCCCTACGTGCGAGTCTCTCTCTGATACACCAGGGCCCTCACTCTAATGTTGTGACCGATCTAGAGGTAGTTGACCAGCGAAATAACACATCATGTTAAATTGCAAACTCTAAATAATACCTAACCAATAGATCAGACAACAAAAGTAAACTGGAAACTATATGCTGCTCCATACACCCAGTGACATCTATGCTGCATCTAGGTCTTACGTGACAAAAAACAAATCTCCTCCACACCAGAGGCACTTCAAGGTATGGATCCGCTGCTGAACTGTACCAATTTCAAAGGCACTGAATTTTCATTTCTTTTTGCACATGGTGCCTCCACCAGGGTATGTCACCAACGTACTGTTACCCAGGGTTTTCAGAACCCAAAGCAGTGGTAACTTCACTGTTTCACTCCAGGTGGTATCAGGAATAAATCAATGGGAACACAGCACTTCCGGCTGATGAAAAATTGATACAAGTAAGGGTGCTCTGATCTAAAACTACTATTTATTAGATTTAAGCACACACAGACACAAGGAATAAGTTTAGAACATCCCAAGCAATTACACAGAATCTGAGATGGTATTGAGTAGTTAGCAGCAGGTCCGTGATGGCTGGTAGCTTCCCCACCAGGGAGTATGGTGTCAGGAAAGTCTCTCAAGATAGCTTCAGAGAGCTCGCTCTAAAGTACACTCTATTATCTAGTCTTTTGATAACTAATTTTTACAAAACACATACCTCATAGTGACGCCTACTGGGTCATCAGTTCTCCTAACTTTAACAAACTACTTATCAACAAAACATTCCTAACAATCTTCGTCATAATAAGCTTCTATATCAAAGGCGCCCTAACTCAAGGTCCCCATCCACTTATTTTATTTCAGTCTCAATTTGTTCAATCTCCTCCCATTCTGATTAGTGAAAACTGCAACCCTGAGCTACTTTTGACCTTGCCTCCAGAAGCCCTGCTTATTCAAATTAAACCTTAACTATGTAGTGTTCTATATTTCATTAATTCATGATGGCTGAAATGCACACAATATGGTTGCAATTAGCTTGATCCAATTCTGGGGTAAGAAAACCACTCCATTCTGGAGCAACAGTACAGCCTCCCCAACTCCAGGCACCACCAGTGTGTCTCTGACATTTAAGATGTTCACTCTGCTCCAGGTAATGGTATTCTGCTGTGGCTCTAAGTTCCAATAGAGCACTGGAATTTGTGCTTGTACCCCAGTGGTCCAGAAGAGAGAGAACTACTGAGTTACACAGACCTGCTTGAATGACTCCTTTCAAGCTTCATAATCATAACCATTAAACATAACATCCAACAGAAGCCAACTTTTGTCAGAGTAGTTCATCAACTTAGACAGGCAAAGAGCTTATCTCCACTATGTGGTGGCAGTGAGTCACTCACATTGTAAAGTTTGTCTTCTACATGCATCACAGAACACTAACACTCTCTATGAACTTTAGATACGCACAGTTTCAGTAGCATCCCTATCATAACAGGCTCAATTAAAAAAAAGACACCATGTAGGTGTATCAAACCTCAATGCTGAGGACTGAAAGTGGGAGCAAACTCTGCCTCAGCTGCACTTAAGGACAAAATCAAATACATAACAATAGCAAGTGATGAAACTTCAAGGAAGACTCTCAGTGATGACAAATAAATTAAGTTCCCATAGCTCACACTTGGGGTAGGTCTACACTTACCTCCGGGTCCGGCGGTAAGCAATCGATCTTCTGGGATCGAACCCGGAAGTGCTCGCTGTCGACGCCGGTACTCCAGCTCGGCGAGAGGAGTATGCGGCATCGATGGGGGAGCCTGCCTGCCACGTCTGGACCCGCGGTAAGTTCGAACTAAGGTACTTCGACTTCAGCTACGTTATTAACGTTATTAACATAGCTGAAGTTGCGTACCTTAGTTCGAAGTGGGGGGTTAGTGTGGACCAGCCCTTGGAAAAAAAAATCCAAGAGTAAGAATGCTGTGTGGGTAGTATCTTTAAAGAAGGCTCTTTATCTACTAAGATCTGATGTAAGAGTTCAGTGTTTTCCTGCAACAGCTCAGGTACGCTCTAACACATAACACAATCATCTGTACCAAAGAAAACATCACCTGAATTAAGATCTTAGCAGGCAAGTAAAGGAGAGGAACTGATTTTTTCAAAATATTTTGTCTTGTAATTATTTGAAAACTTAAAGTTCATGCATATGTTTACGGAAAGCGATTATAGCTTAACTTAAACATAATTTGATCTAGCAGAATAAGAACAATGTTTAGATAAATAACCCTCTTATTATCTAGCTATTATTATCTATGGCATTTTACTTATAACTGTTAATATTGTACCCTTATTTGCAGATAAGGTAACCATGTCTAATTTGCCTTCACCCAGTTGTCATTTGAAATTGGAGATTATTTTTTTTTTATGGTTCCCACTTTTTGAATTACAATGCAAATTTGCTCGCACTTGCATCTTACCCCACCTAAAAGCAAGCAAAATCATGGGTCTGCATATTTCCCATACTTTCTAAGGACTTCCTTAACAGCCTACATGAAGAAACCCAAGTTACCAGGGCCATTTGAATCTCGTGTTTCACTACTAAGAAACCAAAAGTTCCTTTAAAGCTATATTGCCAAATCTGATTATAAAACTGAAGTTTAAAAATCAATTCAATGTCTACCTAATCTGTTTTGACAATGTATTTTTGATAATTAGCTAACTCCAAATTATATTCAATTTTAAAACAGAAGTAGCTAAATCAAAAATATAATTAGGATGAGTTATTGGGAAACAGGCATACCACCAGTGATAAATAACTTAGCTCACATATAACGGTTTTCATCCATACATCTAAAAGTGCTTTTCAAAGGAAGGTATCAGTCCCCGTTTTACATATGGGGAAACTGAGGCACGGTGAGCTGGTCTGACTTGACCAAAGTCACACAGCACATTAATGTCAGAGCCAGGAATAGAATCCAGGTTTCCTGATTGCCAGTCCAGTGTCCTACCCACTAATGATCATGCTGCCTTCCTATTAATATACACATATTAAAATGTTTTATTTTACATGGGAATATCACAGTTTAAAGATTTTCATTCACATCTAGTGCAAATGATCTCTCAAATGAGTTATGGTACACATCCTTCAAAACCTAAGAGAGAGGTTTAGGTTTTGGTTTAGATTGCACATTAAAGAGGCAGAATTAGTAAATAACAGTATAAGATTACAATACTAACAGGGATAAGGAACTTCTTGATTTCTTCCAAAGCATGTCCCATTCTGGCATATGCCTCTGCTGGTGGGGCAAATACTTCAATTAGAACATGCAGGTCATCATTTAGGTGAAAGTATTTTGCTTCCCCACTTTTTCTCAACTCTTCTTCCTGGGAAGGACAAAAAATTTCACTGTAACAAATATAATCATAAAAAGAGAACAATAAAAGTAAAATGAATTTGTGTTTGAGATCAAGTATCAGGGGGTAGCCGTGTTAGTCTGTATCTACAAAAACAACAAGGAGTCTGGTGGCACCTTAAAGACTAAGATTTATTTGGGCATAAGCTTTCGTGGGTAAAAACCTCACTTCTTGTGTTTGAGATGTTTGCCATATACATACAATTCATTCACTTTTTGCTTCAAATACTAAATGGAAACATAACTGGAAATTATAAATTAATATTTTCTACTGTACTCAAAGTCAATGAAACTTAACAATATTGCTATTTTGCCTATCAAAGAATGTTTTATGAAGTATATATTACTCAAGAGAAAATTAATAGATAAGATTTCTACCTTGAGACAATGACTGGTTCCTCTAACAGACAGAATTGTTTCCATTGTTTTGACTTGATTGAAATAAACTCTCAGTATTTGTGAGCAACATGGAAAAAAAATCTTTGTCCTATTTACTGTTTCAACATTGAGGGTTTTGTTCTATTTATTCCTCTTGCTCCAACCTAATTCTGGGCTGGCTGGAGAGAGTGCATAATCTTCATTAAGTGGATGAGCACTCAGTTCAATCTGTGTATGCTCACATTTCTGGAAACAGAAATTTCTGGAAATGCTTAGAGGCTTAAAGGATGTCATCGATTTAAAAATCATAATTATGCCTGAAATTTGTTTTGATGACTTTTTAATAAGCATTGGAAAAACAACAATGTGTTTAAAAATCCCAACACAAAAAGCACTGCTAACAGCCTAAGTATGGTTTCATTGTGCTATTAGACAAGCAGTAAAACATTCTGCTAATCTAAGTATTCAATATAATTTGATTTGAAAATTTTTCTGTCAAATATCTGAGGCTCTAAAAAGTATGCTATTCCTGATATTTATTCTATTTAAACAAGCAATGAATAGTGCTCGAACATCTCTTTTTTAATTGGTCCACAAATAGTAGTTTTAATGAGAGATTAAAGCTTTCTTATTTGTTCCTTCTGGGTCATAATTATGAGTTAAAGTTATGACAATCAGTTCTAGCTTATTGTAGGTAATCTTTTTGTTGTCAAATTTACACAATATATGAATATTGCAAAATTGGTTGGAAAAGCAAAGCAATCTGATTATTGATAGAGCGTTCAGAGCAGGAAAATTAACACATCATAATTAGCTGGCTGAATCTTGTCAGCCTTAACCATCATCTTGTCAATACAAATGATGAATGGACCACAAAAATAGAAAGGAAAAACCTCCCTCAATGAATACAACATTCTAGCTAAGAACTTTAAAAAAGTTAAAGGGGTGGGGGAGTCCTCTTAAGCTAGTTTAACAAATCAGACTGCTCAAAATGCTAAAGAAAATTTCTGCTTAAGAGTCATTTAGCATGGTCCAAAGGGTATAGGTGAGAGCATATGAATTAAATTAAAAATTGAGAAATGTAAGCTGGATATCACAAACAAACTTAACTGAGAACGATTAGACTGTATACTAGTCTCCCTCGGGAAACAGCAGAAGCTCTTGAATAATTTAAGAGTGAACATACCACTGGAAAACATATGATAGTGAATAATCCTGCATAACACTATATGACTTAACAGAAGAAAGATGGACAATATCTAGGATTCTTTGGGTGGTAGCAGGTTCACAGTACAAAACAAAAGGGATTTAATCAGCCTAATTTTAATAATGTGATTAAGTAGATTTCAACAAAGTTTGTTTAAAATCACAATAAGCAAAGTTTGCTCATACTGAGCGCTCATATGCTAAATTTCATCCCTAGGAAACTTGTTGGCTAAAGGGTTTAAAAACCTAATAATCGGAGCTGATAACAGTAGTGTGCACAGCGCTTGGATGTATTAGACCTTTCAGAAAAACATAATTGATGTATTAGACCCTTGAAATAAAACAACCTAAATTGCTCAGATCAGGACTATAACCACTCACCCACTGCTAAGTGCTTTTTCCTTGCACACAATGTAATCTGTATTTTTAAATTATACCTAAGAAAAATAAAAATGTAATCTCAGAAGTTAAGATCTTCCTCTTGCAGATATCTTAAATTCAATGCAGATTTCATAATCAGTCTTTACTATTTAATCCCTTCAGCGCTGTCAATACTGCCCATTGGTTATTGGATGAGAGCAGTGTATTACAGTTAATATACAAAGTATTTAAAATTGTAAACACTGAAGTCATTAATCTGATTGTTAAATACAAATTGGTTTAGCACATAACACTTCTAGTGCTTTTCATCCACAGATTTTAAAATACTTTACAAAGGAAGGTAAATATTATTTTACCCTCCTTTAAAAACAACAAACAACAACAAAAAAACACAAGAACAGATTTAAGGATCTTCCACCTTTAATCCACCATTATTTGACAGGTTGGAAAGTTGTGATCAGCAGCAAAAGGTCCAAAAATTCTGACTTCAGTAATATACTACCATGGAAAGCATTTAGGTAAAAATTGCCATCCCATCAGCTGATCTTTCAGAACACTCTACTCAACAAAAAGTATGTACTTTTGTTAAATTTATGTAATATTGCTAAACATCATGAACGTCTAAGAAACGAGAGCAAAACTCCTATTTTTGACCTCCAAGACTTTGTTATCAGTGATAGAATACACACATACTTGATTTTTTTTTCATTTGAATTTCCTGATCATGAAAATGAAACTCTAGTACCTCTGGCTAGTGGTATCATTAGTAGGAATACTACTATACAGGAATTGCCAGACCATGTCTGGATGATGATTATCTGATAGCAACCAACAGCAGATGATTCAGAGGAAAGGGTGAAATCCATAAGATAATTATAGGACAACGTACTCTTGAGCAACATTTCTATGTCAAATATGAAGAAGAACTATTGTGTTTGTGTTCATATTTTTGGAATGCAACTCCCTAAGTGACACTCATTTACTAAATGACACCTCTATAGTTACATTTCTCTGAGGATCAGTTTCTGACCTACTACAAAAATCGGATTTGTATCTATGCCCAAAGAAGGGAAACATATTGTTTTTGTAGAAAGGAAATCACTAAAACCATACCATTTTAAAAAAAAACAGAATTTATCATGCAAGTCTAAATCACTAAAAAGACATATTGTACACTTATAAAAATGAATGCTATGTACGTACACAAGAATGATAAAATGTATTACAAAATGCTATATTCATGTATATAAGGGTTGTACCAGCATAATGGCCTGTTGAAATACAACTGTACAACTTTATATTTTAAGTGCTTTAGCTGTTTTTCCTTCTTCTCTATATCTTTAATAAAGGTTACATGGATTTTTAATGGTGTGTTTGCCATGATACTAAGCAGGCTGATGTCTCTGTATACCAAACTCCTGATCTTATTTAACACTGTTTAATATTGGACAGCGACTGGGTTATGTGAACACTTTTGGCACATATATTCCATCTAAATTAATATAACAGGCCCTGACCCTGGATATCTAGATTCTAAATATCATTTTTTCTTAAAATAGAAATGAGCCTGAACTAAATGTCTGATTCAGACATCCTTCCCACAAACTCGGAGATATAATTTTGGATCTGAACCTTTTGGCTTAGGCCTTTCCCTTTACAACAAAAAACAAATTGCTTTTGCTGTGAAATTAACCAAAATGGCCTTTGTACATATAAGACCAACAATATTTTTGTTGTAACAATGTAAAGCCAGGAGAGGGAATTATAGGTCAGCTAAACCTTGCCCCAGGAAACCTGTTGATATTATAATACTGGTACACCACAAAAAATGCACAAACCAATGAACAAAAAGAATGCCAAGATGGCATCTGCTCCATCAGAAAATGGAGAGAGAGAGAGAGAGAATGAAGAAAATTTGCCAAATGTCAGAACCAAATCAGTAAACCAATATTTTAATCCATATTTTCCTAGTAAACTTGGCCTCACCCTTTCATTCATCTCCCCACGCCCATTTGTCTCATCCATCTGTTACATTTTGACATAGCTAAATTTTGAACTTTTTGAGATAGAGAATGTATTTTACTGCACATTTGCACAGTGCGTTTAATAAATAAGATACTAATAAGAAGCCACACATCTTAAAGTGCTACTGTAATAAAAACTATACATAATATAACCCCCTGCAAATAAAGTGCATCAAAAGTTGTATTTAAACGGACCATGCAAACTATATTGTGTGGGAATATGAATATTTTACACATTGATTTTTTTTTTTTTATTAGAGAAAGATGTTCCTAACAGGCAACCCTAACAACCACACTTTTAAGTGTAGTTGACATCACCTTCTACCTATGCACTTCTGAAGGCCATCATCATAGTATCTAATTATTTTCTTGGGAGGCACTCCATCACAATATGCCAGTGGTCTAAAATTTTCCTCCCTGCATTCTTTGAGACAGTTTGATTTTAAATAACTTCCCCCTTTTCTCTTCTACTGTTACATTTGTTTATCATGAAATAAATGTCTTTATTTCAAATGCCTCTGAATGGCTATTCATGTTACAAGTTTTAGGTCTGTCTGTGATTAAATTATTTCCTCAGACATTTAACATTCTGGAAAGTTCATGACTTAGGCCCCAATACTGAGATGAGTTTTGTGGTGGGCAGACCCACAAGCCCATGCTGAGCCCCACTGACTTCACTCTCTTCACACGTTTAGAGGTTTGCTTGCATAGAGTTCACTGCAGAATCTGAGGGTTCATATGGAAAAACAGACCACATCTGAATCTGGCCCACACATGCTTAGTTTTATATTCATTTTCTGGTTCTTCTGGTCTTTTTCCACTTTCCCAAACTGTGCCAGGAAGACTAAAGGAAGCCACGTACCATGGTATGCTACACACTAAAATGTTTCAGCTATTTGGTTTACCTTGGCTTTGTCCCTCATGGAGCCTTTTCCCAATATAGACATTTTTGTCAATGTTTCTTCCTGTAAACGTTTCAGTGAATTGCCACGTGGACCCAAAAGTTTTCCCACAAAGTTGAACTGTAAGGAAACAACAAAAACACAATAAAAATATTAGTCTCTAAGGTGCCACAAGTACTCCTTGTTCTTTTTGCTGATACAGACTAACATGGCTACCACTCTGAAATAAAAATATTGTAGCACTGAGGAACTGTCATCATGTAAAATTCCAACAAGGTATGAAATGTTGCTTAAGCAGCATTTTGATGTAGCTGCGAACAAAACAATATATTAGGTCATAACTTTTATAGCATTAAATAAACATATGTGGAATAGATACCACCACTTCAATAACTTCTCCCATTGTACAGAAACCTACAAACATCAATATATAAAAACTTTCAAATACTATAAAGAGAACTCAATTCAGTTCAACTATATTATTTTAGATTTAGGACAGAAAAAGATGCCAACCCTTAAGCCCTAAGTACCTCTGGCCACTGTCTAAAAGCCCAGTTCAATATAAAAATAAAACCAGAAGCTAGCTCAACCATATAGAGAAGCAACCAATCAAGTCTTTTTATTTCTTAAAAGAAAAAGTAGCTCATGCTCCTTAAAAATTATCTGTGAAGGAATATGCCACTCTTCCCCACCCCCCCAAAAAAAACCCCAACAAACCCTCCCTAAGAAGATGAGCACTTATGATTAAGGCTGCCAATTTGTCACGGAAGTCACAGAAGTCACGGATTCCATGACTTCTGCAGCGGCCGGTACGCCTGGTGCAGGGGCAGTTCAGGCAGCCCCCGCATCAGTCGCACTGGTCACTGGGGCAGTCTTGGGCCCCTGCACCCTCCCCTCCCCAGCAGAGTTTGGGTGTGGGAGGGGGAAGGGGATTGGGGCGCAGGATGGGGTGAGGCGGGCTCTGGGCAGAGCTTACCTGGGGGTCTCCCCAGAAGCGGTGACATCCCCCTCGCTCAGATGCTAGGCGGAGGCGTGGCCAGGCAGCTTTGTGCGCTGGCTCCAACCCCCGGGCAGCCCCGTGCAAGTTTTAGTCACTGGTATTTTTAGTAAAAGTCATGGACAGGTCACAGCTGGTGAATTTTTGTTTACTGCCCATGACGTGTCCGTGACTTTTATACAAATACCTGTGACTAAAATGTAGCCTTACTTATGATCAACAGATTTAATCAATATCAGATCAAGGTCAGAAGCCATTTCCAAAGATCAAGGAGCTGTTATGGAGAACATCCTATCGGCAGCTCCCACTTGTTGATACCAAGGTGCTCAAGCACCTAGGTTGATCTCAACTGCGATTTGTCAGAAAAAGAAAGGAGATACAATAGCATAATGATAAAAATTCCTATATTTTCTATATGCCTGAGTGTCTGTCTGGAGAGGTAACACTGAAAGGTAATCTATTGCAGGAGGTATATTCTCAGACACTGACCATGATACCTTTTTGATCCCATGATTAACAAGAATTAGAACAGCAGTTCTAACAGAAAGATTAGAAAAAACGGTTACCTACCTTTTGTAACTGTTGTTTTTCAAGATGCGTTGTTCACGTCCATTACACATTAGGTGCGCACACGGATGTTGGAAACTTTTTCCCATAGCGGATCCCGATGGGTCGGCAGGGGAGCCCCCAGAGTGGCGCCTCCATGCTGGTGCATATATACCCCTGCCGACCCGACCCCCCTTCAGTTCCTTCTTGCCGGAGACTCCGACAGAGGGGAAGGAGGGTGGGAAGTGTAATGGATGTGAACAACACATCTCGAAGAACAACAGTTACGAAAGGTAGGTAACTGTTTTTTCTTTTCGAGTGCTTGTTCACATCCCTTCCACATTAGGTGACTCACAAGCTTACCATAGGAGGAGGGTAGGAGTCATGGAACAATTGATTAAAGAACAGCCCTGCCAACCGCTGCATCATCTCTGGCTTGCTGGTTGACTGTGTAGTGGGCTGTGAATGTGTGCACCGATGACCAGGTGGCTGCTTTACAGATCTCCTGGATCGGGACGTGCGCCAGGAAAGCTGTTGAGGATGCTTGTGCCCTCGTCGAGTCAGCCGTGATTGCCGGGGCAGGAACCTTGGCAAGCTCGTAGCAAGTGCGGATGCAGTCCGCAATCCACTATGATATACATTGCGCCGAGACCAGAAGCCCTTTCATTCTATCGGCTATGGCGACAAAAAACTGTGTTGACTTGCGGAAAGGTTTAGTTCGCTCCAAATAGAACGGCAGTACCCTTCGGACATCCAGAGTGTGCAGGCTACGGTGACTCGGGTCCATGTGTGGTTTAGGAAAGAACACTGGCAAACAAATGTCCTGTCCCATATGAAATTGTGAGACTATTTTAAAGAGGAATTTTGGGTGTGGCCTGAGTTGCACTTTGTCCCTAGAGAAAACTCCAAGGTTAGGTCTCTCAACTCGGACACCTTCCTTGCCGACGTAATGGCCACCAGGAACACCACCTTCCAGGAGAGGTGAAGGAGAGAGCAAGAGGCCAGGGGCTTGAACGGGGGCCCCATGAGCTTGGAAAGGACCAGATTAAGGTTCCAGAGAGGGACCGGCAGGCGTGAGTAGGGGAACACTCTCTCCAGTCCCTTGAGGAACCGCACCACCATGGGGTTGGAGAACACAGAGCATCCGGATTCCCCCGGGTGGAATGCTGAAATGGCAGCTAGATGTACTCTGATTGAGGAAGGACTGAGACCCTGATGCTTGAGGTGCAGGAGGTATTCTAAGATGACTGGAATAATGGCCTGGAGTGGCTGTATCTGCTTAGGCTCACACCAGCAGGAAAATCTTTTCCACTTAGATAGGTAGGCTGCCCTAGTGGAAGGCTTTCTACTGCCAAGGAGAATCTGCTGTACCGGAACAGAGCACTGGCTCTCCATAGCATTTAGCCAGAGTGCTTCCATGCCATGAGATGCAGAGACTGCAGATCCGGGTGGAGCAGGCGCCCGCGGACCTGCGTGATGAGGTCCCGGTATAGGGGCAGGGCAATCGGGGTGGCCACTGACAGCCCTAACAGGGTTGTAAACCAGTGCTGACGAGGCCAAGCTGGGGAGATCAAAATTATCATCGCCTTGTCCCTGCAAACTTTGAGGAGGACTCTGTGGATGAGCGGGAGCAGAGGGAAGGCGTACTTCAGACTCCCGCTCCAAGGGATCGCGAATGCGTCTGCGACTGAGCCCGGACTGTGGTTCTGGAACGAACAAAACTGCGGACATTGGCTGTTGTCCTTGGTGACAAAGAGGTCCATTTGGGGAAACCCCACTTCTGGAAGACTGACTGCAAGATGTCTGATCTCATCGACCACTCGTGCATGTGGTACGACCTGCTGAGGCTGTCTGCTAGCTTGTTTAGTTCTCCCGGGAGATACAACGCTACGAGATGGATGGAGCGGGCTATACAAAAGTCCCAAAGGAGAAGGGCCTCTCAGCAGAGGGGAGAGGAGTGGGCTCCGCCCTGCTTGTTTATATAAAACATGGCGGTGGTGTTGTCTGTCAGAACTGTCATGCTGTGACCTTCCAGAGTAGGGTGAAAGGTTTGGCAGGCTAGACAAACCGCCCTGAGCTCCATCACATTGATGTGGAGCGACATCTCGGCTTTGGACCACAAACCCTGTGTCCTTAGGTCCCTTAAGTGAGCTCCCCAGCCGAGGTCTGATGTGTCTGTCACCAGCGTCAGAGCAGGCTGCAGTGCGGCAAATGGGATACCCTCGCATACTACTGGCCAACTGAGCCACCAGCACAGGGAGTCCAACACCTGGGCCGGAACCGTCACAACAAGGTTTAGGGGATCTCTGCCCGGGCGATACGACCGGGCAAGCCACGCTTGTAAAGTCCTGAGTCGTAGTCGAGCGTATTTGACTACGTGAGTGCACGCTGCCATGTGCCCTAGGAGCTGCAGGCAGCATCTGGCCGTGGTAGTGGGAAATCTTAGCATCGAGTCTATGACCCGCTGGATGGCCAGGAACCTGGATTCCGGAAGGCTCGCTCATGCTGGACCGAGTCCAGCACTGCCCCGATGAACTCCAGCCTTTGGGTTGGTATCAGGGAAGACTTGGGCATATTAACAAGAAGACCCAGCTTGCGGAATGCATCTAGGGCCACCGTCAGATGGGAGCAAACCTCCTCTTCGGACTGACCCGCGAGGAGCCAATCGTCGAGGTATGGGTATACCCGTATTCTCCTCTTCCGCAGAAAGGCTGCCACTACTGACATGCATTTCGTGAACACGCGGGGGAGGACCGTAAACTGGTAATGGTGCTGGTTTATGGTGAACCGCAGGAACCGCCGGTGAGCGGGGTGAATAGCGATGTGAAAGTATGCATCTTTCATATCGAGGGCAGTGTACCAATCCCCCAGATCCAGGGACGAGATAATAGTGCCTAGGGAGACCATGCGGAAGCGGACCTTGACTAAGAACTTGTTGAGCCCACGAAGGTCTAAAATGGGCCGAAGGCCCCCCTTTGCCTTTGGGATGAGAAAATAGCAGGAGTAAAACCCCTTCCCCCTTAGTTCCCGAGGGACTTCCTCCACCGCCCCCGCCTCTAGGAGCAACTGTACCTCCTGCATAAGGAGTTGCTTGTGAGAAGGGTCCCTGAAGAGGGACAGGGAAGGGGGGTGGGTTGGAAGGAAGGAAGGAGAACTGTAGCATGTAACCCACTTGTACCATGCGTAAGACCCAACGGTCCAACGTTATACGGGACCACACCTGGAAAAAGTGGGACAAGTGGTCCAAGAAACACGGGGAAGGATCCTGGAGCTGGGTTGGTACGCTGTCCTCGAGCGCACCTTCCAAACCCCTGCTTGTTGCCACGGTTGGGGCTTGAATGGCTTCCTCTGAGTTGCCAGGGTGTGCATGCCTAATGACTTGAGGGTTGCCCGGGAGTCTTTAAGGCTATGCAGCCTGGCATCTGTCTGGTCGGAAAAGAGGCCAGACCCTGTAACTGGGAGGTCCTGGATGGTATTCTGGACCTCTGGTGGAAGGCCTGAAGGCTGAAGCCATGCCGAACACCTCATCACCACACCTGAGGCGACTGTTCTGGCTGCTATGTCTGCCGAGTCCAGAGAGGCCTGTAAAGAGGTCTTGGCAACTGCCTTTCCCTCTTCCATGAGGGCCGTGAATTCAGGCTGAGAGCCCTGGGGCAATGAGTCTTTAAATTTGGAAATTGCTGCCCAGGAATTAAAATTGTGCCTGTTTAGGATCGCCTGCTGGTTAACAATCTGTAATTGGAGGCCCCCAGAGGAGTAGACCTTCCTTCCGAAGAGGTCCAAACGTTTAGCCTCCTTGGCCTTGGGGGCCGGGACTTGCTGGCCATGACGTTCCCGTTCATTCATGGCTGAGACGACCAGCGAACAGGGGGCAGGATGAGAAAAAAGGAAATCGTATCCCTTGGAAGTGGCGAAGTACTTCCTCTCCACCCCCTTTGCCGTCGGTGTGCTGGAGGCTGGGGTTTGCCAGACCGTCTTGTAGTTAGACTGAATGGTCTTTCTGAGCGGGAGCACAATTCTGGAGGGGCCTTCAGGGCTTAGTATGTCCACCATAGGATTCTCCTGCTCCACCACTTCCTCCGCCTGTAGGCCCAAGTTCTGGGCAACCCTGCAGAGCAGCTCCAGCTGTGCCCTCTGGTCAATCGGGGGAGGCCCCGACACCGCCGTGCCCGCCACAGCTTCATCTGGGGCCTGCTGTGCTTCCTCTGTCTGCTCTTCCTGCCCCTCATCATAGGCCAGGGGCACGTCCGAGCCCTGCCTGGTTGATTGTCCCTGGGATGGCCCCAGGCTCGGTGTCGCTTCCACTCGCCGGTGTTCCGGAGAAGCATCTGGTGCCCTGGATACTGTAGCCTCCTTGGGTGCGGAGGGGTGCCTGCGTGGGGACTGAGACCGATGCACCGAATAGCCGGACCTCGAAGCTCTAGAGGAGGTTCCTTGCTGCTGATAGGCCCACGGTGTCCAAAAGGGCCATTGTCCTGGCGGGCCCCATTGGGGATGCCACGTGGTCTGGGGCTTCCTGCAAGCCGGTACCCTGTGGGCGTAGCTGGAGTGGCCTGAGTCGACCTCGGATTCTGAGGACGCCGACCTCGAATGTCAAGCTAGTGCCGTGGCACAGTGCCGTCAGAAGGCTGGAGAGCGGATCCTCACCGACTGGGACCAGGATCGGTACCGATGCTCCCGGGAGCGGGGATTGCGGCCTTATATCCCCTCGGTGCCGGGGAGCGGTGCGCCAACGGAGCCGGTGCAGTGTGCTGACTCGGTTCCGGTGCCATCAAGTCCTGCTGAGTCAAAGGTAGCCGGCAGACCACGGAGGCTGAGCTCGACCGGGACCGGCGCCGGGAGCGGTGCCCGGGTGGTGACCTCGAGCGGCGCAACATTGCCGGCTTGCCTCTGGACAGCACTCCTTGCGAGGGAGGGGACTTGCCGCCGACACCTTGATGAGGTCTTTTGCCGCCTCAAAGGTGTCTGGCGTGGATGGCTGTTCTAGGATGTCCTCCAGCCTTTCTTCCGCACTCAACCCACTTAGCCCGGGGCTCAATGGGCCCTGCGGTACCGGAGCCACAGGTGCCGGTGCATGTCCTGGGGCCACACTGCCCTTTTGAGTGCTCGGTCCCTTGGGAGGCGCCACCTTCTTATGTGGGGAGCACCCTCTATTGCCTTTCGGGTGCCCCTTCGACTGTACTGGAGAGGTCGAGTGGTGCCAGGGCTTGTCCTGTTGCCTCGGTGCCGCATACTTGCAGTGCCCCACCGGCGCCGGATCACGGACTGATGCCGGGGCACTCCACACCGAGGACGCTGGTACCGAAGCCAGCTGGTCTGAGGTCGCAGGTTGCAGTGCGACCTCCATGAGCAACTGCTTGAGGCGAAAGTCTCTTTCTTTCTTGGTTCTTGGCTTAAAGGCCTTACAGATCTTGCAGCGCTCAGTCTGGTGAGCTTCCCCCAAACAACGGAGACACACGTCGTGGGGATCACTGATCGGCATAGGCTTGCGCCACATGGCACAAGCCTTAAACCTTTGGTCCTGCAGCATGCCCTGCAGCCCAGGGATGGTGCTGGAAACGACTTCCAGACACCTAAACAAAGGAAGCTTAACTGTCTACTATTAAGAAGTGCTAACTACTGATAACTATTAACTACAGATAACAGCTAACTACTGATAACTGCTACAAATGTGCTAAGGGATCACTCGCAAGTGAGAGAAGAGTTGTTCCAATGCTGCCACGGACGGTAAGAAGGAACTGAAGGGGGGTCGGGTCGGCAGGGGTACATATGCACCAGCGTGGAGGTGCCACTCTGGGGGCTCCCCTGCCGACCCGATGGGAGTCGCTAAGGGAAAAAGTTTCCGACGTCCGTGCATGCACCTAATGTGGAATGGACGTGAACAAGCACTCGAAGAACCCAATATTGGAGTAGTCAATGAACATTTAAGCATAATATACCAAAAATATTAAATCTTTCTTTCAGGAGGGGATCAATCTTAGCTAGATATTAATGTGAAATAAAATCTTACCAGATAGCTTAATCTGTCTCTAGTTAGGATTTCCACGAATTCTTTATTAAGATGTTACAAAATTTTCAATAGCCTTAAGCTTCCAGTCTTCTACACATTATATATTTAAACAGACTGCTAGTTAGTTGATCCCCTCCTTACAGATTTAATGGTTTTGGTTAATCATCATTGCTTACAAACAGTAGCCTTATATTTAACATGTAAAAAAAATCTCCATTTCAGTTTAATGGAACGACAGGTCAATAGTTCGAACCATCCCATGTTTCAATGTTTACAAGGCTATTTTTGTACAAACAGAACCGCTAGAAACACAGAGCCAGGTAAGCTATTAGAGCAAGTAATAGAAAGAAATCTTCAATGCATATATAAAGGAGGATAATTCATTATAGTAAACAATGCTGAAATGTATTTCAGAATGTCAAGTGCTTATTTTATTACATAAATCAGAAGACAGAACTTTAATATTTATCCAAAATATCAATTAGAAATATTTAGCTTCAATTCTTCTCTCAATGCCATTTGATAAAAGTAGTTTATAAAAACAAAATTGCTTTTCGTAGTCTTCCCACATAACCCTATACAGTAAATACTATTTACAAAATTAAAATAATTTTAATGCATAATTAATTACAGTTGCTGAACTTCACTTCCCTTTGAAAACAAAAAGCTTTTCCAACTCATTTTAACTACTAAGCTCTCCTAACTAGCAGGCATTAGACTCAAAAGAACAAAAACCAAACACAGTACACACTTTATCCTGAGGGAAGTAAAATCCACCTCAAATACACCACTCTCAAATCTCTGCAATATTCACATAGGAGAAAACAAGCAGAACAAACCAGAACTAACGTAACTAAAAATAAATTAGCTTCACTACTCAAATAAAGGGTGAGAACCCCTTCTCCTCAGGCTTGCATTTGTGGAGATGACTATCCTGACTGGTTCTCCTACTGGAAAAATCTAACCTGAGTCTACTTGGATTCATCCACCACCTGATTGACCTGAGAATCTTCTTGGGGTGAGACACCTTCACTGAGGGATAGATAAGACAGTTGAAGGAGGAATAAGAGGAAGGTCTGTAGTGACTTCATGTGAGCACTGGCACACTATGAATATCCACACAGGATACCACTGATTCCCAGAAGAGACAGAAGCATATGAATGGGTAATTCCCCTTGAGAGGTTGACTATTTGGTAAGATTTTTCAGCTTCTCCAGTCTTTCCTGCAATAACGAACTTTGTAGAGGATAATGACTTCTCCCACTCAGAGAGATTGAGAATATGTCGAAACTGTTAACTGATTCTTTCACAAAACCATAGCTCAGCAGCATCCTTGCTGTTTGGGTGATACAATTTATGACTGACTCTAAATGAGGCTTGAATAAGGAGGTTACCCAGGAAGGGACAGACAGACAACTTTCTGTCTGAGAGCTGCTATTAACAATACCATCACTTTCATAAACACTTGCAGTGTTGTTGCTAAACAAAAAAGGGCAAGGAAGAAGAGGAAAGTTTAGGAAGCATCTATGAGACTCTTAGTTGTGATATAGACATAGGCACCCTTCAAATCTACTTGAAGTCATGCAGTCCCCTTCGCTGATGGCAGCTAGTGTGGATTTTAAGGTCTCTATGTTCAATTTTTAGTTCTTCATAGATCTGCTAAGATAATTGATGTCAATAACTGCTCTGCAGCATTGTTTTTGGTGGGGTTTTTTGGCATGACTATGAGCAATATGCAGTGATGTCTCTGGAAAGGAGGAACAGGTCCTACTGCTCCCATTTATAGAAGATCTAGGATGGCTGTCTGCTTACCCAGATTCTTCCTCTTCCTCAAGAAGAAGGCCTAAGGCTTTGCAATTTATTTATAGGTTGAAGGGGACCATACTTGCAATACTGTCCACACATGTAAGCATTGTTTGTGAAAGTCTGCGGAGGCACTTAGAATGTCTGATGATAGTTCTTTTTTATTTATTCTTGTTGGCCTGTTGTCCCGGATAGATTTCATGCCACAAAGAGGGGGCTGAGATTATGGCTGCCTGGATTTAGCTGCTTGTGAAGGGCCTGTATAGTGAGGAGGCCATGTGACATTACCCAGGGTACAATCTGGACTGTTGAACAGCAATGTCCCCCTTAACTTTATAACCTGAAGTGCTTTTTACACTGCTTTGCTGTCAGAACAGCTACTACTGACCTGCTCACACAGCCTTCAGCATGCAAATTCACTTTCAGATAAATACATGAGCACTCTGACCACTCGCTCATGAATTAAACTGCAGAGTAACATCAGCAAGTTCCCTAGTCCAGACTTTCCTCCCAGAAATGTGTGTCTTGTACTGTCCAGCACACTACTGAACAATGCAAGCTCATAGAAAGTCCATCATTTCATCAAAGGAAGTGATATATGCACCAACCTTGTTATTCCTAATGGTGTTTCCCCACACACTTTAATCCAAACACACTCATTAAGATAAAACAATAAGATAAGTTTCATAACTACAGAAAGATAGATTTTAAGTGATTACAAGTAATGATGCATAAAAGTCAGGATTAGTTACAAAACAAAATAAAAGAGTAATATACAAGCTAATCTAACTTAACAAGATAAATGAAATTAAAAGCAAAAGGTTTTCCTCACCATGTTCTGCTGTACATTTTACAGCCTGGGTCCCCTTTCAGCCTGGGACCACCCCCCTCCTTTAGTTGTGTCCTTCATGTATTCACTGATGTCATAAACAGAGAGATGTGGGGAGGAGAGGTGAGTTGGAGGTTACTGTCTCTCACTCTTATATCCTTCTCCCTTCTTCAAGGATTAACCCCAGCTGGGGTGCAGATGACAAGCAGTCTCCTGAGAACGTGAGAATGGCCATTTAAGCTTCTGTTTTTTAACACCTGGCTGGGGTCAGTGTGTCTGTCTCTGAAAAACTGGTTTGTAGGTGTTACTGAAATATCTTATAATTCTGGGTAACAATATACAGTAGAATCTCATAACCTGACATATAGTATTACTACACATATTTCAATAGGATAATAATGTTCAGCAGATTGTGACTTTTCAAATGATACCTCAAGGCATACTTTGTACAAAATTTGTCATAGTCTTGTAAAAGTGGTGAACATAATGGCATAGACTGTCACAGTCACTCTTTCAGATAAAAATCTCTCGCAGTTAGAAACGAGTCCCTGACCATCAAAGAAAAGGGCACATTTATCTATGGCAGTGATGATAGGATAAATTTTGACTGGTGCACACCAAGGAATCTTCTGGCCTTGTAAAATGGAAGTCTGGGAGGAAGCATGGAGTAGAAAGAAAGACGCCCCTTACTGCCTGCCAGCACTTCCACATGTGGGCTGCTATCCCTCTCATCAGCTGATGGGGGAAGGAGGTGGAGATGGTAGAAAGGCATGTGGCAACCTGCAACAGAAGCTGGAAGCAAAAACCAGGATGGCAGGGCCTGGTGACCTACAGTGGAAGCTGAGGATGACAGCCTGATGCTTTCCCAGACTATTAGGTGTGACAATAATACACTGGGAAATTAGAGCTATTAGGTATCCCACTATTTTACTTACACACACACACACACACACACACACACACACACACACACACACACACACACACACTCTGAGTGCATGAGGGATATACAGCTATAGCTTGTCTAAGGCATCTTTATACCTCATAACTGTAGTTTACATTTCTCAAAATATTCAGTGCACTCTGCCCTGAAAGTCTAAGTCTATCCTGTGTGTGTGGTAGGCTTTTGTTGTTTAAAATACTATATCTGAGTCTCTAGTTCTGATCTGGAGTATTGGCATTTCTCCCCTAAGTAGGGAGATTCCCTGAGGGGAGTGCAGGATATGCACGCTTAGAGGAGACAGCACCTATTTATGGCCAGGTCTTTTCTGCACTGATTTGCCATGCTGCATTCTGGGAAGGTGGGCAGAGGACCCCAGCATTGACTATTATCCCTCATGCTGCACTCCGTGAAAATGAACAGGGTACACAGGCATTGAGGCATCTGCCCTGGTGCACTCCAGGGAGGTAAGCAGGGGAGCCATGTGCTGAGAATACCTCTCCTGCTGCATTCTGCTGGTGTATGCAACTGAGGAGAAACAGATTCCACTTTGTGGCTCTTAGAGTGCCTCCTAGAGGAATCCCCTGAATCAGATTCGTCCAAAGATAGAGCTTGGGGACTCTTTTTTGTGTGCCCATGGTTTATGCTGGGGAGACTTGAAGGGTCTGAATGTCAGAGACCTTTTTCTTCTACCTACCCTTGATCTGCCTCCTCCCCAGAAGGAGAGAGTGTAATTCCATTCTGACAGTGCCCTGGAGAGGGAAGGACCTTGAGGTTACTCTTTTCAGCAACCTTCCTGTCCTGAGAAATAGAAGATTCAGACTGAAGGTGTTGCTGGACTGGGTGCAGAAGAGAGATTCCCAAGTTCCCAAGCTTTGTTTAAGGGAAATTCCTGGACATGGCCTGAACACAGGCTGACCTCACCCCAGAAGCACCAGGCTCCAGTCCTGGAGGTTCAAAGTGAGTCCACCTTGGCCCACTTACTGCACTGGGAGACAGCGCTGGGCTGACATTGCTGGCAGCGAGTAGCCCTGAGCCATTGCAGGGCTGGGGAGGGGGCATGCTGCAGAATGAAGGAAAGGGTTGGGCCTGACTTAGAATACTCTCCTTGTTTTGTCCCAGATGCCTTTCCTTAGCTCCCTGTCACTGCCATAGCTGCAGGGGAGGAGCTGGGCAGCTGCTCTGCAGTCAATAGTCTTGACTGTGAGCATTGGCTCCAACAGCTGGGTGGGAAACTTCCTTGACCCTTTAATACTGTACTTCAAACTATATTCTCCCCATGTGGGGGGAATGAGGGAATCACCACTTGCTGGTCCCAGGTCTAGGGGATGTTGCTGTTTAGGTGCTGCCACAGCTTCCTGGGAGCTCTCCTGGCTGCTTGGGGACTGAGGCTACAGGAACCGTTGCCCCTGCCTGAGTACTTGAGATGGGGATGGGGCTCCAGAGAACAGGCTCACATCTTCATGCAGGCACTTAATCAGCAGGAGAGGTGCAGGAAACAGTGTCTGGCTCTCTCCTCCCCATTTAGCTTTCTCATCCATGAACACTCCACATGGGCGAGCTGCTGGCACAGAGTTCCAGTAACTGAGGGGAAAGGGAATCCTTTCTTTCAATAAAGGCAGGCCCTGACAACCTGGAGATTAAGCCTCTCCCCACCCCCTTTTCCTGCAGCAGCAGCAGCTAGTCTGCTTGCAGTTGGCGAGGAAGATGAGGTTGGATTTTTCAAGTGGAGCCACACCTCCCCTGCCTCTGACTGGCAGGTATGGTCTGCCTCCAAGTCTGTATAAAACAAAGTACCCAATGTCTTGGATCTGTGGACCTTATTAGGAATCAGAAACAGATTTTTTTCCCAGATTTATGTTCAGACTACAAAGGACATTCCTTTCCTAGGCATTTAATCTGCTGTATGAGTTTCCGCTAGAAAAGAATTAATATCAATGCTAAATCAAGTTTAAACATATAAATTACGGGGTAGAGGGGATACATAATAAGACAAGTAATCCTTCTTTATCCCCACCAAGACAAATCTGCTGAGAATGCTATATATCCAGCTTAAATGCTTAGTGAAAGTACGGTATAAACACTTGACCAAATGGTCTATTTGCAAAGCTCTAACAAGCCAATTTCAAAGCTACACGAAGCTTTCTGGTATATTAGGTCCTCCGCTAGGGGGTTCTGTCATTTGGGATCCCTGAAACAGAGTATGGTTGTAATTTGTTTATTGAGCATTGGGAAGTCATTGTTCCTAAACAGTCTGATACCAGAAAACCCTGAGAGAATTTCCTCTGCCTCTTGCAAGAAATGCAAGGCTTCCACAGCAAAAATGTCTTTCCATTTCAAGCACCCAGTTTGTAACACACAATATTAGCCCCCTTCACTTGGGGTATTAGGTAACCATAGCTTTAAATACAACAACAGATCTTAAAGCAATGTTATCAACTTTAGATTTAATCAATTAAAAAAATGCCAAAGCAGTTTCCAGTACTACACCTGTCCCTGATTCCCTGTACCAATTTTTGTCGCTTTATAACCATCTTTTCCTGTTTTTAAAAAAAACATTTATTTCTCCTTCCTCTTTTTGTCTGTGTTAAATATCCATGCAGGAGACACTGACTTGTGAAACAGATTAAGTAATGTCAAATGTGCAAAATAAATACATTGATAGAAAGAGGAAAAGGTTACACTAATCTTTGGTGTTACTTGTAACAGTAGACAAAATGCTTATAGATTGAAATGTAATTTTTAAGTAAACAGTAGCAATTTAACTTGGGGATAAACCCACAATACGGGCTCTGACTGCTGACGGTACATAATTTAGATTAATTCTTAAGGGAATACAATACGTAGATTGCTCACAGTTTTATATCTATTTACTCAGTCATTCTCAAAAGTCAATCTGAAACAATCTTTAAATGTTAACTTATCTTAGAAGGGGAGTAACTGCCCCCAAAGTTATGATGAATCTCTTCAGAAAACTGGTTTATTATTGACTGAAGCCATTTTTTCCCATATCCATTCTAATGCCAACGCAAAGTCAGGTTTCTGAGAAGATGAACTGGCTCAACAAACTACTTACTCATAAAATGGAAAAGAATAGTTACTTAACAGTAACTGTGGTTCCTCAAGATGTCCTGTTAACAAGGATTCCACTTCTGGTTTGTGTGCATCCCATGCGCATGAGATTGGGTTCTTTTGGCCAGCGATGTCTGTTGGAGCCACACCTGCACCCTGGATGCTCATGGGCCTCTCCCCCACATAGGACATAAAGGACAGATTGGGCCCAACCATCCTTTAGCTTCTTCACCAATACAAAAACCCCAGAGCTACAAGACTCTGCAGAAGTAGGGAAGGAGGGCAGGTCATGGCTTCCATGAGAACAATACATGTCAAAGAACAACAGTTACTGTAAAGTAAGTAGCAGTTCTTTCAAGTAATTGTCCCTAGGGATCCCATTTCTGGTGACTAGCAAGGAGTTACACTCCCTAGTTTGGAAGTAAATGCTAGGAGTCCTATTTAAAAAAGGATTGCAGGACAGCTCTACCAAAGTGGAAATCCAATCTGGAAACCTCAACTAAGGAATAGGGCTTGGAGAACATGTTGACTGATCTCCTTGTATCCTGCAATGGATGTATCTTAAGGAAGCAGTAGAGGCTGCCCGAACCGGCTGGGCTAACTTATAATCTAGACAGGTGGCTCTAACCAGGCTAACTTGCAGAAGGATCTTACGAAGAGTTACCCATGCCTTTTACTGCTCAGAGAACAGTGTCCTAAGTTCCTCTCTAATAACCACAGAGGAGAAGGGAGATGAACAGGAGATGACTATTTATTTGTAAAGACATAGAAGATGAAAAGGAGTACATGCCCAGCAGCAGTGGGGCTACTTTTTCTGGCATGCTATGGTGCCCTTGCCTCTCTTTTATCTGGGAAGGAGGAAGGCGTTGGTACAGACATCACAGTTCCTACATATGGGACAGTTATGATAACAGTACCAAGGAGCTCGGTACCAGTGTCAGATACTGCTCTGTGTGTCAATATTGAAGAGTCTGTGTTGGAGGAAATGTGACCTGTTGATTTAGCCAGTACCACATGCACTTGTTTTATGGTTAATACAGAGGCCCTAGGGGGACCCATCTTATGGCACAGGTTATCCTTTGACTGGGGAGCCAAGCCTGAACCAAGTCTAATATATGATGACTCACGTCTTGTTTTCATAGACACCTACATCTCAGCTCTAGAGGAGGACTTCATTGCTCTGCCACCCTCCTTCAATTTCTCCCGCTGAAGCTGTTCTACTTGGGATAAATAATTAATGAATCATTAGGCCACACAAACAGCATGCATGAGAATGGCTGTATATGTGAAACACAGGATCCAATCCCCCTGTTCCAACAAGAGGCCAGACTGAGGGAGACAGACATCAAAATATCCCAAAGCCCAGTGATTAGAGCACTCCCCAATGAGGTAGAAGATCTTTGTTCAATATCTCTTATCCCCCTCAGGTGGAGGGGGAACTTGAACCAGGATCTCCCAGATCCCAGGTGAATACCCCAACCACTGGGCTAAAAGTTACAAGGGAAATTCTTCTCCCCCTCTACCCATAGCTTCTTGCAAGAAACACCTTCAGCACCTAACTTAAAGTAAGGGTTCACAGCTCCCTGCAGCCCAGATTTAGGCATCAAACCCTCTGAGAGGGGCAGGGATCAGGACACATTCTTATCCTTAGCATCTTCCATTGGCTATTAGCATGCTGATTTTTGTGAATCCCATTCTTAGGTGCCTAACTTCCTCCATTCATTGTATAAAAAGCCTGAGCACCTAACTCAGACTTTGTGAATCCCAATGATCTTTTAGGCACCTAGAAGTTAGGCATTCCAACGCCTATGTCCCTTTGTGAATCTAACACTGGATTGCTATACTGTCAGCTGGATGCTCTGCAAACATTTGCACATGGCAACATTTATTCCATTTTGAGTAATGTTCTGAGCAACATTAAGATATGTTGCTCAGAACATTACTCAAAATGGAATAAATGGGAGATACTTTTGGCCCCTCCTTTCCCTAGAACAGAGTGTATAATTTAGAAGGGGCCCAGAGAACATCTTAATAATGAGAGAGAGTGGGTTAGTAAATGAAGTGTTTCTATGAATCTGAAATGAATCTATTAGAGTTCTTTGAAGGGGTCAAACATGTGGACAAGGGGGATCCAGTGGACATAGTATACTTAGATTTCCAGAAAGCCTTTGACAAGGTCCCTCACCAAAGGCTCTTAAGTAAAGTAAGTTGTCATGGGATAAAAGGGAAGGTCCTTTCATGGATTGAGAACTGGTTAAAAGACTGGGAACAAAGGGTAGGAATTAATGGTAAATTCTCAGAATGGAGAGGGGTAACTAGTGGTGTTCCCCATGGGTCAGTCCTAGGACCAATCCTATTCAACTTATTTATAAATGATCTGGAGAAAGGGGTAAACAGTGAGGTGGCAAAGTTTGCAGATGATACTAAACTGCTCAAGATAGTTAAGAACAAAACAAACTGTGATGAACTTCAAAAAGATCTCACAAAACTAAGTGATTGGGCAACAAAATGGCAAATGAAATTTAATGTGGATAAATGTAAAGTAATGCACATTGGAAAAAATAACCCCAACTATACATACAATATGATGGGGGCTAATTTAGCTACAACAAGTCAGGAAAAAGATCTTGGAGTCATCGTGGATAGTTCTCTGAAGATGTCCACGCAGTGTGCAGAGACGGTCAAAAAAGCAAACAGGATGTTAGGAATCATTAAAAAGGGGATAGAGAATAAGACTGAGAATATATTATTGCCCTTATATAAATCGATGGTATGCCCACATCTTGAATATTGCGTACAGATGTGGTGGTCTCATCTAAAAAAAGATATACTGGCACTAGAAAAGGTTCAGAAAAGGGCAACTAAAATGTTTAGGGGTTTGGAACGGGTCCCATATGAGGAGAGATTAAAGAGGCTAGGACTCTTCAGCTTGGAAAAGAGGAGACTAAGGGGGGATATGATAGAGGTATATAAAATCATGAGTGATGTGGAGAAAGTGGATAAGGAAAAGTTATTTACTTATTCCCATAATACAAGAACTAGGGGTCACCAAATGAAATTAATAGGCAGCAGGTTTAAAACAAATACAAGGAAGTTCTTCTTCACGCAGCGCACAGTCAACTTGTGGAACTCCTTACCTGAGGAGGTTGTGAAGGCTAGGACTATAACAGCGTTTAAAAGAGAACTGGATAAATTCATGGTGGTTAAGTCCATTAATGGCTATTAGCCAGGATGGGTAATGAATGGTGTCCCTAGCCTCTGTTTGTCAGAGGATGGAGCTGGATGGCAGGAGAGAGATCACTTGATCATTGCCTGTTGGGTTCACTCCCTCTGGGGCACCTGGCATTGGCCACTGTTGGTAGACAGGATACTGGGCTAGATGGAACTTTGGTCTGACCCGGTACGGCCTTTCTTATGTTCTTATGTTCTTATGAAGTGGGCAGAACACCCTTCAACAACTTTATACTGATTAAAGCATGAAAAAGGTTTAGTTAAGAAGTAGAAATATAGTTTAAGTAACCAAATAATTTGTTAGAGTGTATTTCTTAAATTGCATTTTTGCCTGAGACAGAGAGGTTCAAAGTGCAGAGTCACCATCAATACCCCAAAATGCAATCTGCTTTCTTTACAGTTCTAGCGTGGCAGGTACTTAGAGTTTTCTCTTGCTCAGTCTATTAACTGACAGCAATGTGAAAGCTTTTTGTTAAAACTGTTGGCAGGACTATATTAACTTTTATACAGGGTTGACGCAAAACTTTTATGCTCAATTATTCTGAGCAGAAACAACCCTATTTTAGGCACTCGCTGCTGTAAACCATTAATCACACCATCTCCAAGCAATAGTTCTCTCAGCAGGCTACTCAAAAAATTAGGCTGGTAACAAAATGGCATTCTGTATCTTATCTGCAATCATAACAGACTTGATCACCAAAAATCAGAATCCATATTAAATATAAATCACTGACAACTTTCCATTTCATACCAACATGAACACAAACAGAGAGTGCCTAAGAAAAATAATGTAGTATAATAAGCAAAATATAATAATGGAGGAGAGGGGATTTCATGCATTAAGGACAAAATCACTTAGGGCTTTTCTATAGGGAGTGTTAGTGCGCAGAAAGCTGAAACAGCAATAGGTCCAAGTGCACTACAGATCTTTTATCATGCGGTAGCAGGGCTCACATGACCCAAAAAGCATTTGCGACCCCTCCCAGCTTGGTGTCGTCCGCAAACTTTATAAGTGTACTCTCTATGCCATTATCTAAATCATTGATGAAGATATTGAACAGAACCGGACCCAGAACCAATCCCTGTGGGACCCCACTCGTTATGCCCTTCCAGCATGACTGAACCACTGATAACTACTTGCTGGGAACGATTTTCCACCCAGTTATGCACCCACCTTATAGTAGCTCCATTTAGGTTGTATTTCCCTAGCTTGTTTATGAGAAGGTCATGCAAGACAGTACCAAAAGCCTTACTAAAGTCAAGATATACCATATCTACCGCTTCTCCCCTATCCACAAGGCTTGTTACCCTGTCAAAGAAAGCTCTCAGGTTGGTTTGACACGATTTGTTCTTGACAAATCCATGCTGACTGTTATTTATCATCTTCTAGGTGTTTGCAAATCAATTGCTTAATTATTTGCTCCATTATCTTTTGGGGTACAGAAGTTAAGCTGACTGGTCTGTAATTCCCCGGGTTGTCCTTATTTCCCTTTTTATAGATTGACACCATATTTGCCCTTTTCCAGTCTTCTGGAATGTCTCCCATCTTCCGTGACTTTTCAAAGATAATTTCTAATGGCTCAGATATCTCCTCAATCAGCTCCTTGAGTATTCTAGGATGCATTTCATCAGGCCCTGTTGATTTGAAGACATCTAACTTGCCTAAGTAATTTTTTTACTTGTTCTTTCCCTATTTTAGACTCTGATCCTACATCATTTTCACTGCCATTCATTATGTTAGACGTCCAATCACCATCAACCTTCTTGGTGAAAACCGAAACAAAGAAGTCATTAAGCACCTCTGTCATTTCCACATTTTCTGTTATTGTCTTTCTCTCCCTCATTGCGTAATGGGCCTACTCTGTCCTTGGTCTTCCTCTTGCTTCTAATGTATTTGTAGAATGTTTTCTTGTTTCCTTTTATGTCCCTAGCTAGTTTGATCTCGTTTTGTGCGTTGGCTTTTCTAATTTTGTCTCTACATACTTGTGTTATTTGTTTATATTCATCCTTTGTAATTTGACCGAGTTTCCACTTTTTGTAGGACTCTTTTTTGAGTTTTAGATCATTGAAGATCTCCTGGTTAAGCCAGGGTGGGCTCTTGCCATACTTCAAACTATCCCACTGCATAGGAAAGATAGGCTCTTGTGCCCTTAATAATGTCTCTTTGAAAAACTGCCAACTGTCTTCAATTGTTTTTCCCCTTTGACTTGCTTCCCATGGGATGTTACCTACAACTCCCTGAGTTTGCTCAAGTCTGCCTTCTTGAAATCTATTATCTTTATTGTGCTGTTCTCCCTCATACCATTCCTTAGAATCGTGAACTCTACCATTTCATGATCACTTTCACCCAGGTTGCCTTCCATTTTCAAATTCACAACCAGTTGCTTCCTATTTGTCAAAATCAAATCTAGAACAGCCTCAGACTTGGTCCTGCCTCAGAGCACAGAGCTGGACTAGTTAACCTATCCAAATCTCTTCCAGCCCTACATTTGTGTGATTTTATATTAATTTATTAGTGTCATTTTGTTAACCATCTAGGCAACAATATCCAGTGGGTAGTGTACAGGACTAGGAGACAGGAGGCCCAAATTCTAATCCCAGCTCTGCCACCTAATCATTGTGCAACCTAAGGCAAGTCACTTCATTTTTTTTGTGCCCTTGGTTTCCCCACTTGTAAAAAACAGTATAATAATGCTTACCTACTTTTGAAAATTGCTTTGAGGTCTATGGATTAAAGTCACTATAAGTATTATTTTATTCTTTTTTTTTTATTTTTTATTAGAGGTTATAGAACAGCTGCAATATCCTGGAGGTTTTGGTTATGTGCTAGTTTCAATATACTACAAAAAATTTTTCCTTTTTCTACTGCTTGAAATGAGGGTTACAAGTAGTCTTCCCTTCACATAAGTAGCCATAGGTATAGCTTTAAATCTAAAGTTCATAGAAAATGTATCTGGAGCAGTATGGTGAGGAAGCTGGTATGAGAACTTGTCATAACTATAAAGGGAAGGGTGACAGCCATACTGTGTACAGTACTAAAGTCCCTCCTGGTCAGAGACTCTAAAATCCTTTTACCTGTAAAGGGTTAAGAAGCTCGGGTAACCTGGCTGACACCTGACCCAGAGGACCAATAAGGGGACAAGATACTTTCAAATCTTGGGGGGGGAAAGGCTTTTGTGTGTGTCCTTTGTTTAAGGGGTTGTTCGCTCTTGGGACTGAGAGGGACCAGACATCAATCCAGGTTCTCCCCATCTTTCTAAACAAGTCTCTCTTATTTCAAAATTGTAAGTAAAAGCCAGGAAAGGCGTCTTAGATTTACTTTGTTTTCTCAACTTGTAAATGTACCTTTTACCAGAGTGCTTATCTTGTTTGCTATACTTTGAACCTAAGACAGAGGGGATTCCTCTGAGCTCTTTAAGTTTGATTACCCTGTAAAGTTATTTTCCATACTGATTTTGCAGAGATGATTTTTACCTTTTGCTTTAATTAAAAGCCTTCTTTTTAAGAACCTGATTGATTTCTCCTTGTTTTAAGATCCAAAGGGGGTTTGGATCTGTATTCACCAGGAGTTGGTGAAAGGAAGGAGGGGGGAAGGGTCAATCTCTCCTTGTTTAAGATCCAAGCAGTTTGGATCTGTATTCACCAGGGAATTGCTGAAAGGTTTCTCAAGGCTTCCCAGGGAGGGAATCCATCGAGAATGGTGGCAGCGGGACCAGAGCTAAGCTGGTAGATAAGCTTAGCAGTTTTCATGCAGGCCCCTACATTTGCACCCTAAAGTTCAAAGTAGGGATACAGCCTTGACATGGTGGCACAGCGGTGGGATCGTTTTAAACCCAAAAGCCAGTAAGAGATTTTTTTTTCCTTCTAGCTGCTTGGAGAGCAGAGCTGAAGGTAGATGCATATCTTATCTCTCCTTGCCTGAAGGCAGAGGTGTTAAGTTTTTTTTAACAAGGTCCTTTGTTAAGAGAACGGTTCAATCAGTGAGCAAACTTTGATCTGGTAAAGGTAATTTACAATCTGAATTGTGTTTTTTTTCTTTTTACATCCTCGGGAGTAGCTTGTTAGAAAGTCTCTGTTAACTCAGCAGCACTCAGCAGGAGCCTGAGCTAAATACATCCCAGTTTCAGTCAACTGCAGAGGGGTGTGGCCCAGCACAGGAAAGCAGGAAAATGACTACCAGTGAAGCAGCTAGCAAACTAGAACTGGCCAGACTAGAAGCAGAAGAAAATGAGAAAAAACATCAGAGACTACTTCAAATTAAAAAACTCGAGAAAGAAGCCAAAGAGGAGGCCCACAAGAGAGAGATGGAGCTGGAAAAAGCCAAACATGACAGAGAAGAGAAAGCCAAACAGGAGGCCCATGAAAGAGAAGAGAAAGCCAAACAGGAGGCCCATGAAAGAGAAGAAAAAGCCAAACAGGAGGCCCATAAAAGAGAGATGGAACTGGAAGCAGCAAGGACTAGGCAGGGTGCATCAGACCATCCTAACAACTCCTCTCCAGGTACCACTTCCCATCCCAGGAAATTCCCCACCTACAAGGCAGGCGATGATACTGAGGCCTTCTTAGAAAATTTTGAAAGGGCCTGCCTTGGATACGACATCCCTCCAACCCAGTACATGGTAGAGCTGAGGCCGCAGCTCAGTGGACCCTTAGCAGAGGTGGCGGCTGAAATGCCTAAGGAACACATGAACAGTTATGAACTTTTTAAAAACAAGGCCAGAATCAGAATGGGGCTAACACCTGAGCATGCCTGTCGGCGGTTCAGAGCCCTAAGGTGGAAACCTGATGTGTCATTTACCCGACATGCCTACCACATTGGGAAAAATTGGGATGCCTGGATATCAGGAGCAAATGTTAAATCTATGGAAGAGTTGCCCTTCCTATTGCAAATGGAGCAGTTTTTAGAGGGTGTTCCTGAGGAAATAGAAAGGTACATCCTAGATGGGAAGCCCAAAACTGTAACCGAGGCGGGGGAGATTGGAGCCAAATGGGTGGAGGTGACAGAAAAGAAAAAAGCTAGTAGCAGTTGGAGCGAATATCAGAAGGGGCAAACCGAAACAAAACCTTATCACCGGGGACAACCCAAGGCCCCACCCACATCCCAAGGGAAACCCCAGACGCCTTCTCACCCCACCACACCAGTCTCCATCAACCAACATCGCCCCGGTGATACCTTAGCAGGGCGATGTTTTAAATGTAATGAACTGGGGCATATAAAGGCTCACTGCCCCAAGAACCCCAACCGATTACAGTTCATTACACCCCAATCACACCAAAGAACCCCAGACCCAGATGCCTCTCTCATACCCTCGGAGCGAAGGGAAACCTTGAGAGTGGGCGGAAAGAAGGTTATCGCTTGGAGGGACACTGGGGCACAAGTGTCAACTATCCACCAATCCCTAGTGGACCCCAAACTCATCAACCCGGAGGCTACAGTGACAATTCAACCCTTCGTGTCACAGTCTGTAACCTTGCCTACAGCCAAGTTGCATGTCCAGTACAAGGGCTGGTCAGGAATGTGGACTTTTGCAGTCTATGACAATTATCCCATTCCCATGCTACTGGGGGAAGACTTGGCTAACCATGTAAAGCTAGCCAAGAGGGTGGGAATAGTCACCCGCAGCCAGGCTAAGCAAGCTTTCACCCCCATCCCTGTTCCTGAGCCGTCCACCAGGACCCCGTCTGTGTTACCAGAGACCCAAACGAAGGTGGTGGAACCGGATCCCCTACCAACGACTGCAACAGCCGTAGTGGATCCAATCCCAGAGACCCAGCCAAAGCCAGTCCCAGAACCGGAACTGGCAACGCAACCAGCACCAGGACCATTGTCAGCACTGAGTCCAGCGCTTGCAAGCCCGTCTACAACTCCAATGCCAGAGGACACCAGCGAGCCTGAACTGGCGGAAGCAGCAGATAACCTTACCCAAGAGGCTCAGCCAGAGCCTGAGATACCACATAGTGCACCAGCGAACAGCGGTTCACAGTCAATGGAAACAGCCCCAGCACCTGCATCGCTTCCAGAGGGACCAAGCCCCAGTCCACAGTCCAAGGAGGAACTGATGTCTCCAGCATCAAGGGAACAGTTCCAGGCCGAGCAGGAAGCAGATGACAGCCTTCAAAAAGCTTGGGAGGCGGCGCGGAGCACCCCACCGCCTCTCAGCTCTTCTAACCGATCCCGGTTTGTTGTAGAAAAAGGACTTTTATACAAGGAGACTCTTTCTGGTGGGCACCAGGAAGACTGGCATCCTCAAAGACAGTTGGTAGTTCCCACTAAGTATCGGGTAAAGCTCTTGAGCTTAGCCCATGATCATCCCAGTGGCCATTCTGGGGTGAACAGAACCAAAGACCGGTTGGGGAAGTCCTTCCACTGGGAGGGAATGGGCAAGGACGTTGCTAATTATGTCCGGTCTTGTGAGGTGTGCCAACGAGTGGGAAAGCCCCAAGACCAGGTTAAAGCCCCTCTCCAGCCACTACCCATAATTGAGGTCCCATTTCAGCAAGTAGCTGTGGATATTCTGGGTCCTTTCCCAAAGAAGACACCCAGAGGAAAGCAGTACGTACTGACTTTCATGGATTTTGCTACCCGATGGCCGGAAGCTGTACCCTTACGCAACACCAAGGCTAAAAGTGTGTGCCAGGCATTAGCAGACATTTTTGCCAGGGTAGGTTGGCCCTCCGACATCCTTACGGATTCGGGAACTAATTTCCTGGCAGGGAACATGAAAAACCTGTGGAAAGCTCATGGGGTGAATCACTTGGTTGCCACCCCTCATCACCATCAAACCAATGGTCTGGTGGAGAGGTTTAATGGAACTTTGGGGGCCATGATACGTAAATTCGTAAATGAACACTCCAATGATTGGGACCTAGTGTTGCAGCAGTTGCTTTTTGCCTACAGGGCTGTACCACATCCCAGTTTAGGGTTTTCACCATTTGAACTTGTGTATGGCCGCGAGGTTAAGGGGCCATTACAGTTGGTGAAGCAGCAATGGGAGGGGTTTACGCCTTCTCCAGGAACTAACATTCTAGACTTTGTAAGCAACCTACAAAACACCCTCCGACACTCTTTAGCCCTTGCTAAAGAAAACCTAAAGAATGCTCAGGAAGAGCAAAAGGCCTGGTATGATAAACAGTCCAGAGAACGGTCCTTCAAAGTAGGAGACCAAGTCATGGTCTTAAAGGCGCTCCAGGCCCATAAAATGGAAGCGTCGTGGGAAGGACCATTCACGGTCCAGGAGCGCCTAGGAGCTGTTAACTATCTCATAGCCTCCCCCACCTCCAACATAAAGCCTAAGGTATACCATGTTAATTCTCTTAGCCCTTTTATTCTAGAGAATTAAACGTTTGCCAGTTTACAGCCCAGGAAACTGATGACGCGGAGTGGCCTGCAGGTGTCTACTATGAAGGAAAAAGGAATGGTGGCGTGGAAGAGGTGAACCTCTCCACGACCCTGGGACGTCTGCAGCGACAGCAAATAAAGGAGCTGTGCACAAGCTTTGCACCGATTTTCTCAGCCACTCCAGGGCGGACCGAACGGGCATACCACTCCATTGACACAGGTAATGCTCACCCAATTAGAACCCCACCCTACCGGGAGTCACCTCATGCCCAAGCGGCTATACAAAGGGAGATCCAGGACATGCTACAGATGGGTATAATCCGCCCCTCTACCAGTGCATGGGCATCTCCAGTGGTTCTAGTTCCCAAACCTGATGGGGAAATACGCTTTTGCGTGGACTACCGTAAGCTAAATGCTGTAACTCGTCCTGACAACTATCCAATGCCACGCACAGATGAGCTATTGGAAAAATTGGGACATGCCCAATTCATCTCTACTTTAGACTTAACCAAAGGGTACTGGCAAGTACCACTAAATAAACCCGCTAAGGAAAGGTCCGCCTTCGTCACCCAGGCAGGGGTGTATGAATTCAATGTACTCCCTTTCGGGTTGCGAAATGCACCCGCCACCTTCCAAAGACTTGTAGATGGTCTCTTAGCGGGATTGGGAGAATCTGCCGTTGCCTATCTCGATGATGTGGCCATTTTTTCTAATTCATGGACAGAACACCTGGAGCACCTAAAAAAAGTCTTCGAGCGCATCCAACAGGCAGGACTAACTGTTAAGGCTAAAAAGTGTCAAATAGGCCAAAACAAAGTGACGTACCTGGGGTACCAGGTCGGTCAAGGAACTATAAATCCCCTACAGGCCAAAGTGGATGCTATCCAAAAGTGGCCGGTTCCAAAGTCAAAGAAACAGGTCCAATCCTTCTTAGGCTTGGCCGGATATCATAGGCGATTTGTACCACACTACAGCCAAATCGCCGCCCCGCTGACAGACCTAACCAGAAAGAAACAGCCAAATGCAGTTCAGTGGACTGATAAGTGTCAAAAGGCCTTTAACCAGCTTAAGGCAACACTCATGTCTGACCCTGTGCTAAGGGCCCCAGACTTTGACAAACCGTTCCTAGTAACCACAGATGCTTCCGAGTGAGGCGTGGGAGCAGTTTTAATGCAGGAAGGACCAGATCAAGAATTCCATCCTGTCGTGTTTCTCAGCAAGAAACTGTCTGAGAGGGAAAGCCACTGGTCAATCAGCGAAAAGGAATGCTACGCCATTGTGTACGCGCTGGAAAAGCTACGCCCATATGTTTGGGGACGGCGCTTCCAACTACAAACAGACCATGCTGCGCTACAGTGGCTTCATACCGCCAAGGGGAATAACAAAAAACTTCTTCGGTGGAGTTTAGCTCTCCAAGATTTTGATTTTGAAATACAACACATTTCGGGAGCTTCTAACAAAGTGGCTGATGCACTCTCCCGGGAAAGTTTCCCAGAGTTAACTGGTTAACAATTGTTCTTGTAATGAAACATATTGTTAGTTTTTATATAATCAGTAGTATGTCTAAAGGTACATGTGTCTTGTTAACTCTGTTTTCTCCTAGAACTCCAGGAAGAAATCACAGCCAGTGTGGAACCGAACGTCCAACACTATCTGTGATTTGGGGGGCGTGTCATAACTATAAAGGGAAGGGTGACAGCCATACTGTGTACAGTACTAAAGTCCCTCCTGGTCAGAGACTCTAAAATCCTTTTACCTGTAAAGGGTTAAGAAGCTCGGGTAACCTGGCTGACACCTGACCCAGAGGACCAATAAGGGGACAAGATACTTTCAAATCTTGGGGGGGGAAAGGCTTTTGTGTGTGTCCTTTGTTTAAGGGGTTGTTCGCTCTTGGGACTGAGAGGGACCAGACATCAATCCAGGTTCTCCCCATCTTTCTAAACAAGTCTCTCTTATTTCAAAATTGTAAGTAAAAGCCAGGAAAGGCGTCTTAGATTTACTTTGTTTTCTCAACTTGTAAATGTACCTTTTACCAGAGTGCTTATCTTGTTTGCTATACTTTGAACCTAAGACAGAGGGGATTCCTCTGAGCTCTTTAAGTTTGATTACCCTGTAAAGTTATTTTCCATACTGATTTTGCAGAGATGATTTTTACCTTTTGCTTTAATTAAAAGCCTTCTTTTTAAGAACCTGATTGATTTCTCCTTGTTTTAAGATCCAAAGGGGGTTTGGATCTGTATTCACCAGGAGTTGGTGAAAGGAAGGAGGGGGGAAGGGTCAATCTCTCCTTGTTTAAGATCCAAGCAGTTTGGATCTGTATTCACCAGGGAATTGCTGAAAGGTTTCTCAAGGCTTCCCAGGGAGGGAATCCATCGAGAATGGTGGCAGCGGGACCAGAGCTAAGCTGGTAGATAAGCTTAGCAGTTTTCATGCAGGCCCCTACATTTGCACCCTAAAGTTCAAAGTAGGGATACAGCCTTGACAGAACTATATATAATAAATTAAGAATAGCATGAGCAATAGTAGATAATACTGTTTTAGGTTTAGAACAATCTTTTGTTGCTTAAACAACTGGATATATTTTGCTATCACATTCTTACAAAGAACCAGTTTTAAATTTCTGACAAATTAACTTACCTTAGGGAATTGTTTTACTGGAATTAATACTTTCTGCCCCAGCTTCATATTTTTATTTATCACTACATCAATATACTTTTCTTCTTCCTTTCCTTCCCCTTTTTGGAATTTTTCAATTTCTGTAAAGAAAAGTACAAAAATCTGTTACTGATTTTTTTAAACTTGATATCATGTTCTCAAGTAAATGAATAACTTTTATATCGGCATAAATTCCAAAACCAGTGTGTAACTTGTAAAACAGATTGATTTCTCTCCTAGGATGCAATTTACAACTACATATTTGAGTCATAAGAACATAAGAATGGCCATATTGGGTCAGACCAAAGGTCCATCAAGCCCAGTATCTTGTCCTCTGACCGTGGCCAATAGCAGGTGCCCCAAAGGGAATGAACAGACAGGTTATCATCAAGTGATCCATGCCCTGTCACCCAATCCCAGCTTCTGGCAAACAGAGGCTAGGGACACAATTCCTGCCCATCCTGGCTAATAGCCATTGATGGACCTACCTTCCATGAATCTATCTAGCTCCCTTTTGAACCCCGTTATAGTATTGGCCTTCACAACACCCTCTGGCAAGGAGTTCCAGAGGTTCACAGTGCATTGCATGAAAAAAATACTTTCTTGTGTTTGTTTTAATCCTGCTACCTATTAATTTCATTTGGTGGCCCCTTGCTCTTGTATTATGAGAAGGAGTAAATAACACTTCCTTATTTACTTTCTTTATACCACTCATGATTTTATAGACCTCTATCATATCCCCCCTTAATCGCCTCTTTTCCAAGCTGAAAAGTTCTAGTCTTATTAATCTCACCTCATACGGAAGCCGTTCCATACCCCTAATAATTTTTGTTGCCCTTTTCTGAACCTTTTCCAATTCAAATATATCTTTTCTTGAGATGGGGCGACCACATCTGCACGCAGTACTCAAGGTGTGGGCGTACCATGAATTTATATAGAGGCAATATGATATTTTCTGTCTTATTATCTATCCCTTTCTTGACGATTCCCAACATTCTGTTCACTTTTTTGATGGCCGCTGCACATTGAGTGGATGTTCTCAGAGAACTATCCACAATGACACCAAGATCTCTTTCTTGAGTGGTAACAGCTAATTTAGACCCCATCATTGTATATCTATAGTTAGGATTATGTTTTCCAATGTGCATTACTTTGCATTTATCAACATTAAATTTCATCTGCCATTTTGTTGCCCAGTCACCCAGTTTTGTGAGATTCTTTTGTAGCTCTTCGCAGTCTGCCTGGGACTTAACTATCTTGAGTAGTTTTGTATCATCTGCAAATTTTGCCATCTCACTGTTTACCCCTTTTTCCAGATCGTTTATGAATATGTTAAATAGGACTGGGCCCAGTACAGATCCCTGGAGGACACCATTATTTACCTCTCCATTCTGAAAACTGACCATTTATTCCTACCGTTTGTTTCCTATCTTTTAACCAGTTACCAGTCCATGAGAGAACCTTCCCTCTTATCCTGTGACTGCTTATTTTGCTTAGGAGCCTTTGGTGAGGGACCCTGTCAAAGGCTTTCGGAAAATCTAAATATACTATATCCACTGGATCTCCTTTGTCTGCATGCTTGTTGACCCCCTCAAAGAATTCTAGTAGATTGGTGAGGCATGTTTTCCCTTTACAAAAAACATGTTGACTATTTCCCAACAAATTATGTTCATCTATGTGTCTGAGAATTTTGTTCTTTATAATAGTTTCAACCAATTTGCCCGGTACTGAAGTGAGGCTTACTGGCCTGTAGTTGCCAGGGTCACCTCTGGAGCCCTTTTGAAAAAATGGCATCACATTAGCTATCCTCCAGTCATTTGGTACAGAAGCTGATTTAAATGATAGGTTACAGATGACAGTTAGTAGTCCTGCAATTTCACATTTGAGTTCCTTCAGAGCTCTTGGGTGAATACCATCAGGTCCTGGATTCTTATTACTGTTTAGTTCATCAATTTGTTCCAAAACCTCCTCTAATGACACGTCAATTTGGGACAGTTCCTCAGATCTGTCACCCAAAAAGAATGACTCAGGTTTGGGATTCTCCCTCACATCCTCAACAGTGAAGACCGATGCAAAGAATTCATTTAATTTCTCCGCAACGGCCTTACCATCTTTGAGTGCTCCTTTAGCATCTCGATTGTCCAGTGGCCCCACTGGTTGTTTAGCAGGCTTTCTGCTTCTGATGTATTTTAAAAAAAAATTGCTATTACTTTTTGAGTCATTGGCTAGCTGTTCTACAAATTATTTTTTGGTCTTTCTAATTATATTTTTACACTTCATTTGCCAGAGTTTATGTTCTTTTCTATTTTCCTCATTAGGATTTATCATCCACTTTTTAAAGTATGCCTTTTTGCCTCTCACTGCTTCTTTTACTTTGTTGTTTAACCATGGTGGCTCTTTTTTTGGTTCTCTTACTATGTTTTTTTTAAATTGGGGTATACATTTAAGTTGAGCCTCTATTATGGTGTCTTTAAAAAGTCAAGGAATTTTTTTTAAATACTTTATCTGTTACTATCAGCACTTTGGACTACAACTGACATTTAAGAAAATATAATTTATACTACACACTGGATCATTTATGAGACTTTTTTATATAGTTTACTCAGGTTGGACAATGAACTGTCTGTACTATCATTTTAGGGGGTTCTCCCGCATTTGCCCTATGCTGTTGCATGTTTGAGGTTCCAAAACTTCAAGAGAACGTTTTAAATAAAAAGAAAGCATCCATTGAAAATTCAAGAGTTCATGAGAACATTTCTATTTGATTTTATAAAACCCGTGAATTAACAACAAAACTTAAATCTTGTAGCTTAAGCACAAAACAGTTGCTTTGAAAACTCTTTAAAAAGCTTTAATTTTTTGTAAAATATATATGCGATGGTGTGTACCTGGACCTACCTTGACCGTATGGCTACTACACCCTGCTCTAGAAAGGAGTGGCAAAGGTGGGTCCTCCAGGCCTGCCCGGAGAGGCCTTGTGGAAGCAGCCAATCAGAACTCAGCAAGCTCAGCTAAAAGGAGCTGCAGGGCCTTAGCTGGTCAGTTCCTGGCTAGGGCTAGAGGAGCAAGGGAGGGTGCTCCGTTCTGGACAGAAGAGCTTGATGGGCTGTTTGCGCTAAATCTGGGAGTGAGAGGACCTGAGAACACTAACCCTAAGGTAAACAGGTAGAGGTAAAGGGACCAGGTAGGAAGAGGCCCAGAGACTGCAACGGCAACTAATTAAATGAAGCATTATGTGTGTCTGCCTGGGGTGGAACTTGAAGTAGCGGGTGGACCCAGGTTCCTGCACTAGCCACTAGCAAAGTGGCCTAAGCCCCAAGAAGGGGACAAGGGTCCATTAAAAGAATGAGAGAAGAGCTGGATTTAAAGGGCCCAAAGATAGGGGGTGAAGACCCTGGTGAAGACAGTTTGGCAAATGCTTTGCTACCCCAGAAGGGCTCCATTTTGACGGTGTGACTTGGCCACAGGGCTGAACCACTGAAGACATGCTTAGTGAGGTTGGCAACCAACAGGGGGCTCCAGTAGTAGGAGAAACAGTTACAGCACCACACCTAGCTGCTAGGGCATACTTGAGGTGAATGCCCCATTACAATATTGTATATATTTCAAGTTTAATTCTCTTCTCCCTCCATAATCCACTTTCTATTCCCAACATACATTTTAACAAGAGTTGTAATGGAGTCATATCCTCCACTGTATAGGTTTGACATCTACTTAAACACATTACTGTTAACCTCCAAATGAAGTAAAAACAATCTTTCCAATGTTTAAAGCTACAAAATACCAAAACAAATAACTACATGCCAAGTCCAAAAGTCTAGGATTGAAGTTAATGTACAGATGGTAACATTCCTGTGGATGATGCTTAGAAACACATTCACTCTTCATGTTTTTTAACATCCTGAGGATGTTATTTCCGCATCCAGATCTATGGTCTCTCATTACATTTTCCACGTTACTTTAGCACAGTCTCCTTTAAAACAAACAAAGTGTAAAGCTTTGCATATGCTTAAATCTTTGCAGTACTAGAGCCCTAAACCCTTATCCTGCAATATGTTAACCAGATGTGGAGTCCTGTGCCCACACAGAGCCCAGCTGATTTTAGAGTGCTCCATATAGGCATAGGGTCACCCTCCATCATGATGTCATATTAAAGGATCAGGGGCCTTTGTCAGTTAACCCCTCTGCAAACTGATGGACATTACCATAACTTTTGTTTGTCAACAGGAAGAAAATGGATCAAAAGACCTGTTAAACATTTATTCAATATAGGCTTGACCCTACACTCACTGAATTAAATAGCAAAGCTTCTAATGACATCAGTCATGCAGAATCAGAGTCTTGTTTATTCCTCACATTTTTGCTTTGGGTCAACGCAAAACTCTGAATTATTTAAAAAACTAGTAAGAGAACCAGAGCGTCTTCAAGGTACAGTCTCACAGACTAATTTGTTTGAGTGATTTGTCTCTTTTACTGCTAACAGAAAAAAACAATTAGAAGGAGTCATTCTCGTTCATCACTGCAATAAAATTTGAGGGACAGCTAAAATAGATTAATCAGCTCACATTTTTCTTCGCTACTGAAATTTCACTCTGCTTTTTTATTTTTAGAATACACTTTCACATAGCAAATACACAAAGTAGGAAATAAATACTCTTATGCTTATTATCTATATTAATTTCTTATCGTGATCTTACAAATTAAACAAAAACATGATTCACAAATGAAGACAAAAATTTCTGGTAGGGTGTGCTTCTAAAGTTTAAAATTTATTTTAGTAGCCAAAATGTTAATAAATGCAAAACAAAACAAAACAAAAAAAACTATTTTTAGATGTCACAAATATCTATTGGCCACCTCTTTACTTTTAAAGACCTAGTGCATTTTGACAATTGAGTCAAATGTAAAGTTACCTTGAAATTTACTTTCAGGTGAAATTGACAAGAGTGCGCATACAACAATGAGGAATTTAGGTTATAGGAAGATTAAAGTTTAATGATCCATTTAAAGTTATAAAACTTTTGCTTTTTACAGCTTTTGATCTCCAGATTCACATGCCGAGTGTAGTACTCTCTATACTGCCCTTGTTCCAAGCAAGGTAAATTTCATTATAATCATCTACATTATATATCACTCAGCTAATAAGGTCAGAGTATTACAAAACTTTTTAAGAGGTTGTTTACTCAATTAAAATAAATTCTGCAATATTTAATATGGAAAAAGTGGGAGGAAATGTGTGGCATGTGTGTGTTAATTGCAACATCAAAGACAACATACTAAAGATACATAAACTGCAGACTCAAACCCAAAGCTTTCTTATCATTTAAAAGACTTCAGTTATTCAACACTGGTCCCATTTTACTGACATAACATCTCATGAAAGAGATGACAACACGTTGTATATTAATTGTTTGTAATATAATCTTTTGCCTATGCATTTATTGCCTGTGTCTGAAACAAATTAACTACAATAATAGAAATAATATATAAACCTCAGATTTGATTATTTCCCCTCCTTTGCATAACAATTTTTACTAGAAATTGCTTATAGTTGGTAAGTAAAACAAAAGGTATCCAATGTACATTTTTACTTGTTTTTTTTGTTTCACTGAGATAAAAGCGCCACTCAAAATTGAGACGTCTGGGCATGTACTGTGCAGGAGTAAGTTAAATTTGCAGTGACTTCTGATTATGAAACTGATGTATTAATAGATGATATGTAAGAAACACATTCAAAGACATACTTTAATTCATAGAATAATTTATTTTCTAGTAAACCTAACTTATCTGACGTTTATCTCTGCAGGTGAGCTAACCTGTAAACAGTCATGTTTTTCCTGGTATTAAAAAGGTTACTCATCTCAGCATAAACAAATAAAAACTGAGGTTTGTTTTCTTCTACTAATTAAAGCTGAAGTCATGCACTGTTGCACCCAATTGAACAGATGACATGAGATTTATTCTTTTTTCCCAGGGCAACAAGCAAATTTAACTAGTTCAAAACCAAATCAGAAAGGACTTGTATTAAAACTTTAAAATCTACTTTTGCAATGAATGCTGGTTCACTCTAGGCTTTTATGTACACTGATGGCAAACAACAACAAAAATCACACAACTGAAATCAGCAGTCTGACCAAGAGCTGCTTATAGAATTAAGGTACATTGGATGATAGGTAAAAATAAAAGCTCCCACAATACCTATATTTGCTATTCAACAGACATTGGGATTAGTTCCCTACCGTCATGAGCACTGTGTAAAATATGGTATTTTCTTAAAATGAGATTTTACTCTACAAAATGAAGAGTAATGAATATATATTAACTCAGTATTCTTAAGTACCTCACTTTAACAACAATCAATCCACTTAATATTCGTTGACATGTAATTTATATTGTAATTAGTTCTACTTCAAATATTTTAAATTTCTAAATTAGATTTAAGTTGATACGAGTAAAAATATGTATTATCTGGGACATAAAATGCTATAAAAACAGGTAGCTTTAAGATATTGTATTTATTCACCAATGACACATATTTTGAATTAATTTTGATCTGTCACAGATAAGTAAAAATAAATTCATTGATTCGTCTGAATATTAGCATTTCTGTCCAGAGCAGGGCATATCAATGTACATTTTATTGACCAGCCATTTGACATATCCTACCTGTCCTGCTTTCCCAATGTTTTTCAAGCTTTTTCTTAGCCTCAATACAACTATTTTGTAAACCCGTAAAGGGCCACTCATAACTTGATGGTAAATAACAGATGTTCTTTTAAAATTGCCATAGTCAGGTTTTTTCTAAAATGAATTACTCTTCTTGCAGTAATAGTAAACCTTCCCCCAAAAGTCACCATGTTAGTACTAAGAACAACAAACCAAGAAAGACTTCTCCTATTGCTCTGTTTTAACAGATTAATAATAAACTGCTGTTCCAAGAGTTGTGCTAGTTCATGTTAACATCATAAAATTGAATCTGATTCTGAAAGAGCATTAAAAAAAATGTCCTGTTGGCTGTTGTATCACTAAAGAAACATAGACAAAATTTTTATTATGCATGCCAGAGCCAGTTTATTTTTACCTCTATCTTTTCTTCTCTTTCTGTTCATTTCTTCCCACTCCCAAACCCTTTCAGAAAATCATGAACACCAAGAGTTTTAGCATCAGAGTATACACTCATAAGATATACAAGACTCATTTGACAAATATCATTCATGTATATCAAGCTTAACTTAATTGGGGAAAACTATGCCAGTCCAAGAGCAAATCCAATCAGATTTTCAAGGTCGAACAGATAGGAGGATTTGCCTTTCCCTAATCCCAAGATTACATTCTGTACTACTCGGCTTTGTGTGACAGTGCAGTCTCCTTGTTCAGAAATAATAAATGAACATGTGATTAAGGCTTCTGATAATGCCAAGGGATTAAAATCCCATGTTCTCAGGCCATAGATGTAGCATTTGCATTAGTCTAGGAATTCAGCTGAATGAATAATTATGTGTGTTTTTTTATCCACAGCAGAGAAGGCTAAGCAATGATTGCTTGCCGATTAACCCATATGACACAATATAACATTATTGAATATATTAGATAATGGCAAAGTAGACTTCTTTAACTTTAATCTCAAACTAGAATTAATCTTCCTATCAGAGAACTACAATAGTCAGACATGTTATTTCCAATTTAAATGGTATGCAATACTTAAAAGTCTAAGCAATATTAAAAATGATGCTCTGCCTTTATCTGTTTAATTGTCATCATCATCCTCAGTCTGAGGCCAAAATGTCAAACTCAAATCTGAAGTAGATATTGCTATACTCTGTTCTTTTGTGGGCAGTTTGGTCAAACAATATTGCACAAAACTGAATTCCCAATGCAATGTTTTCCAACTCACTTATAATATTATAGCTCCTAAGCAAGATCCAAAAGATGTTTCTGCCCCTAGTACCATGAGGACTATTTGTTTCAACATGACAAATGCAAGGGTGAGAGCTAAAATGTGTCTCCTAATCTAAAAGGGATGTTCTTACAGCAATAAACTGAAGTTTTCATGCAGTCTCTCTAACATTTGTTCAACAACCATATATATGTGCTGTATTCATCTTAGTTACCAGAAAGAGCCTTTAGGCTTAATGAGATGCTGAATACATGCAATTGCCAACTCTGCTCTCTTACATGAAAAAGCATAACAATACTTGCTGCTGGACATTGGTAAGATGTGAATCAGTGTGAGCTTCACAAGAGACTTATGTCTAGGTTTTCTAAAACTACCGGTGCTGTGGTTACAGCTCAATTATGAATAACAAAAATAATTGTGAGAACAAGTTTTGTATCTGCAAGCCTGGAAAAAAGAAACCACATCACTATTATTTTCAAACAACAGGTACAGTGGCCATAAAATACAAGACTCTTCAACAAACTTCTATTGCACAAAACCTAACCACTTTACATAATGTAAAAAGTCAGCAGGGCTAGTACTCTTTTTTTAAAAAAATAGTGTGAATTCAGAGCTTCTAAAAGGAAATGACTGAAAGTTTGTTAACAAATTACAGCAATGGACCTGACTAAACACTCTAAAATGGACAAGAGAGTATAGGATAGTCAACAGTTTAAGGAAATACTGAAAAAAATGTAATTTGAGTGACAATTATAACTATTAATTGGTCCAGTCCCACATTTCAGCACTTCAGGATCAGATCCAGAAACAAAATAAGTACTTTTTAAAATATCTTCTGTCCACTGACCCCAAAGCACTTTACAATTAATACCCGAGTGATTTTATATATATAATATAAATGTGGGACTTAAGTTAGTTTTAACAAAGATATTAGAATGGTCCTCGATGTCACTGAATGCCCACCATCCAGCTTTTTTTCTGTGCGACAGTTCGCCTTTCTGATTGTGGCGCATGTTGACTTCCTGGCCCAAATAAACGTATTTATCAACCTCTTGGATCTGCTCTCCTCCAAGAGTTATTTGGGTTCTCGGCAGAATATCTGATTTCATGTATTTTGTTTTCGACCAATTCATTTTTAATCCGACTTGACTACTTTTTGCGTTCAGTTCTTTAAGCATTCTCTCAAGCTGGGCTGTATTTTCGGCTATCAGCACTATATCATCTGCGAACCTGAGATGGTTTAGCTGCTTGCCGTTGATATTAATCCCACCTTTCAAGTCTGCTCGTCGAAAAACCAATTCAAGACAGGCTGTGAATAATTTTGGTGAAACTGTATCTCCTTGTTTCACACCTTTCTTTCTGGGGATTCGGAGGGGAGTATCAAACAGCAATATCAATGACAACAAGGACATCCTCCAAGGAAAGATCAGCAAAACAACTCGTGCGAATCTTTTCAACTCGACCGTGCTTCCAGCTATGTTATATGGCAGCGAAACACGGTCGCTGACAAAGATTGAAGAACAGCAACTGTCTGTCACACAGAGGGTGATGGAACGAATATTTTGGGGCATTTTGCGCTGTGATCACATCCCCAACGAGATAATTAGGCAGCAGTCTGGAGTGCAAGACGTTGTTGAAAGCAGGTTCAGCAAAATGTGGTGGGCAGGACATGTGGCCCGACTCAGCGACAACAGATGGACCGCAGCTATATCCGAGTGGTATGCGCGAGAACAGAAATGGCGACGCGGTCAACCTCCAAAGAGGTGGGATGATTTCCTAACAAGGAGATATGGACAAGCATGACGAAGGATGGCCAGAGCAAGAGAAGATTGGAAGACGTGTTGTGATTGGCTCAGTCTCAACTGATGAAGGACCGACAGTCTACGCGTTATAATGGTCTCATAATACCACATTGATTTAAGGCATCCAAATCCACTTTCCCTGCCCTCCCCACCCCCACCAGATTCAAGACCACCTTATTCTTAGGATCATTTGAAACTGGTTCAATAAACATAGGTCAGGCTGCTGAAAGCCAACTAAACTGGGTCTATACTAGCTCTAACCAATTTTAAAATCATGTTAGCTGAATCAGTTTTAAACCTGTTAGAAAGTTTCCCCTGAATAGACAGTCCTTAGATCTCCTTTTTCAAAGTTTTAACTTTAGCAGAAAGGTTAAGCAACTGATTGCAATATGCCTGCACACCCGTGGTTCTCAAACTTTTGTATTGGTGACTCCTTTCACACTGCAAGCTTCTGAATGCGACCCCCCCTTATAAATTAAACACTTTAAAAAATATTTAGCACTATTATAAATGCTGGCAGCCTTGTGACTCCCTGAGAGGTCACAACCCCCAGTTTGAGAACCCATGCTACACACAGAGCACATAATTACGCACATAATTAAATGTTTGCAGGATTGTGGCCTTAGTATAACCACAGGGAAGATACTGTTTTGTATCATTTTTTACACTACAGTTTAGAACTGAAACAAATTCACTAGAGAGAATATTTAAAGGAAGCAAGATCAGCAACAAACAATATGTATCTTTGTCTGGAAGCCACCAAAGGAAATAGCAGTTTTATCTGCCTTCAAGTTCAGAAAACTTTCACTTGACACTGTGCTAAATCCAGCCAACCATCTTATATTTATATAAATAAGTGCAACTGTTTCTATTTCAGACAGAAGTAAACAAAGAAGAGCCCACGCCTGCATTCTTTATACACCCATCATTGACTTCAATGGAAGCTCTATATAAAAGACCAGATGCGATAAAGGATCTAAGAGCTGACAAGACAAAAATGTCTCTATTAAAGATTATAGCTAGAAATTCAACTAACCGCTATGACAAATCAAAGTGTAACAAGATGGTGACCTTCCTTTAAATGCTGCCAATGCCTGATTGATACTGGCTTGTGGAAGGGAGCCCCAAGGAATCCAGAAGGGCCATCAGTAAGGATGTGGGACCAATTCTGAGAATGCCACTGACTCTTAAAATGCTGAAGCTGTGAACTGTACTACAGCGGACAAGCACTCCACTAGGGCTGTAGGGCAAGCTCAGATCAGGACACAATGGATCCAATTTTCAAGTCCTATGAGGAGTCAGTTTCCTGGAGGTGAATGCCTGACAGTGAAGATGGTGTCACCTGGAGGACTTCGGCTTCCTGGACCACAGGATATTGTTCAGGGAAGGAGGACTGCTATCATGGAAGGGGAAGAACATCTTTGCATACAAACTGGCTAACCTAGTGAGGAGGGCTTTAAACTAGGTTTGATGGGAGCAGAAGACAAAAGTCCCCAGGAAAGTCAGTCAAAAAGAGAAGGGTCAGAATCTGGGGGGAGGATGGGACGTTATAGCAGCAACAAGAGAGAGACAAGAGAGAACATAGGGGAAAATCAAATCACTATATTAGATATCTGCATCCTAAATGCGAGAAGTATGGGGAATAAGCAGGAATAACCAGAAATGCTAGTTAATAAACACAATTGACATAGTTGGCAACACAGAATTGATGGGATAATACACAAGACTCGAATATTGGTATAAAAAGGTACAGCTTGCTCAGGAAGGACAGGCAGGGAAAAAAGGGAGGAGGTGTTGCCTTATATATCAAAAATGTATACACTTGGACTTAAGTTCAGATGGAAATAGGAGACAGACTTGTTGAAAGTCCCTGGATAAGGATAAAAGGGGGGGAAAAACAAGGGTGATATCATGGTAGGGGTCTACTACAGACCACCAAACCAGGCAGAGCAGGTGGATGAGGCTTTTTATAAACAAAATCATCCAAAGCACTGGACTTGGTGGTAATGGGGGACTTCAACTACCCAGACATCTGTTCAGAAAATAACACAGCAGGGCACAGATTATCCAATACGTTTTTGGAATATATTGGAGATAATTTTCATTTTAGAGAGGAGAGAAAGACACTAGGAGAGAAGCTGTTCTAGATTTGATTTTGACAAATAGGAAAGAACTGGCTGAGAATTTGAAAGTGGAAGGCAGCTTCGGGGAAACGATATAGTTGTTCATGATTCTAAGGAATGAGAGGAGGGAAAACAGCACAATAAAGAGAATGGATTTCAAGAAGGCAGACTTTAACAAACTCAGGGAGTTGGTAAATAAGATCCCATGGGAAGCAAGCCTAAGGAGAAAAACAGTTCAAGAGAGTTGGCAGTTTTTCAAAAAAGAGATATTATTAAGGGCACAAAGCAAACTATCCCACTGCATAGGAAAGATAGAAAGTATGGCAAGAGACCACCTGCCTTAATAGGAGATCTTCAATGATCTGAAACTCAAAAGAGAGTCCTACAAAAAGTGGAAACTAGGTCAAATTACAAAGAATAAATATAAACAAATAACACAAGTGCATAGGGACAAAATTAGAAAGGCCAAGGCACAAAATGAGATTCAACTAGCTAGAGACACAAAATAACAAGAAAACATTCTACAAATACATTAGAAGCAAGACGAAAAACAAGGAAAGGTTAGGCCAGTTACTCCATGAGGGGAGAAAAAGAATAACAGAAAATGTGAAAATGGCAGAAGTGCTAAATGACTTTTTTGTTTCAGTTTTCACCAAAAAGTTTAGTAGGAATTGGACATTTAACTTAAAGAATGCCAATGAAAATGAGGTAGGATCAGAGGCTAAAAGAGGGAAAGAACAACTTAAAAATTATTTAAATAACTTAGATGTCTTCAAGTCACCAGGGCCTGATGAAATACATCCTAGAATAATCAAGGAACTGACTGAGGAGATATCTGAGCCATTAGGATTATCTCTGAAAAGTCCTGGAAGATGGGAGAGATTCCAAAGGACTGGAAAAGGGCAAATATAGTGTCAATCTATTAAAAGGGAAATAAGGACAACCCGGGGAATTACAGACCGGTCAGCTTAACTTCAGTACCCAAAAAGATAATGAAGCAAATAATTAAGCAATCAATTTGTGAACAACTAGAAGCGAATAAGGTGATAAGTAACAGTTCAGCATGGATTTGTCAAGAACAAATCATGACAAACCAACCTAATAGCTTTCTTTGACAGGGTAAAAAGTCTTATGGATAGGGGGATCGCTTTTGATACTGTCTCACATGATCTTCTCATAAACAAATTAGGGAAATACAACCTAGAGATGGGTGCATAACCAGTTGGAAAACCACTCAGAGTAGTTATCAGTGGCCCAGTCAAGCTGGAAGGGCATATCAAGGGGGGTCCTGCAGGGATCAGTTCTGGCTCCAGGTTTGTTCAATATCTCCATCAATGATTTAATAATGGCATAGAGAGCACACTTATAAAGTTTGCCAATGATAGCAAACTAGCAGGGGCTGAGAATGCTTTGGAGGACAGGCTTAAAATTCAAAACAATCTGGACAAACTGGAGAAATGGTCTGAAGTAAATAGGATGAAATTCAATTAGGACAAATGCAAAGTACTCCACTTAGTAAGAAACAACCAGTTGCACACATACAAAATAGGAAATGATTGCCTAGAAAGGAGTACTGCAGAAAGGGATCTGGGAGACATAGTGGATCACAAGCTAAATATGAGTCAACAGTGCAACACTGCTGCAAAAAAAGTGAACATTATTCTGGGATGTATTAGCAGGAGTGTTGTAAGCAAGACACAAGAAGTAATTCTTCCACTCTACTCCACGCTGGTTAGGCCTCAACTGGAGTATTGGTGTCCAGTTCTGGATGTCACATTTCAGGAAAGATGAAGACAAACTGGACAAAGTCCAGAGAAGAGCAATAAAAATTGCTAAAGGTCTAGAAAACATTATCTATGAGGGAAGATTTAAGAAACTGGGTTTGTTTAGTGTGGAGAAGCACAGACTGAGGGGGGACATGCTAACAGTTTAAGTACATAAAGGGGTGTTACAAGGACGAGGGAGAAAAATTGTTCTTGTTAATCTCTGAGGATAGGACAAGAAGCAATGGGCTTAAATTGCAGCAAGGGCAGTTTAGATCGGATATTAGGAAAAACGTCCTTACTGTCAGGGTAGTTAAGCACTGGAATAAATTGCCTAGGGTAGTTGTGGAATCTCCATCATTGGAGATTTGTAAAAACAGGTTAGACAAACGTCTGTCAGGGATGGTCTAGATAATCTTGTCATGAGTGCAGGGGACTGGACTAGAAAACCTCTCAAGGTGCCTTCTAGTCCTACGGTTCTCTGATTCCTCTGAACACACAGGAGCTGAACCTTTAGGTCTTGAGATGGGGGTACTAGCAAAATCATTGCTGGCTTGCCTCTAGACTTAGTCCTCCACAGAGGTGCCACAAGAGTAGAAGCAGTCAGTACTGATCGGTGCTCTGGGGCTGGAATTGAGACTGCAGGAGCATGTGGTTCCAATGTCAGTACCATGTGAGGCTCTTGCATCGCAGGAGAAGCCAAGTTACTCCCTATCTGCCTCAAACACCTCGGGTGTCGACAGCACCAGAAGGGGTCTTGAATCTGTGGTTCCAAGAGGTGTGTTGATGCTTCAGAGATTTATATCAATGGACCCTTCCTGGGTTCTGGAGTCATCAATCCTTTGTGGCTCATATATTACTCCGGAGGGTGCAACTTTTTAGGGTGCATCAGCGAGTCATTTTGAGACTTGGTGCCTTCCTCTTGGAAGGTCCCAGTACTGATTCCTTAGGAGACTTACACAATCTCTTCTTAGGCACTGGTGATGTACATCTGGCTGATGACTCTTAGAAGAGGAGCATTTCTTATAACCTCTGAAGTGCTCAGTACCCGTTTAGAGCAGGTGGGTTCCAATGGTGGACCAAATGCAGACTCTGAGCAGATACTTAAGTCTGGCAGCCCTGTTCTTTTTTTCAAACAGAGTTTGAACTCCCTACGAATGTGACATTTGTCACTCCAATGTGCCTTAAGGCAACTGGGATGAGGATCGTTCACTTGCACAGACCCGTTTCATGAATGACAGGCCTTGAAGCAAGGAGAATGGGGCTTCAATCTGGTACCAATCCCGGTACCCAACCTGGCACCGGTTATCACATACTAAGGAGATAGGTATAAGTTTACATTATAACAACTATGTGTAGAACTACTATACAAGACTAAAACTAGCACTGCAGTTACTATAGATTACTAAGGGAAGGAAGATATGAAGAAATAAAGATAACAGGTCTTTAATTACTGTGATCTTGCTTAAAAATATTCCTTACTCAAAACACTTATGTTGGTGACTGAACAGTTTCTTTTCAGACCAGCAACCACTCTCTTTAGTGGAAAAAATACTCTACAATACACAAGTGGTAGGAAACTGAACTTTTAACACTACTTGGATTAAATGTAAATGGTGAAGCGTGTTTTGTTAGCACTTCCTGACTTATACTGGCTGGTACATGGATCAAACTGAAAACAAAACATGTTCTACAAAAATTACTGAATTACGTTGTAGCTGAAGAACTCAAATCAAATTAATATTAAGAACCATGTTGAAGATGAACACTGGAAGCAAACCATGACAGAACCAAAAAGAAAACTCACTTTAGTATTCTCATTCACTTCCCCTACTTACATACATTACTTGCAGCACTTTTACACAGCATTGTGAACTCCTGTTTGTCGCATGAGAGGCATATATAGAGTTATACTTTTAAAGTTGTACTTAAAGGTAAACCTAAAACAGATAAAAGTAACTAGTCTATTATCAGTGAGATGGCATGTACTGTTAAAGTATACACCTCAGCAATAAGATATTTGGGTATTTAAAGATTACTGAAGCTATAACAATGTATAAAAACATATTTGTGGAGGAACACTAATGGATATGGTCTTTAATCTAGTTTCAGGTTATTAAAACTATTTTTGAGGACATCTGAATTAAAGTATACAGACAAGATGCAATATCTGAATTATACTTCTTTAACTGGACTAGTTTTGTATCAGTCTGCCCACAAATCAAATTACTGAAGACCTGAAAAATTAGATACAGTGAATAGCTCAATGTACATTTTTGAAGACCCAAAGGGTTTATCAGACAAGTTTAACATAACTACAAGTTGAAAAAAAAATCAGCAGTTTAAGTTAATATCTCCCTAAACTAGTGAGTTTTGGGGGGAGTAAAGTGTGTAGATTATTAAAGTCTCAATAATGAAAACAAAGTCAACTCTTCAGCTAAATCGGCAGAAGGGTTAAGCTACATTTCTCACTTTTAATTGCAAAGGCCATTTAGATATACTGCAAAAGATCAGCTATCTTATACAATTATCAGGCTCTGGAGGTCACCAATTAGAACCCTGCAAGGATTTGAATTAAAAAAGGCTTTGTGATTAGGTGAAGTAATGATCCAAGAAAGAGATTAGTTCTGTTCAGACTGCACTCATTATAAAACCTATTTCCTTTGTGCGAAGATTCAGTGTCTCTCACATTTATCCTGCTGGCGTTATCACACTATGAGACAGAAATATGACTGTACTAATACATTCTGTAAGAGGCATAAGAGCATTTAACTCCCTATTTTATCACGAGATGTGAAAATAGACAAAGCTGTATTTTTCCCTATTGACTAGGTACAAGTATGTCACAAAACTTAAGCCACAGTAAGAGCCACAATGAATATGGCAGGTAAGTCTAAGGAAAAATTAAACTATTCATTTCTGGTTTTGGGTTTTGTTTCTTTGACTAGTAGTTCAGTACAGGCTGTGGGTTTGGGGGGGAGGAGGGTTTTTGTTTTTGTTGGGCTAAACATGAAACAGGAACTATAATGTACATGTCAGCACAGATAAAGTGTGTGGAGAAACTGATACCTTAGAAAGGTTATTTTAGAGGTAATTAATGTACCTGGGACTGTTACTCTTAAATCCAGATGGATTTTAAATTTGAAAGATTCTAATGAAATTCCAAAAGAGAAAAACATTTTCAATTTATGTATAAATTGTATGGGCAAAAAAACAGAACTGTTGGATAAAGGCTTATTTATAAACTATTTTTTAAACAAATATGAAATGTGGGAAATCATGTAATAAGAGTTATCATGTAATAAGAGGAGGTTACTTACCTGTAACTGGAGGCGCTTCAATATACGAGATCCCTTTCTGTATTCCACGTCCCACCTCCTCCTCCTCCGCTGCAGATCGTTTGGATTTGCAGTGGAGAAGGAACTGGAGACGCGGTCAGTCTGCCCCACCCTTTATCACCTGAGACGAAACCATGGCACACATGCAGACCAACAGACACTATTACTTTCAAATTGTCCAGTTCTGGACACATGGTGGAATACAGATAATAGATAGGGGCCACACATCTGGAAGAACCCCCAGTTACAAGTAGCCAACCTTCTTCTTTGAGTGATGGTCCCTATTGTTGTCCACAGAGGGTGATTACCAAGCTGTACCTAATTCGGAAGAGAGTGCAAGGATGAAGATGGAAGGGTGGAGCGGAGGACAGCCACCCCGAAGGAGGCATCTGTTGCAGAGTCTTGCACCAAGGAGTAATGCATAGCAAAAGGTGTACTGAACTCCACGTGGCCGCTCTGCATGTCAAGGAGCAGCATGTCGTGGAGGGAGGCCATGGTCGAATCCTGAGCTGTCGTGGAATGGGCCCTCACCCCAGAGGGTGGAAGCAGTCCCGGTAACTGATAGAGTGTAATGCATCCCAAAATCCACTTGGAGATTCTCTGTGTAGCGATTGCTTGACACTTAACTCTTTCAGCTATTACAACAGCCAGCCTTGGGGATTTCCTGATCAGTCTCATTCTCTGCAGGTAAAAGGCCAAGGCCCAACTGACATTAAAGGAATGGAGTTGTCGGCCCTCTTCCAAGGTGTGCGGCATCGGGAGAGGGAGGGGTAAACAGGTAAGTGAATGGGTTGATTTACAAGAAACTGGGAGATGACCTTTGGCAGAAATTTGGGATGCAGGCGCAAGGACACTATCTTTATGGAAAGAGGTGAAAGGATGTCTGCCATCATGGCCCCAAGCTCAATAACCCCTCTTGCTGAAATGATAGCAACAAGGAAGGTCACTTTCATGGAAAGGAGGGACATAGAGCACGATTTCAGCAGTTGGAATGGCAGTTTTGTTAGTACAGATAGAACTAGGTTGAGGTCCCACTGTGGAGCAATGGGTTGTATGGGTAGGAAGGTTCTGATGAGACCCTTCCAAAACCTAGCAATCAACAGATGTGAAGACGGAATCCACGCAGGGGTTGAGAGTGGGAGCATGTGAAAGGCACTAATTTCCACTAGGTGGACCTACAGGGCAAGACCCCAGGCCTTCAAGGATGGAGGTCGTCCAGGATAAGGGGAATCCCCACCACTTCCAGGAAAAGTTCCTGTTCTTGTACAGTAGATGAAGCATTTCCACTTCGCCTGGTAACAACTGGAGAGGATATTTTGAACGTCTGATGAACACTCCCGCTCTATAGAAGATACCCATCCAAATACCACAAGCAAAGTGCTTGTGGACTGGGATGTCTGATCTTGCCATTGTGTTATGACAGCATATTGGGGAAGGTGGGAAATGGGAATTGAGAGATGGGCAGACATACGTAGCAGTTTGGGAGACCAGAATTGTGTGGGCCAGTAGGGGTGATCAGAATGACTGTCACTCTGTCTCGTCTGATCTTGTGGAGTACTAATGGTAGGAGTGGAAGAGGCGGGAAGGCATAGTTGATCTGATCTGACCAAGGCAGTATGAGGGCAAAACCCTGAGAGTGGAGATCCAAGAGACACATATCCCTAGAGTACTATGTACTGTATTTATTGTTGACGGGGAAAGCAAAGAGGTCGCTGGTCAGAGTCCCCCATCAGCTGAAGATGTTATATACCATGGTATTGTGGAGTTCCCATTCGTGCCCAATCACCAAGTACCTGCTGAGAGAATCTGCAACCATGTTTTGCATCCCCAGGATATAGGCTGCCAATAAGAGGATCCGGTGAGTGATGCACCAGTTTCATAGGTTGACTGATTCTGCACATAGAGCAGTTGACTTCATGTGATGTAGCAAACAGTGGTGGTGTGTCTGACATGATAAGAACATGATGGGAACGGATGAACAGGAGGAAAGCTTGGCAGGCCTTCCTTACAACCCAGTGCTTCAGAATGTTTATGTGCATCCTGGATTCCTGAGGAGCCCATGTTCCGTGTCATGTGCTCTCCCATGTTCGCGCCCCAACTTAAGTGGAATGCATCGGTGATAATTGTTTTGTCCGAGGAGTGGGGGAGAAAGGGAATCCCAATGCAGACCTGATGTGGGTCCGTCCAGCAGTGGAGGGAAGAGAGCACTCGGAGTGGGGGGGGGGGAACTATTAGCATATGGTCCATGGTGTGATGATTGGGAGAGTAAACCATCTGCAGCCACCTCTGGAGGTAACAAAGGTGATGACGTACGTGCACGAGGCCAAGGACGGATAGACAAGTCCTGGCTGGGACCAAAGGATTGCTGACGATGAGGGTTCTGAGTTCTTGCAGAGTCTGGAACCTGTCTAAGGGTAGGTAGGTCCATGCTGTGACTGAGTTGATGGAGGCTCCTATGAAGTCTAGGGATTGTGTGAGGTCCAAGGTTGTTGGTTATTTTTTTTTTTTTTTTTTTTTGCATTAATGTTGACTCCAAGGGAGAAAAGGAGGCTGAGTGACATGGAGGTTGAAGCTCAAGCTTCACCTCTAGATTGTGCCACCAGGAGCCAGTCATCAAGATATGGGAATACAAAGACCCCATAATGCCTGATGTAAGCCACTACAATGGAGAAAACCTTGGTTAAGACCCTGGGAGCAGTGATGAATCCAAATGGGAGAACCCTGTACTAAAAATGGTGTGAACTGACTGTGAACCTCAGAAACAGTCTGTGTGCCAAATAAACATCTATGTGAAAGTAGACATCTTGCATGTCAAGAGCCATAAATCACGTATTTCTTTTTTTTTTTTTTTTTTTTTTTTTTAATGATGGAATGATCGCTGCAAGTGTGACCATTGAGAATGTGTAGGTCTGGAATCGGCCTCCACCCACCCTTCTTTTTGGGTATCAGGAAATAAGTTGATTAGAACCCTGTCCCCTGGTATTCTGAAGGGACCTGCTCTATCACTCCTCTTTGTCTTAAGGAGTTCACCTCTTGGGTGAGGATGCTGTCATGAGAGTGGCCCTGAAGAGGGATGGGGGGAGATGTGAATGAGGTAGTGTGATTAACTCAATTGTATATCCATGGTGGATGACATTTAGCACCCATATGTCCATTGTTTTACACCCCAAGCTGGTAGAAAGAGTGCTAGATGACCTCCAAACGGAGTGAGGGGGTTGTATGGCAGTAAGCAAGGTGGTTGACAGCTCTCTAGGCTTTCTCAGAAATATCTTTTCTGTGGAGGTTGTACATGGGAGGAGGAAGGCTGTGACAATGAACCTGGAGGGTGAGACTTTGGGTCTTTTGACATTTGTGTGGTGGTTCATAAGGCCTCTGATGGAAAAACTGGGAAGTCCTGTAATGCTGTGTGGTGGCAGGTGATAGAATTTATGCTTCGGCACAGATATTTAAATACCCAAGGAACAAAGTGTAGCTCTTGAATCCTTTAGGATGTGGAGGAAATCATCCACTTTCTGATTAAAAAGATGGGAGTCATCGCAAGGTAGGTCTTCAATAGTATTTTGTACCTCCCTGGGTAAACCAGAGGAATAGAGCCATGATTCCCGCTTCATGACAATGCCCATAGCCATAGAGTATGATGAAGTGCCTGCCACATCTACAGCTGATTAAAACTCTGTCCTTGCCACCAGTTTCCCTTTCTCCAAGATTGCCTGGAATCGGATCTGATCTTGTTGTGGCAGTTTTTCAGCAAATTCCTCCAGTTTGCTGTAATTCAGGAAATTGTATTTGGCAAGAAATGCCTGAAAACTCAAAATTCTGAACTGAAGCCTAGCTGAGGAGAAGACTTTGTGGCCTAAGATGTCCAACCACTTGCCCTCTATCAGCTGGAGTGAAGCATGGGTGCTGTTGTCTGGACCATTCCCTCATGGCCTGTACCACAAGAGAATGTGGGGGGGGGGGGGTAAAGGGGGAGAGGACACGGACTTGAGAAAAGAAACTCAGACTCCATAGCTGGTACATAGAAGCCCTTTTCTGCCCCCTTGGGAGTAGGCATACAGGTGGACAGCGTATGTCACACTGTTCTAGCTGGCTCGAGAATGGAATTGTTGATTGACAGAGCAACTCTACCTAGTGTCAATGAGTGATGTCCAGGAGCTTATGTTGTGTGTCTTGGATCTCCTCCAGGGGATGTGAAATTCACCTGCTACCCTACGCACGCGACCTTGGAAGTGCCAAAAGTTATCTGAGGGCAAGGGAGACGCCAAAGCCACTGCAGCATCTGGTGAGGATGATGGGAATCATTCCTGCCCTGGCAATACTGGTGGAACCAGACTGAGTGGCTCTTCCTCCATCAGCTCAGAGCATCTACTAGAGGGCATCTGAGACAGGGAGAGAGGCAAAGTTTCCCTTGTAGAACAGGTGTGTACCAAGGTTAGTTATTGTGGCCAGGGTCCCCAACAAGGCCAGCATGACATATCTGGAGGGTGTTGTGGCAGGCCCCACAACATGCAGACCCAGTGGCTCCTTGTCAGTTGAACTGGAGGATATTGCCATGATGAAGACAACCTCTTGGAGTATTTGTAGTTGGGAGGTCCTTGCCCTTCATCCGACTCCTCCGAAGATGAAAACACAAATACCAGTTCCATTGGCAGTACCGTTGGAGCCGGTAGAAGCATATAGACCATCAGAGCAGGGGGTGAAGGGTGCCTTGGCTGTGGCATGCCCTGAGGGGGAGATCTGGCCTGCGTGGAGGTGGAAGGTATCAGAAGGCATGGAGACCTGGGGTCTCCCAGGGCAAACACTTTCTAGGGCTCTGGGGCTTTTCCCAACCTTCCTGATGTTAAGGGTACTCTTTCCATACCTGAAACCGGTACCAGAGCAGTGGACTTCCCCGGAGTGGGCAGATCTTGCACCTTATGGGGGTCTGATGTTAAGCACAGTTCGGTAACTGGTACCGGCAGTTCCGTCGACTTGCTGGTTTCTTCTCATGTTTATGTGCTTTAGAGCGTACTCCCTCCCCATGACTAGAGCTCATGGAAGGAGTATCCCCTTTCTTAGATTTGGAGGAGGGCATATTGCCATGCTTATGTGCATGCTTCCTTACCTCCCAGCTAGGCCCCGGTGTAGGGCACATAGTGGTGGTACTGCCGATGCCAGACTCAGACTCCGTAGCCGGAGGTGCACTCTTGGCTGTCTCAGGCTAATGTACGGCAGGGGAGGGGGAGATTCAACAACCTGTGTCTGAATAAGGTCTCATGGCAACTTCCATGAAATGCTCCTGGAGGCAGAGAGTCCAGCCTTCTCAGGTACATCTGGGGGAAGGACTGGCAGATACCGCACTCCGATGCAATGTGGGCTTCTCCCAAGCAGTAGAGGTAGCATTGATATTCGTTGCCAACCAAAAAGGAGCACAGGCAGGAGGTGCATATTTTAAAGTCTTGAGCCTTCAGCATAGTCCAGTACCTGCATGTGGATACTGGTGGGGAGTTAACAAGGAAACAAAACTCCCAAAGTTCCAATTCTACTCTAAAAACCTATCTAAGACAGTAAAAACAGTAAAAATACTGTTGTTAAAAAAAACTATATACAACTATACTCTTTTAAAGGTGCACCACATGCAAGCGGACACTAATAGTTCCGACACAGACCATGCAGGGGTGAGAAGGAACTGGAGATGCTGTTGGTCCATCCTGCCCTTGGACAAAACCATGAGGCGAGTCAGGGTGCATGCACAGACCAATGGACACTACTATTTTCAGCTTCTCTGGCTCCAGACACATGGTGCACATCCTTAGTGGAATACAAGAGGGCCCACACTTGAAGAAGAAAGTTTGCCTACTATAGTGTATTTCTGAAAACAAAACAGTTTCCCTCCCTCCCTCCCCCACATCCAATTCAGCTCTAAGTATACGTATATTGACATAGCTGATTAGTCAGATAATATGTAAACACACAAAATAATCTTCCATATCTGCAGTAAAATGTAAACTTTGTTTGCAGTTTATTAAATTAGATTTGATGAAGGCTCTAAAATGTATTTAATGAAGTCAGTCAGTTTATACACTAGCCACATAGTGGGGAGGGGGCAGTGGGGAGTGGGGCAGGGAGATGGGATGGGGAAGAGAAGGGGATAGGGGAATCGTGGGGTGCAGCAGGAGCCCAGCATGCAGCATTCCCTCAGCAGCAGCAGCAGGGGCTCTCCCGTTAAGTAGGCCCATCAAATGCCCATCCTGATGAGCTTCACCCCCTCTCGCCCCTGGACCACCCCAATGAGACCTGTGCATCCATATCCCGCACTGAGCCGCCCGCATCCAGAATGCCCCACACAAAACCCTCTCACCTGGATCCCCCCACACTTGGACCCTGCTGGGCTGCGCCTGCCTGCCCACACCTGGTGTGCCTGGTACAGAGTGGCAGGGCCCCAGGGTGTTTCTGGGGCAGACCCAGCCCTTGCTGTGTGTCAAGCTCAGGTACAACCTCACCGCTGAGTCCCTATCCCAGGGGGAGGGGGCAGCTGCAGGATGATTCCCCACCTCCATGCAGCCAGATGCCTGTGCTTCCCAATGCCATGATGGAGCCTCCACAATTATGTATTAACAAATAAAATTTCCAGAATTTTAAAATATTGTGTGCAGAATTTTTATTTTTTCGGCACAGAATTCCCTCAGGAGTACACAGTGTATGTGATACATTGAAAGGCGGTATTAAATGGAAGCCCCTTTTAACTTTCCTTAAATTCTGCAATAAGAGCTCAAGTGTTTGAATTACTTACGTATTGCATTTTCTCTTCTGACACTACTGCCACATTTAGATAGAGTCCTCCTTTTATACATGTAAATTATGCCTCCTTGATCTAATCCAGCATATTTTATGTTGCGGCTAATTAACGCTCCTTTCCCCTACTCCTTCCCTGAGTCACTTAAAGAAGGAGCAGATGAATGAGTGCTCTACAGTATGTCAAACAATTTGATATCTAATATTGACCTTGTGAAGTCTGCAGCAGGGTTGTGTGTCCCAGTGCAAGTGTGGTGAATGTGGTATTTGTACTGTGTTTTGTATATGTTGGAGATATATGGTTCTTAGTTGTGAAGGGGTGCAGTCTGTCAGCAAGAGAGGTTAATGGGATACGAGAGTGGTAAGGTATGTTATAAAAGTATCTCTCAACTTGACTTTATGCTGCTTTTAAGAGTTTGCTCAAAGGCAACCCCCCACTCAGTCTTAACTGGCTGTTAATAAAGTTTCTTTATGGTAATTGTGTGGGTCTTTTCAATCAAGGCACGTATGGTAGAAGAGAGGTGGAACTGACATTTTTTGAGGCACAGATCTTTGTTAACTGAGCTATAAATTTGGTCCTCCCAATGATATATTATAAACCAACATGGTCCAAGAAGTTTGAAACCAGGGAAGATACTTACATTTAGTGAACATAGCAATTTGACTTCAGTGGAACATGACAATTATGTCTGAAAATATGCCTGGACAGAATAGTTATTCCTCATTTTCTTAAATGGGTCTATCATCTAAAAAATATTTACTATACCAAGAACTCATTAAGTTTACAAACAGTGTTGTGAATAAGAGAAGGCACTATATGCATAAAGCACATTGTTAATTATTCAACTGACAAGGCAACAACACTACAGGTATTACATAAAAATACTTCATTACAGCCAGGTCCACTAAAGTCAGAGACATTGCAGCAGTGGAACAAAACAAGACAGCACTTGGAACATAAATCACAGATTTCAAAGCATTACTCCTCCCCCACCAAATAATCAACAATGCACTACAAATTCTATCCCAGTCTGTTAGCAAATGAGAAGTGGGTAAATTTTACTTGTAAAAAGGAATGAAACTAACAGCAGACAAGAGAGACTTTTCATAGAAAGCTTGTCTATCACTGATATAGACACTGACCACTTTGTCTCTTTCCATAGGATTTTGTGGGGTAATTTTTAACTGCTCTTATAATGCATGATATTTCAAAACATCAGAACTGACAACTTGTCTAAAGCTGTAGAAGCTAGAAATGAGACGCCTATCTGGTCATCCAGTTCATCTCCCTACGAATGCTGGATTCCTCGCTATACTATGTTTTCTAGTGATTTGTAGAGTGTATTTTGAATATCCCAAATAGAATGGTTATCCCCACGGTAACTATAGTTCTTTAAGAGTGGAATCCACATGAACAACGCATCTTGGACAACCCACATGAGAGAGATCAGATTATTTTGGTCAACAGTGTCCACACCTGTGCTTTTGATATCCTCCCCCACTTCCAGTTGAGAGCATAGAAGGCAGAGTGGGCCTAACCAACAGTCAGGAGCAGCTTCAGCACTGTGGTTTCCAGACAAATGCACCTCTCCTCCTCCCTGAATTGGGGAGCTATCCCTTGAGTTACACCAAAGCTGTATTAAAAAAATAACCCAGGAAAATAACAAAATTATGTTTAGTGACAATTAAGTTTGCATCAAGGACATATTCTGTCCACCCAAAACCTTAGATCATGGAAATAAATTAATGGGAAAGACTTCTTCACTTCTTTCCATCTTCACATTGCCTTCAACACACCTTAAATATTCTCATTTCCATCTTCAAGGGATACATAAACAAATTGCACTCTAATGCAAAGCATAACAGTGAATCAGCAGCGTTAAGGCAGACAAACTTTCCAGTTGCATGGAATGTGAAGCAATCGCCAGCGGTTCTCAAATTTCATTGCACCGTGACCCCATTCTGACAACAAAAATTACTATGTGACCCCAGGAGGGGGGAAATCGAAGCCTGAACCTGCATGAGTCCTTCCACTCTGGGCGGGCGGGGGGGGGGGGGGGGCGGGGCGGCAAAGCCAAATCCCAAGGGCTTCAGTCCCAAGCAGAGGGGTTGTCCTGACCCACAGTTTGAGAACCGCTGATCTGATCTGTTGATATAAAAGCATATGAGGTCAACGTAAAGATTTTGTTAAGTTTGATAAAGTTTCAGGCATGTCTTGCTTTTTGATACCTGTGGAACATGGGTGGTATTCTGATGCAACCTAAAGTTTAACTAAATGTAGTTTTTGTTTGTTAATGTAGCTTTGAGCACCAATTTAAAGTATTCCCAGGGAAACCAACTTGTGAATGAGAAAATTGCCCGCAAAAGTAGCCACAAAACAACAGAATGTTTCAGGTGCAGAGCTCACGTGTGGGAGTGACATTTAGATCTACTGAAAAGTAGATTTTTTCTAGCTTTTGGAGAACTGAAAAGGAGAGGGAATTTCCAATGTTTACATTTTGCTCAGCCAACGTTGGTTAGACAGAATTGATAAAATTGTAATTGATGGGAATTTTTGTAATTGCATTTTTCATATTGCCAAGAGCCCCTAGAGTGACATATTAGTGCTCTTTCTTCAACCCTCACCCAATATAAACTGAAGGGAAAAGAAATAATAAATAAGCCTAATCAGGTAGCTCCTATGCACTGAGAATATTTGCTTGAAAATATTTCTGCTGCTCTGTCCCCTTCTATATCTCAAGAAACTTCATGGGGGGAGCGGCTTGTGGTTAAGGCACTGGACTGGGACTCAAGGTATGTCAGTTCAGTTATTAGCTCTATCGTGGACTTCTTAGGTAAGGCATTTAACATCTCCATGCCTCGGCTCCCCACTTGTAAAACAGGGATAATTCTGCCTTTCTCCCTTTCTTTGTCGATAATGGTGCCTGTTTAGAATAGGGTTGCCAAAACCCTCCAGTATTGTCTTGGAGTTTCCAGGAATAAAAGATTAATCTTTAATTAAAGATATTGTGTGATGAAACCTGCAGGAATACAGCCAACCAAAACTGGCAACCCTACATATAAGAACATAAGAACGGCCGTACTGAGTCAGACCAAAGGTCCATCTAGCCCAGTGTCCTGTCTAACGGGAGTGGCCAATGCCAGGTGCCCCAGAGGGAGTGAACCTAACAGGTAATGATCAAGTGATCTCTCTCCTGCCATCCATCTCCACCCTCTGACAAACAGAGGCTAGGGACGCCATTCCTTACCCATCCTGGCTAATATCCATTAATGGACTTAACCTCCATGAATTTATCCAGTTCTCTTTTAAATGCTGTTATAGTCCTAGTTTAGAGTATAAGCTCTTAAGAGCAGAGACTGTCTCTTACTACATATATGTACAGTGCTCAGTACAATAAGGCTTCATCTTTGATTGGAACCTCTAGGCACCAAGTAATACAAATGAATACAATTCCATTTCTCTTGACTCTACTAGAGGGGCAATGAGGTCCTTGGCAAAACAGGGCTAGAAAAGGTGCCATTTTTCTTCTTCCACCTTTGATAGGGAAGAAAAGGAGACTGAATCAATCGTGAAGTGTGATTTGGATGCCAGATGTGCCCTATATGGGTGTACATTATTTACAGTGCATCATCAGCTATATTGTCTTTCTAGGGGATGATGTTGGATGGAAACAAGTTTATTGCATAGCTGCAGGTAGTCCATTGGTGACACTGTCACCTGCTTGCAGTCAGTTAGGGCCTTTGGGCCAGTTGTAAAAGACAGAGCAATTTTTGAAATTTCCCACAGTTTTTATGGTATTCTCTGGGCTTACCTCATATACTAGACTTAAAACTATGACGCGGAGTTTACTAGAGGATAGATATAACGTCTCAAATTTAGGAAGCACCTTTAATATAGTATTTATACAATCATAACTTTCACCCAGGGATTTGACAATGTATTTATATCATGTAGTAATATGTTTAAAATCGGAAAGCTTATGCTCAAATAAATGTTAGTCTCTAAGGTGCCACAAGTACTCCTGTTCTTTTTGAGGATTTACAGGGTTAAAAATGTCAAAGCAGCATCATTCTGTGGCTTAGTCATTCACAGCACCTCTCCTCCTACACTCCACATTCAGATCACAGCCCTGCTTTCACCTTGATTCACTCCCCTCTCCACCTCCCATTCAGCCAGGCACTCACTCCATCCTCACACAGACAGGTGTCAATCCTCAATTCAAACATATTTCATTGGCATGATTATCTACACAACTATTGCTAAAGTGTAAACTACAGAGAACATTCAAGCCTCTGGGAGAAATAGGTAAAACCTGCCTATTGCAAAAGAAATATTTAAGTTATCCAGTAAGAGCACATACCTTCTCATTAACAAGTTCAATTATCAAATTTACAAGATTATGGAACATTGTATTTTATATGGCCCTTCAATTCCCAATAAAACTGTCTTCTTTACATAAAGTGGAATCTAAAAATCACATTTCACAGTTTAAATGAGGTGTATGAAAGATTTTTGTTTAATTTTTGTCAGAGTGTATTTGTGATTCTTCGGGTAGACTACCTGACCAAAAAACTGGGGTGTTGGAGGGGGAAGAGTTCTACCACAAAAAACTTTCAGCATAAGCACAAATCAGAAATGACAATTAATGTATAACAACCTTTACTCTAGACATATACTCTCACACTGTTTACAACACCACTTCTTGTAGTATTTTTGTTTAAGAGGTGTTTGTTAAATACACTGTTAAGATACTATCCTAATAGGTTTACTACAACCTAACAGTATTTATGTAGTGACTGGGGGAGGTGGAAGATTGAAATACATTTAGTTCAGATAGTCTCTTTAAAGAGACTAAAAAACTTGTTAAGCATGGCCACAAATGATTGTCTATTTCCTTGCACTGTCAGTAATTGTTTTGTGTAGTAACTTAATATATTGGTACATGAAAATACTATATTACTTCAGTGCAATTTTATTTTACATAAACACATACATTTACAGGTCTTCTAACTTGTAAATGTACAATTTATAAGATAGTGGGGGGACAGTTTCAGAAATTGCCTGAACACACTAAGTATATAAATATATTTATGTATTGAAAAGCTGAACTCACCTGTTCTCAGGGAATGGTGCCACATGAACTTTGATTATTTCTTATTCATAATTGGACTATATTGATTAAACTATTTCTCCTGAAAGATAAAGTTATTTCTAGCGTTTATGGAAGATTTCCTGCAATCTTTAATATTTGTATTATGGAGGAATGGGCATCAGCAAGCTAAACTCTGTGGTAAAGCAGTTGTGTATGTTTTCATTCCAACCTCATTTACCATAAAATGTAATTTTACCTACACAAGAAATCTGACTATTTTGAAAACATATTTAACGAGTGCAACTGGTTTGATGAAATGATATATAATTTAAAGGATTTATCTCAGAACAGAGCATTAAGCCTGATATCCTTAAAATCAAACAGTGCTGTTTTCACACTTGTAAGCAACATTGTCAATTAACTAGTTGTCCTACACACTGATTGATGTGGGTTCTTTTTGTCGACAGGAATGTACGTTGATTTTATGTGTGGTATACATTATGCAAGTAGAAGCAGAAAATATCCACTGATCATGAGGATAGTTAGTCCTTTCTTGTCCAAACTAACTGTAAAAAGAGATCTTGCTTTTTTTGGTAGAGAGATTAATGTCCACTGCATCTTGTATAATGATCCCTTCATTTCTTTTAGAGAGAGAACACTGAAATAAGTAGATTAGTGATAGCTATTTGCAGTAATGAAGAATATAAATAAAACAGAAGTGTCACCAAAAGCACACAAAAAAAAACACAAAGTTCATTTCTACTGACAAAAATTAGACTAAATGCTCCAGCAGCTGCAATAGTAGATGCTATACTATAGACAGTACACATGCATTTTTAATCACAATGTTGTCTAACTGTTCAGGAACACCAATCCATTGACCAAAAAAAGTTGTAATAGCAGTGGAACGCTCCGTAATGGAACTGGTACTCTAGCAGCTTTGTTGCATGAATTCTAGAATGTCAAAATAGAGACAAGTCTATTTTTCCATGTCTCGCACCAGAAGAGAACTTTTCCATCCTCTCGAACAGGCAAGGGAAGTATATGTACATAATATTTATTGCCCGAGATTAGATTTTTTGTTTGCTTTTCCATTGCCAGTTTAATGGCTGCCAACTGCTATTGTTCTTAATGGGGCAGATGCTACAGCTGCCGTCAGGTAAGATGCTTTCTTTTAAAATGCCCAGTACCTCCTACTACTAATTTATTATCACATCTGATAATCTGAACTGTCCTTAATTCTGTGCTACCACATAGCACTGCTTTGCTGCCTGAAAGTGTAAAAGGTCAATTCTATTCATAAAATGTAAGCTAGATATCAACTTCTTCCTGTAGTTCATTTTAATTGTGTTGGCTTGACCTATTGTTCACAGTGTTCTTACACAGTTTGCTAATTTTGAAAGGTTTACAAGTTCTATGGGCCTTTGATGTCTGTCACTGTCACCAGAGACTCCAGAGCCCTTATGTATGTGACCTCCGGTTTATTAAAGTGAAAGCCACAGAAGAAGTGCACACAAGCCGTGTAAGTTAATAAGACAAAATTTGTATGCAAGGAGAGCAATAAACCAAAGATGACCATTGTAAATTCTTTAAGAAATGCATGCGGATTTTTTAAAAGGACATAAGAACAGTATTCTGCATGGTTGGCTTGTTTGTTTTTGGTTCATTTGATCCATAAAACAAGATGATAGCATAAGAACTTAGAAATAGGTTTTTAATGTGTTCTAGGAAAGTATGAGAATATTCTACCTGTCACTACAACAAATTCATCTGAAGATCTTAAAGGGCATCTCCATTTCACAGATACAGAAACTGAGGTAGGAAGGTTAATTGACTTGTGCATGATAACAGGAACAGAATACAGTCAGGATATCGAAGTCTGGCACTCGATCCACTGGATCGCCCTGACTCTCTTCCTTCCAAGAGGGCATTACTCCCAAAAATCAGATCCTGGAGACAAGAAAGGAAGCTGAAAAACTTACAGGAAGCAGACTGGATGTGTTACATTTCTTATTACCACCAAAGAACTCATTTGTTCTTTAAGTAGGTCCAGACATTAGTAATAAGAACTTATCTTAGCCAAGAATGAATAACAGCATACAAAAAATTGACCAGCTACCTGGCATTGTACCTAGCAATTCTTAATAGTGTTCCATTGCATGGGGTAAGCCAGATATGACCCGAATCTCAGTTCCCACAGCATACTGGAACAAGGAAAGAAAACAAGTCACTGGACTTCTGATCTAAACCCTCTTGCCACAAGAAAAAAAAAAATGTTGTGTACTATGAATGTGTGCAAGGAGCACAAGATGTCTATGTTGCAGAGTTCTTCAACGGAATCCCCATTTTTTTCTGTGCAAGAAGCTGTGATAGCCCTACTAGAATGGGTGCAGCTATTCACTTGAAAAAGATTACTTGTTTTCCAGGACCCAAATACAGGCTAGGATCCAGGTTTTAATTATCACCTTTTCTTAATGAAAAGCCAAAAAATCAGAGGGAGTAAAGCAGGACAGGGCAGCCAGATCTTCCACCCTCCTAGCGATCATGAGAGCCAAACGGCCCTCTTTCACGAAATAATTGATACAAGATCTAAAACAGATGAAGATCTTATAAAATCATGAGATGCAGTCGCCATGGGAATGTCCCTGGAGGTCTGAGGAAAAATTACTGCCTTTAAGAAACAAAAAATGGCAAAGGGAACCCAGTCTATGCCTCTTTTTGAGATACAAATACTTTAGGTATAGTCAGGTGCACATCCTGACAAGACAGCATTAGCCCAAACATTCTATCAGGGAAGATACTGAAAAGTATTCCAAGAATGTTCCACAAATGGAAGACCAGTTTATATAACAGCACCAGACAGAAATTCCAGCTAGAATCTATTAGAAACCTCAAGTCCCACAAGAGAATTAGAGTGGTTAAAAAAATGATCTTTTCTTGGTCCCCACCCCATCATGTTAACTGAAACCTATGTTTTACTATAAAAGCTATTGCTTCTGCTTCCAGAACAAAAGGGGCATGGATAAGCCAGTCATCCAGGCACACACCATTGCACTGGGACCATATGTTTAGTTGCTTATTCACTATAACTCCTAAATCCTTTTCAGAGTCACTAGTTTCTAGGATGCAATCCCCTATTCTATAGGTCTGGCCTGCATCCCTGGTTTCTAGACATATCATTTTGCATTTGACTGTATTAAAACACATTTGCTTGCATGGGCCCATCTTACCAAGTGATCCAGCCTGTTGTATAACTACCCTCTCATTATTCCACCAATTGTTGTCATCTGCAAGTGATCAACACTGATTTTATTTTTACTTCCAGATCACTGATAATATAGATGTCAGGCCTAATATCAATTCCCATTAGAAATACCCCATACAATGTTTGAGCACAGCTTTTCTTCCAGGCCTTGCAGTGATGATTCCCTTGTTCTAATAAGTCTTTTGGTTGAAGGGACTTCTAGTCTCTCTCTGGGTTAGCAATACAACATTTTCTGATGCCTGTCTTTGCTACTGCTGCCAGCTTTGTGAAGGTGGCAGGCTTCTTCTGACATCAGAAGGGGCAAGTCTGCCCTAAAGGAACTGTATCTTCCCATTCCACTTCCAAAAAGTGTTTGCAATTAAAAATCTCAAATCCCATTTTCTACAGAGTAAAGATCAGGGAATATACAAGGACAATGACCCTTGCAGTTTTTGAAAGCACTGCCTAGAATAGTTTTTAGCATCTTGCACAAGAAAATGCAGTCTGGCGATACTGGGGACGCGCCATCATATATTGGGATGTCATAAACCACCCAGAACAGGCAGGGCAGTTGTGTCCTAAAAAGTTCAAACTTCAATTTTATCAACACCAAAGCAAATTAATCTAAGTATGTGCCAAGATGACTAAATCTACCCATAAAAGTTCTCAGAGATCAAAGCAGAAAGGCGTGAGGTGCTGAACAATCTGCAATTTCAGCCACTGTAAGCACAGTGCAATGCTCCTATATAGCCCAGCTCCACCTCCATGCTCTCAAAAAGCGCTCTTCTATATACCTGCTGAAGCAGCTTTCTGCAGATTTCCTCTTAATAAAGGCTCTTCCCATGACTTCCACTCTTCCAAACGATTAATATTGGATGGAATTCCATGGGGCCCATCAATGCCATTTATTCAGCAAGTGGGTGAGCACACTAAACATGTATTTGTAAAAATAATTATTAGCAGGGTTTGTGTTAAGGAAGAGATCTGTAAGAGATCTTCAAAGATGCAAAGAGATGAGAAATACACTATTTTAATCTTGAAAGTACACAAGAAACATTGCAGAATTTCTAAACATACTTTAAATTAAAGGAGGCATTATAATCAATAGAAGATGCACTACAAATCAACAGAAGAGGCTCTTCTATTAAAAGAGCATTCAAATGGAACTAGTTTATGGCTGATATCTTTCCTAAAAATAAGGTCACTTTTTTGACCAAAGGCAGCTAACAGAAGGCTCATGGCCACCAGTTCACACAGATATTTTAATTCATTGTTTGTACACCATAAGTAATGCTTTTCACCATGTGAACCTACATCTTGCTCCATACCATAACATACATCTAATTTCCTTTTATGCAATTTTCTGCATTACTGTAGCCTTTGGCGACCTAGCTATGTATTTCTGACCTACAGCTAAGCATTACTTCTGCTGCTTGCTGGGAATTTAATCTTTGAAAAAACACATTTTATTCTTTTCTTCCTTCCCTTAAGGCTTGTTTACACAGTGCAGCAATGCGCATTACATGGCTGTGAATTCTAAAGCGCACTAAAATGTTGCACACTAGTTGTTTCATGTAGACCCTTCTGAGGCACATTAAAAGTTCCCTTGTGCACTTCAAGGTAGTGTGAAAGTAGCAAGCAGCACTCAACTGGGGACAAGATAGCAATGGCAAACAACAAGTGCATGTAGCAGATGGTATCTTGCATGGGTGCTGGAACAAATTTGTATAGCTGGGGTGCTCAGAGCCATTGAACCAAACTAAACCCTGTATATAATGGAAACCAGCAGCACCCTTAGCACCTCTAGTTCCAGCCCCTATGGTATCTTGGAAATATGCAGCTCCTTGGAAGGAGATGTTCTAATGTTCACTAGTTCTAGAGAGAAGCAACGAAGGCTAGCATCAAATGCCTGTGTGACGTGTAAGGCCTCGAGAAACTAAGCTTCCCAAGATCTACTCAGTTGTGTAAGGACTGCAAGTGTTGTTTCTTCATAAGAAAGAAAGGGTTTCTATATATTTAATATTAGTTGCCATGTTAACAAATTAAGAATAGGAGTTATATGTTGATTTTTCTCTGTTCCACATCTAACCCCCACTTGCTCCATAGGACTTGATGTATAAGAATGCCTCACTTCATCCAAACGTATGATTTGTTATTTTTCCTTAAATAATACACCTCTACCCCGATATAACGCGACCCGATATAATATGAATTCGGATATAACGCAGTAAAGCAGTGCTCCGGGGGGGGGGGGGGGGGAGCTGCGCACTCCAGCAGATCAAAGCAAGTTCGATATAACGCGGTTTCACCTATAATGCGGTAAGATTTTTTGGCTCCCGAGGACAGCGTTATATCAGGGTAGAGGTGTACAAGATAAAATCTTTAGTGGCCTTCCAGGTGATGCATTTAAATAGCACATGAGAAATACAGGTGTTCTACTCTCCCCTGAACAGCTTCATACCTAGAACATTTACACACACACAACCCTCACCACCATCACGGAAAGAACTCTACACTCTTCACAAGGACCAGTGACTGACTTAGTTCCATCAAGCAGCCAGAGGTGCCACTGAAAACAATCCCCAACTGAACTGTCAATGCTATGCTAGCTCAAAGCAGCAGGGATTAACATTACCCAACATTACTTATAAGACCTCAGAATGTACTTCAGGAAGCACCATTCTGGCATGCTGCCAATGTTTAATAGCCACTCCCTAATTATTGGAAATATGACAGGGAATTTAAAGATTCCTCAAAGATACAAAGCTCAATGTGTCTGTTTTGGCATACATGCTACACCTCTATCCCGATATAACGCTGTCCTCGGAAGCCAAAAAATCTTACCACATTATAGGTGAAACTGCGTTATATCAAACTTGCTTTGATCCGCTCCCCTCGGAGCACTGCTTTACCGCGTTATATCCGAATTCATGTTATATCGGGTCGCGTTATATCAGGGTAGAGGTGTATTTTAAAAGAATATACTGTAATGGCAACTCTAAAGGAAGGGATTCTCAATTAATAGACATTCACAGCTGTATTCATACAATCTCCCTTTTCTCTAATGCTTGGCACATCATTTTTCAAAACAGCATGCATTTTGCACTGTACTTTGTGAGATGCACTGTATTTAAATGGCTATTCATTGTTTTAATTTAATATATTCATGTCTTTTTTTTTAAAAAGGAGAAGTATCAGAATCTTCCTGAATTCGACAGAAAGGGGAAAGGATAGAGCTGGAAAGCTCTAGGTCATTTTTCTGCTTTTCATTAAAGTCATAGAGCTCGCTATAAATTTCTATCCTACTCACATAATCACTAGCAATTGGCAGTACCTCTTGACAAGAGACAAGGGATTAACTCTGTAGCTGGCCAGGAGTGTCTATTCTCTTTAATCTATTTTTCTGAAGGGGCCATCTGCTCCTATTTCTTAATTTCATGCCCTAGCTCTAAATTACATTCACCATTCGGTCTGATTTCAATTAATTACATGTAAAAGTTTCTTCCATTTCAGGATAACTGGCTTGATTGAGGATCAAATCATGTAGGGCAGAGTTTTTACTATAGTAACCTGATTCCCCAAACTTTAATAACTGATTTTATTGGTGGCTCAAATAACTGATTAGCCACCAATAAAATGAAGCAGAGAAAATAATCCCCTCTTTAATAACATTTGTTTTATTATGCCACAACCTGACATAAGTTACAAACCAATGTGGGCAGCCATGTTTTTGAAAAACCACAACACTGAACTTGAATAGGAAAGGGACCATTATCCATGTTTTCTATGGCCAACCATGCTCACTGGTCACACGACAGCCCAGCAGTGTAGGGAATCTGCCTTGAGAGCAACACTGAATGTGTACCCTCCAAATAAAGATACTAGAGGAGCAGACTTCACAGAAAGATCTGTGCCACCATCAATATAAGCATTTCCCTTGCAGGTTCAAATTCTACAGATTTTTTTTTTAATGCAACTTAAGGTGCCATATCTTCTCCTCTCCCCTCTCCTCCCTCCCCCCTCCACTCTGTATTACCTCTCCATGGTCCCTTAACGGCACCCACTCTAGGCACCCCTCCCTTCATCTGTCACCTCTCTTGGGCAGAGACCTCTTTCCCCCACTCCTGACTAGCAGTTTTCCAGGTCGCACAGTCCCCCTGCCTACACTGTGATATTTTTAGAAAGCCAGACTGCCTCAACATGCCAGGATCTGCACTTTGTTTTCTCTCCAGAGGCTATCAACTGCATAAATGCCTGTAGTTATAAGTTACCATACAACTCTTTATAAGCAAGCACTTTTATTCTTAAGGTGAAAGCATAAAATAGAAAACACTAAAAAATAATTAAAAAGCTACAATACATGCTAAAAAGCTTACAAAGGCCATCCTTTCTAACTTAGACAAGCTAGATGTCTTCAAGTAACCAGGGCCTGATGAAATACATCCTAGAATACTCAAGGAGCTGACTGAGGACATATCTAAGTCATTAGCAATTATCTTTGAAAAGTCACGGAAAACAGAAGAAACTCCAGAGGACTGGAAAAGGGCAAATATTTTGCCAATCTATAAAAATGGAAAAAAGGACAACTTGGGGAATTACAGACCTATCAGCTTCACTTCAGCACCCGGAAATATAATGGAGCAAATAAATAAATAAGCAATTTGTAAACATCCAGAAGAGAATAAGAAGATAAATAACAGTCAGCATAGAACAAATCATGACAAACCAACCCAATAGCTTTCTTTCACAGGGTAACGAGCCTTGTGGGGGGGAGAGAGGGAAGAGTGGTAGATGTGGTATATCTTGACTTCAAGTAAGGTTTTTAATACTGCTTCACATAACCTTCTCATAAACAAATTAGGGAAACAGAACCTAGATGGAGCTACTATAAAATGAGTGCATGACTGGTTGGAAAACCACGCTCAGAGAGTAGTTATCAGTGGTTCAGAGTCAAATTAGAAGGGCATATCAAGTGGAATCCCACAGGGATTAGTTATGGTTCCAATTCTGTTTAATATCTTCATCAATGATTTAGAGAATGGCATAGAGAGTACACTTATAAAGTTTGCAGACGATATAAAGCTAGGAGGGGTTGAGAGTGCTTTGGCACATAGACTTAAAATTCAAAATGATCTGAACAAACTGGAGAAAGGGTCTGAAGTAAATAGCATAAAATTCAATCAAGACAAATACAAAGTCTTCCATTTAGGGAGGAACTATCAGTTGCACACATACAAAATGGGAAATGACCGCCTAGGAAGGAGTACTGGAGAAGGGATCTGGGGGTCATAGTGGATCACAAGCTAAATATGAGTCCACAGTAACACTGTTGCAAAAAAAAGTGAACCTCATTCTGGGATGCATTAGCAGGAGTATTGTAAGCAAGACACAAGAAGTAATTCTTCCGCTGTACTCCACGCAGATTAGGCCTCAACTGCAGTATTGCGTCCAGTTCTGGATCCACATTTCAGGAAAGATGTGGACAAATTGGAGAAGTCTAGAGAAGAGCAACAACAATGATTAAAGTTCTAGAAAACATGACCTCTGAGGGAAGACTGAAAAAAATGGGTTTGTTTAGTCTGGAGAAGAGAAGACTGAGAGGGCACATGATAGTTTTCAAATACGTAAAAAACTGTTACAAGGAGGAAGGAGAAAAATTGTCTCCTCCTCAGTGGTTAAGGAGAATAAGAAGCAATGGGCTTATATTGCAGTAAGGCAGTTTAGGTTGGCAATTAGGAAAAACTTCCTATCAGGGTAGATAATTACTGGAATAAATTGCCTAGGGAGGTTGCTCTTAAAAATCCCCAGTGATGGAGAAGATTCCACAGTTTAAACAAACATCTGTCAGGGATGGTCTAGATAATATTTATTCCTGCCACAAGTGCAGGGGACTGGACTAGATGACCTCTCGAGGTCCCTTCCAGTCCTACAATTCTATTATGATTCTATGATGATGATTTACTAAGTAGATGGGACAAATATTTGTCTACAATTCTATGATTCCAACTTCAACCTCAGGCTCTGTTAGGTGTTAGTCCTTCGAAACCCACAAATGGGTTTTCCCCATGGTTACAAGGTCACAACTGTCTCAGATTCATAACCGAAAACAACCATGAATAGTTCATTCTTTCCTTTATAGAGCTTGGGCCTTTGATCTCAGCCTCATGTAACAGTTGATCAACAGACAAAGGCCCATCCCTGAAAACACAGGTTCAAAAAGCTGGTCTTTTGCATAACCACAGATAGGAAAGTTGCATTCACCTCCTTTTAGATATTCCTCAGGAAAAGTACTTAACACTTTTTGTACCAACAGTCCATTCTTGTCTGGCACATTATTCAATATAGTCCTTTGACTCTCCAGGTCTCACATCAAGGGATATGCACAATCCTGGACCACAATAATAAACAGGCTACTGATCTAATACAATGGACCCCAAAGAGAAAAAACTCAATTCAATAAGGTCTCTTAAGGAGACTGCAGGAAATTGCCACATCTGTCACACATTTAGAATCTTTAAAAAAAAACAAAACCCACCACCACTACATACAGTTTGGTGCAGTGTTTCTCGTTGAAAAGTTCATTCAGTGAATATCAAATGGGATTGATTGCATTAGAAAATGAAGTCATATATCAGCAGAAGGGCTAAAGCATAAATAGAAGCAATATTAACTTCAACCAACATGCCCCAACTATATCTGGAAACCCCAACTCTATAGATAAGATGGTCTAGTCTCAGTTGTGATGCTCATTCTATCCTTAAGTCTGAGCTTCCCACCAAGGATACCAACTCTAATGAGAGCGATTGAGATAGATACCTAGCTAGCCTATATGAAATAAGGTGGAAGAGAAGGCCGACTAACTGTTTTGCCACACAAACACCGCTAAATTTCAAATTGGCCAGTTATAGATGAAGTCTGCACAGTTTTAACTTTGGCATCTTTCATATTCATACAGAGTGTAGCCACCTATACCTGAAAAACATCTCCCATATGTTTTAATTTAAAATTAAGACCCCAGTTTCAAAAGTTGACAACAAAATGTTCCTCCAATGGACATTTCGAGGAGGGGGGCCAAAAGGAAGGAATGCAAAAGTATTCCAAGGGCATCATCTCTCTTAATACATCTCACCCTATAAGTCACTAAACTATTACACGTTAAGCATGAAGAGAAGCTCTAAATATACTGAACAATTTTCTTCAGCTTCCACAATAATAGCTCCCAAATTTCCTCATTAAAGGCAAAATTAATTCCCTATAATTTTATCTTTGCTAACTATCTGCTACATCTCTTGTCCAGTACTGATAGGGTTTCTGCCTTTGTTGCACACATCGGGAGGTAGACAATATCCTTCTGATTCTCTCGTCAGGCTTAATGCCAGCTCCCCCGGCTGGCATGCTTCTGGTACTCTAGCTACATACCAGCTCTACCATACTTCCTCTACTGAAGAAAGACAATATCCAAAAATGATCTCAGAAAAGGTTGTCCAGGAAGGAACAAAATTAAACCAAAGAGAAAATAGCAAACAACAACAAACAACCTCCAAAATCTAGATTCTGAGGGGAACTGAAAACACTTAATGGGTGCCTTTTTTGGGGGGGACGGGACAGTTTCCAAGAACAGTTCTTGCAGAAGACCACGAGCATACTGGAGGACTCTTTATCCAAAAGCATGTTGGATAAGTCTAAATAACTGTGAAAGCAATTAGTATATACACCTCTACCCTGATATAACGCTGTCCTTGGGAGCCAAAAAATCTTAACGCATTATAGGTGAAACCGCGTTATATCGAACTTGCTTTCATCCGCCGGAGTGTGCAGCTCCACCCCCTTCCCCCCCGGAGCGCTGCTGTACCGCGTTATATCCGAATTCGTGTTATACCGGGTCGCGTTATATCGGGGTAGAGGTGTACATGATTGAGACCAAGTTGCCCTAAAGAAGATCTCATTGCAGACATTACATACTGCTCTCCCCTTGACGTAGCCAGGTTGAGTGATCCCCTCAGCTACACTTCTGAGGTTTTGCAATGGGTGGTTAAACAGTAGACACTAAGTGCTGCAGGAGTACGGACATTTATGAAAGCTTTCAATCCTGCTAGGAGACACTTACCACCACCAATGGAGAGAAGCGAGAACAATGGAAAACTGAGGTAAAGGGAAACGCCAGCCAGTCTTCAAATCCTGTGTCTCGATATAGGCTGAACATTGGGTTTAAAGTGGCATACTGCTGCCAGATATCAATCATCCTCCTGCATTTTTGTGGTTGCTTCACTTCCCTTTACCATAAGAATCTCTAGTTGACTCCTAGGAATAGCAATCAAGATACAAATGAGGAGAGGAATCACTAATCAATACGTTTGTTCTCCTAGCACAATGTAGGCAAAAAGAAAGTTATAGAAGCAGTCTGAAGTTCCTGCAGTTGGGATATTTCCTTCACCTCTGACATGTTTCTTGATCTTGCAGCTATGTTCAATTTTGAAGCACTTCGAGGAGAGGAAAGTGATCAGGAACAGTCAGCATGGATTCACCAAGTGCAAGTCATGCCTGACTAACCTAATTGCCTTCTATGATGAGATAACTGGCTCTATGGATGAGGGGAAAGCAGTGGATGTGTTATTCCTTGACTTTAACAAAGCTTTTGATACCGTCTCCCACAGTATTCTTGCCAGCAAGTTAAAGTAGTATGGGCTGGATGAATGGACTATAACAGGGATCGGCAACCTTTGGCACGCGGCCCGCCAGGGTAAGCACCCTGGTGGGCCGGGCCGGTTTGTTTACCTGCCACATCTGCAGGTTCAGATGATGGTGGCTCCCACTGGCCGCGGTTCACCACTCCAGGCCAATGGGGGCTGCGGAAAGCGGTGTGGGCCGAAGGATGTGTTGGCCACTGCTTCACGCAGCCCCCATTGGCCTGGAGCGGCGAACTGTGGCCAGTGGGAGCCACCATCAGCTGAACCTGCGGATGCGGCAGGTAAACAAACCGGCCCGGCCCACCAGGGTGCTTACTCTGGCAGGCCGCGAGCCAAAGGTTGCCGATCCCTAGACTATAAGGTGGATAGAAAGCTAGCTAGATTGTCGGGCTCAACGGGTAGTGATCAATGGCTCCATGTCTAGTTGGCAGCCGGTATCAAGCGAAGTGCCCCAAGGGTCGGTAATGGGGCCGGTTTTGTTCAATATCTTCATTAATGACCTGGAGGATGGTGTGAATTGCACCCTCAGCAAGTTTGCAGATTACACTAAACTGGGAGGAGTGGTAGATATGCTGGAGGGTAGGGATAGGATACAGAGGAACCTAGACAAATTAGAGGATTGGGCCAAAAGAAATCTGATGAGGTTCAACAAGGACAAGTGCAGAGTCCTGCACTTAGGAAGGAAGACTCTCATGCACTGCTACAGACTAGGGACCGAGTGGCTAGGCAGAAGTGCTGCAGAAAAGGACCTAGGGGTTATGATGGACGAGAAGCTGGATATGAGTCAACAGTGTGCCCTTGTTGCCAAGAAGGCTAATGGCATTTTGGGCTCTATAAGTAGTAGCATTGCCAGCAGATCGAGGGACGTGAGCATTCCCCTCTATTTGGCATTGATGAGGCCTCATCTGGAGTACTGTGTCCAATTTTGGGCCCCACACTACAAGAAGGATAAGGAAAAATTGGAAAGAGTCCAGCGGAGGGCAACAAAAATGATTAGGGGGCTGGAGTACATGATTTATGAGGAGAGGCTGAGGGAACTGGGATTATTTAGTCTGCAGAAGAGAAGAATGAGGGGGGATTTGATAGCTGCTTTCAACTACCTGAAAGGGGGTTCCAAAGAGGATGGATCTAGACTGTTGCAGTGGGGGAGGTTTAGGTTGGATATTAGGAAAAACTTTTTCACTAGGAGAGTGGGGAAGTACTGGAATAGGTTACCTAGGGAGGTGATGGAATCTCCTTCGTTAGAGGTTTTTAAGGTCAGGCTTGACAAAGCCCTGGCTGGTATGATTTGGTTGGGGATTAGGTCCTGCTTTGAGCAGGGGGTTGGACTAGATAACCTCCTGAGGTCCCTTCCAACCCTGATATTCTATGATTCAGTATTATCTGGAAGAAGCAGCAGGAGATAAATTGGCTGTGAACATCTAAAGCAGTGGTTCTCAAACTTTTGTTTTTGTGGACCACTTGAAAATTGCTGAGGGTCTCAGCGGACCACTTAATGATCTTTCCAAATGTTGTTTGTATCATTAGCTAACTATTGTAAAGCGCTTTGGATAAAAGTGCTATATAAAAAAACCTTAATAAATTTTTGTTTTACAAATAAAAGCACACAACTCATATTTTAATATCAGTAGTCTTACTTTTCTAATGCGATGGCTGTGCCCTCTCTCCCCTACCGCGGCATCCCCCGAGCTGGGGCAGAAGGCAGTCTCTCCCCAGCAGCCGCAGCCCTGGAGCTGGGGAAAGTCGCCTCTTTCTTTGGCCGCCACAGCCCTGCACGTCCCAAATTCCCCCCACCCCCTCTTCTGAGCCCACTGACCCCTCCCCAACAACCCCCTCTTCCCCCCGGCCACCACCTCACCTTACATGTGCATCTTCTCCAGGGTCCAAGCACCTAATTAGTGGAGCCATGCCTGCATGCCTCCACTAATAAGGTGGGTGGCCCTTCATTCTCTCATGTGCGGCTGCCCAGGCGCGCATCTTAGAGGGAACTATCTGCGGACCACCTGAATGGAGCTCGTGGACCACTGATGGTCCGCGGACCACAATTTGAGAACCTCTGATCTAAAGCATCTGCTTTATATTCATGGAATATCAGGGTTGGAAGGGACCTCAGGAGGTCATCTAGTCCAACCGCTGCTCAAAGCAGGACCAATCCCCAGACAGATTTTTACCCCAATTCCCTAAATGGCCCCCTCAAGGATTGAACTCACAACCCTGGGTTTAGCAGGCCAATGCTCAAACCACTGAGCTATCCCTCCCCCTTTAAACTTTCCCCAAATCAGCCAAGACAATTGTTACTAGCATTGCTGTTGAGTGGGAGAGGTAAGAGATGCATCCCAAAGCACAGAATGAATGCAGAAAGCCCATGAGTACTGAACTAATTGTAGCAGCAGTCATCCAAATAAGAAAAAAGGGGCTTTGTGTGTAACTCATGCACACATCCCACATTTTTCTAAGACGTCTTTTTCCTATTCACAGTTCCTCTTGCTGTATGATTCAAATAAGTTAAAATGAGAGAAATTCTCACTGAAATTGAGGGGTATATAGAATCTTAAAGGATTCAGGGGCAGCCACAAGTCATCACTGTCACTCCATCATACCAATACTTCCATTGTGGATAAAAAAGATAACCCAGAAGAAAACTGATACAAAGCTTCATATTAATGCAGACACAACAGCAAGAGTTTATTGAAAAGTTTTTAGCCCAAGGTTTCACAGATAGAATTTCTCTATAAAAAGAAAACCAAGAAAGGAAAAGTCCTCCCAAGAGTTGTATAAAAACTTCCTATATGCTCACCAAGAGAGCGTAAAAGATTTACCAACCACTAATGTTAGACTGGCATTTGTTTGCTGCCTTGTAGCTTCGCTCCTGGTGAGCTGCTAGCTGAAGCTGAAAATCTGATAAAGACATCAAATGCGAGAGATGGAAAGCAGCCAGTGATATAGCAGCAACTGGAAGTGGAGAATAGTAGGTGAAGCAAAACTCACTTAACTTCCCAGTTTCTATTAATTTTATAATAGACATAAAAAAAATGTGATGAAAGAAGGCAGTTGAAAAACACAGAAGACAAGCAATGGGAAGAGAGCAACAAGGAGAATAGCATACATGAAAAGAAGTTCTATTTAAAGGGATGGATCTGAAAGGGGAATCTATGCAAGGAATAAACAGAGCATTACATAACCAGCGAGACACCCCAATGCTGAAAGAAAATTATGCTTTAGCCTCTTACAAGTTACAGTACATAGATATTTGTTCCCTTCCTCCTCTTCCTTCCCCAGTCTTCATGGCCTGCTCCTTTCCTCAAAGATCATATAGTCTATATATTAAAGACCATCACACATCACCCAGTTACTCTTATGTTGAGCCTGATAACCTAGTTGACTAAAGCATAAATTCTAGACAAGGACAGTCTTGATAGAAGTGGATAGAGAATCCACCACTTCCCTTGGTAGTTTGTGCCCATGGGTGATCACCTTCCCTGTTACAAATCTGTGCCTTATTTCTAATTTGAATTTGTTTGGCTTCATCTTCCAGACACTGATTCCTATTATCTTTCTCTGACAGATTAAATGACTCTGTAGCACTCAATATTTTCTACTTGTGAAGATACTTACACCCTTGTATCAGTCATCTCTCAATATTCTTTTTGATAAATTAAAGAGATTGAACTCTAAGTCTCACCGCAAGGCATTTTCTTCAGACCACGAATCATTTTTGTGGCTCTTCTGTACACTCTCATTTTTCAACATTCTTCTTAAAATGTGAAAATCAGAACCTTACACAGTATTCCCGTATTTTTTCCACCAATGCCGTATACAGAGAATCACCTCCCTATTCCTACTCCCTTTGTTTATTCATCCAAGGATCACAATAGCCCTTTTTGTCACATCACACTATTTAGTTGATTGCTCACTGCCCCCAAGTCCTTTTAAGAGTCACTGCTTTCCAGGATGTAATCACGCAGTCTGTACATTTGGGCTACCTTCCCTGTTCCTAGATGTATAATTTTGCACTTGGCTATATTAAAATACATTTTGTTTGAATGGGCACAGCTTACCAAGCAATCCAGATCACTCTATACCAGAGGTTCTTAAACTAGGGTGCGGGTCCCCTTGAGGGGGCACAGAATGTATTCTGGGGGTGACATGAGAACCTTTAGGGCGGGGGGAAACTTACTGCCTATATTTTAACCCACATCAATGAATAATTAGCAAAGCGGATTCCTCCAGATATATGCAGTCCTCAGATGGCGCTGTGCATTAGACTCTAGATGGCACGGTGTATTTTGACGGATTTCTGTTAAGCTTGCATAGCCTTATACAAAGTTGTTACCATCTGTACGTTAATCCATTTGCTACAGTGCAGTGTGCATATTTAATTGTAAATATCGACCACAAGTGCAGTTTTGCTTTTGCTCTTATTACAATGGATCATTTGCTCTGTCTGAATCAATGCCTTACTGATTTTAATACGTAGTGAGGTTTATACGGGTTGTTTTTTTTAAATCGGTATATGTTCTTGCGTTGGGGGGGGTGGCAGCGTAAACTATGACAGATACAAAGAAGGGGGACACAATCAAATACGTTTGAGAATTCAAAAAAACACAGTACGGGGGGAAATTCCAGAGAGGGCATAGAAAAGGTTGCATATGTAGAATTTAAGAGTACATGCAAGTCAAGTCAAACAAGACCAGGCTTAGAGCAGCCAATCAGTACTCGGTGACCTTCTTACTGACTTCTCCAGTAAAGTGCTCAGAAGGTTACAGTTTTAATTTGCACGGCTGGTGTTAATGAGGACTGGAAGTGACAAACCATATCAATGTAAATTTGAAACCTTTATATTCGATCACTCTCATTGACTGCCAAAGTAAGTGTGCAACTGAATTAGAAGTCAGTTTAGACTAGATGAGATCATCAGTGAGTGGTTGCAGGCTGGAGTCATGCTTCAGAGCAGAGGAGCCCAGGGTGAAGCACAGTGTGATTAGCTTAAGCTGTATTTTACAGCATCCCCGTTAACTACTTGCAACATAAAGTATTCTACTCATATTAGCTTTAAAAAAGTCAGAGGAACAATTACAGAGTCCACAAATTTGACATTTGAGGTTCTTAGAAGTTTCATATAGCTATTCAAAACCCAGTTTTATTGGGGGAGGGATCACAAAACCAGTCTTTTCAAGAAATGTCTAACTACCCAACCAATCCTATTACTGAAAGTTTTAACCAGTGAAGTCTTATTTATTGCAGGTATAAATCATATGAGTGGGTGAGGAGGAGTATTCAAACACTAAATGATTTCTAATGTATCTGCAACCCATTGCCTACTACTGCAGTAATAAACTAATGAGAGGGGGGGAAAGAAGAACCAAAGCAGCTCTTAGTTATTTGTTTTTTGTGAAGCTATTAGAAAACCATGTCCAGTCATATAGCTACTTCTATTTTCCATAAAATCTGCTAACTAATCTATCTTTGCATAAACCTTTTCATGGTCTGACAGTATCTGATTAAAATATGACCATATAGATCATCGTTTCAACCACTGTTATATATGTGCAACAAATCTTTTACAAAATGTGGCTTGTAAGACGTCTATGGAAAGGTTATGATTTGCTGAATAGGATTATTCTATTTGTATGCATGTATCATTTTTGTATTTTAAGTTTGAGTATTGGCTCTATACCAGGATTTCAAATGTTTGGTCCTGGGGTAATGTCCACAAGGTAGTTAGCTAGTACATCTTGGAGGGACTGTTCACATTGAGTGGCCCATCAAAACTCACAATGAACCATGGGAGACATCCATCTAAACTGAATGGACTTTCCTGTGGATGTTCCATCTGAAGTATAAGTAATGGCTTCCTACTATGACTAAGCAAAATTGGGCATGGACAGGTGACTTGCCCACATGACTCTAAACTCCCATCTTTTACCTGTAATTTTCCACTAGCTGTGCTGAGGACTTTGTTTGAAACAATGGGTTTCCCTCACCATGGCAGAAGCTATAAAAGGCCCTGGAAACACTTTCCTTTTGCCTCTTTGCTGCTCAAACCTCTGGACTATGGACTTACACTAATGGGAGCATTCTAACCAAGAGACTGAGGTCCTTCTAATGATTTGGAAGCAACCAGAGACTTAAGCCAGCAGTTTATTCCATCATTGCTACAAGTTTGAGCCAAGAATATTGCATGTATTGTATGTATTTGATTCCTTTAACCAATTTTAACTCTCATCTTTCTTTTTATGAATAAACCTTTAGATTTTAGACACTAAAGGATTGGCAACAGTGTGATTTTGGAGCAAAATCTGAGTTATATATTGACCTGGGTGTGTGGCTGGTCCTTTGGGATCAGAAGAACCTTTTATTTGACAAGGCTGGTTGTAAAGAACCACTCATCTTTAAATCCAGTGTTTTTGGGCATGATACAAGGACTGGAATACGTAAGGAAACTGCTTTTATAACTTCTTGTTAGTCAGTGTGGCGAGACAGAACTTTACTTTTGTTGCTGATTTGGTATATCTTATGGAGAAATAACGACCAGTTTGGGGTGTGTCTGCCCTATTTCTCAGCAGTTTGTCCTGAATTTGGTATTCTCAGTTGTGACCCACAGAAGCACGGTTACACATGGAATAGTGATAATGGCAAAAGACTGAAAGATCCATCAAGAAAACCATTGCCTGATGGGGCAAAAATATTGTCATGGGTGGTTTTGGGTACATGTTGTCAGTCTCCCCTGCCTCCCTCCGTGAAAGGAACTGCAGACAATCATTTCATGCCTTTTTTCCTGGGTTACCCGTGCAGACACCATAGCACAGCAAACATGGAGCCTGCTCAGCTCACCGATGCTCTTGTGAGCATTGTAAACACCTCACACATTATACTTCAGTATGTGCAGAACCTGGCTAAGAGGCGGCAGCATGAGGACGATTGTGAGGAGGACATGGACACGCCTGTTCCTGAAAGCATGGGGTGTGGCAATTGGGACATCATGGCGGCAGTGGGGCAGGTTGATATAGTGGAGTGCCGATTTGGGGCCCGGCTAACAAGCACAGACTGGTGGTACCGCATAGTGTTGCGGGTATGGGATGATTCCCAGTGGCTGCAAAACTTCCACATGCGTAAGGCCACTTTCCTGGAACTCCGTGAGTTGCTTTCCCCCACCCTGAAGCATAGGAATACCAAGATGAGAGCTGCCCTGACAGTTGAGAAGTGAGTGGCGATAGCCCTGTGGAATCTTGCAATGCCTGGACTGCAACCAGTCAGTCGGGAATCAATTTGGAATGGGTAAATCTACTGTGGGGACTGCTGTGATGCAAGTAGCCAATGCAATCACTGATGTTCTGCCATCAAGAGTAGTGACTCTGGGAAATGTGCAGGTCATAGTGGATGGCTTTGCTGCAATGGGTTTCCCTAAGAGTGGTGGGGCAATAGACGGAACGCATAACCCTATCTTGGCACTGGACCATTTGCCAACCAGTACATAAACTGCAAGAGGTACTTCTCAATGGTGCTGCAAGCACTGGTGGATCACAAGGGACGTTTCACCGACATTGTGGGATGGCCGGGAAAGGTGCATAACGCTCACATCTTTAGGAACTTTGGGCTGTTTGAGCTGCAAGAAGGGACTTACTTCCCAGACCAGAAAATTACTGTTGTGGGATGTTGAAATGCCAAGTTATCCTTGGAGATCCAGCCTAACCCTTGCTCATGAAGCCATACACAGGCAGCCTCAACAGTAGTAAGGAGCAGTTCAACTATAGGCTAAGCAAGTGCAGAATGGTGGTAGAATGTGCCTTTGGACGTTTAAAAGCTCGCTGGTGCTGTTTGCTGACTAGGTTAGACCTCAGCGCAACCAATATTCCCATTGTTATTACTGCTTGCTGTGTGCTCCATAATATCAGAGAGTAAGGGGGAGATGTTTATGGAGGGGTGGGAGGTTGAGGCAAATTGCCTGGCTGCCAGTTTTGAATAGCCAGACACCAGGGTGATTAGAAGAGAACAGGTAGGCGCGCTGCACATCAGAGAAGCTTTGAAAAACAGCTTCATAACTGGCCAGGCTATGGTATGACAATTGTGTCGTTTTCTCCTTGATACAAACCCACCCCCTTTGCTGATTTTAATTCCCTGGAAGCCAACCACCTTCAATCACAGCTGGCAAAGGAAATAAAGTCATTGTTTTGAAACCATGCATTCTCTTTATTAAATTTTAAATAAAGTGAGATAACTGACAAGGTAGCCCAGGAGGGAACGACAAGGCCACATTGCTTATTCTAGCCACACTACAAATCAAAACTGTTTGAATGACAGCCTTCTGTTGCTTGGGCCATCCTCTGGAGTGGAGTGGCTGGGTGCTGGGTAACTAGAGCCTCCCCCCCCCCCCCACATTCTTGGGCGTCTGGGTGAGGAGGATATGGAACTTGGGGAGGAGGGCAGGCGGTTGTACAGTGGATGCAGCAGCAGTCCGTGCTCTTGTTGGCTTTCCTGCAGCTCCACCAGATGCCTGAGTAGGTCTGTTTGCTCCCCCATTAGCCTCAGCATTGCATCCTGCCTCTTCTCATCGCGCTCACTTAATGCTTTCCTGGACTCTGCCATGGAATGCCTCCATGCATTCAGCTGTGCCCTATCACTGCGGGAGGAATGCATGAGCTCGGAAAACATGTCATCGAAAGTCTGTTTTTTTCACCTTCTAATCTGCGATAACCTCAGGGATGGAGATAAGGGGAGCATAGAAACATTAGCACCTGCGGGGGGAATAAAAAGGGAGAGCAAATTTTAAAGAGGATACATTTCTGAGAACAAAAGGGAGACTCTTTCACAGTGAATCAAGCAATTCACAGCAGACAGCACATGTACTTTAGGTACAAGGTCGCATTTTGCCTTTTATATTGAGCGCCTGCTTGTATGGTGACACATCACACACGACTGGGCAACAGAATTCGGTTTCCAGGCAACCATGGTAAGCCAAAGGGTACACAGGTTTGGCTTCTAACGCCTTCATAACATGTGGGAAGGTTTTCAAACTGCAGCACCCTCCTTTCCTATAGCAAGCAATGCCAATTGTGTTTGCCATTTAAATGGAGGGGCTGCTGTTTTCGGGTGGATGTGCAGCACACACCTCCCTCTACCCCTCTGCATGGTTATTTGGGATGATCCCTTCACCCCTCCCCCTGCCACGTGGCTATTCTCAGGGATGATCCTTTTTAGCCAAGTGCAAACAGCCCAGCATGAACGGGGTCCTTACTGTTCCCTTACAAAAATCCCCCTATTTGAACCAGGTGACCATGAATGATATCACTCTCCTGAGGCTAACACACAGAAAGATATAAACCAATGCTGCTTGAATGCGACCAAAACCCAGGACCATTCACTGCCATGCTTTGTGCTGCAATGATTCCAGACTACTTGCTAGGCGTGGTAAAGTGTCCTACTGTGGAGGACTAAATAAGGCAGTCCTCCCCAGAAACCTTCTGCAAAGGCTTTCAAACTGCCTCCAGGAGAGCTTCATGGACATGTCCCTGGAGGATTCCCACTCCATCCCCAGACATGTTAACAGACTTTTCCAGTAGCTGTACTGGCTGCGAATGCATTCCAAGTCTTCAGGGCAAATCAAACATTAAAACACTATTGCTTTTAAATTCTATAGTGTAGTTACTAATGTGCACTCACCAGAGGTGCCTTCTCCGCCGTCAGGGTCGGGGATTCCACCTTGGGAGGGTATTGGCTTCAGGGTGATGAAAAGGTCCTGGCTACCAGGGAGAACAGATTAACCGCTTGCCTGCTGCGCATTCTCATCAATCATCCTCCTCCTCCACAAAATCCTCCTCCCTGTTGCGTGATACACCCCTCTTGCAGGTGTCCACGGACAGTGGTGGAGTAGTGGTAGGGTCCCCCCCCTAGAATGCCATGCAGCTGATCAAAGAAGCGGCATGTATGGGGTTCTGACCCAGAGTGACCGTTTGCCTCCTTTGTCTTTTGGTAGGCTTGCCTGAGCTCCTTAACTTTCACGCAGCACTGCTGTGTGTCCCTGTTGTAGCCTCTGTCCATCATCATGCCCTGTGCGATTTTGGCATTATATATATATATATATATATATATTAGCATTTCTTCTTTTTGATCAGAGTTCTGCCTGCACAGATTCTTCTCCCCATACAGCAATCAGATCCAGGGTCTCCCGTCCGGTCCATGCTGGAGCTCGTTTGCAATTCGGGGGGGGGGAGGGAAGACTGCATGGTCACCTGTGCTGCTGAACTCACCACGCTGACCAAACAAGAAATGAAATTCAAAAGTTCAAGGCTTTTCCTGTGTACCTGGCTAGTGCATCGGAGTTGAAAGTGCTGTCCAAAGCGGTGACATTGGAGCACTCTGGGATAGCTCCCGGAGGCCAATAACATCATCAATTTGGGTCCGCACTACCCCAAATTCAACCCAGCAAGGTCGATTTTAGTGCTACTCCCCTCACTGGGGAGGAGTACAGAAGTTGATTTTAAGAGCCCTTTAGGGAGACAGAACGGGGTTGCTTGTGTAGACGCATTCATTATAAAAATTGACCTAACGGTTAAATTCAACCCAACTCTGTAGTGTAGGCCAGGGCTCAGAGTGACTCATTGGCTTAAGCAAGCCTCCCTCATTATGGATCAATTATTTTCAACTGAGTAGACGAAGCATACAGCCCATGAATGGTTTGGTACATTTTATTAACTTACTGTTCTCATCTCTGATCAATTTTCCTTATCTACATGTTTAGGTAAAAAATGTCTACTTCTCTTACAAAGCAATTTGATAGCCACTCAGAAGAAACACTTGTACAAGTCAGTGCTGTCCCTCCTCCTCAAATCAAAAGAAATAGATGCTGTGATAGCAGATGAAAGATTAGAGGTTATGCAGTAAAAAATGGTGGCCACAGAATGAAGGCTTAAGGAGAGATCATGATTTTCCCTCCACCTTGTCACACTCCCAGTCGCCACACAAACAATCACTACCAAAGATAGTTAATATATAAAAAACTGCTTCTCTCCTGAGGAAAGGTCTATTGCTGCTAAGGACATCTGGCCATGTCAATGGAAATTGAGAGTGGAACTGCAAACTAACTCAACAACTCTGTATAGGATGAGAGACAGGGTCTTGTGTCAAGAACTTGCATCTGTGGACCTCTTCCCTTCAACATACATAAAATATATTGCATCTTTCTGTAATAAGCTGGGATCTGTATTTCTTTTTAGTTTATGTTTGCATCTCTAATGCTTCTACATTTATATGGTCCTTCTATTCTAAGCAGTTAGCCTTAGTGGGTGGTATGGCTTGAGTTTGTTTTCTTTTGAGGGGGTAAAGTTCCCATATGCCTTTTGTAATGAGCAACTAAAATGAAATGTGATTAACACGTTTTATTTCTATTAATTTCTTTAATTTGATCTTAGCATATTTCAGGCATTTACAAGAGCTAGTTACGTATGTTGTTAGTTTGCAGTTCCAATCTTGATTTCCATTGACATGGCCAGATATAAAGCAGCAATAGACCTTTCCTCAGGAGAGAAGCCGTTTTTTATATATTATTAACTATATTTTGATCCATTTTATTCAATGGGCAGCTAGTACTGATCACAGAACAGGCCTGCTGGTTCTTATGTACAAATTCCTTGGAGTAGCAATGAAATAAAACTCAACTAAAGATCTTGTCAACTAAACTTTGTCCCTGAAATACTTCAGGGATAAAGTAAGCTATTGGCTTTTATTCAATTCATTTCCTCCACAAATTAGTAAGTAGCACTGATTTAATTTTATTGTGCTATTAAAGAATTGGGTATTTGAAGCTGTAATTAATAAATAAACAGCATTTCTCTTTGACCTTTTTCAGCATTCTGTGTGTTTACAGCCTAGTCTACACTACAGAGTTAGGTTGAAGGAAGCCGCCTTAAGTTGACCTGTTAATGTATTTGTTTACACTTCCGGGTCCTTTACGTTGACCTAAGTCACCTCTGATGTCGACCTAAGTCACCTCTGATGTCGACTTCTGTAATCCACCTCTGTGAGAGGCGTAGCACTTAGTTCGATTTTCATGGGCCGACTGAGGTAGTGCAGACGCAGCATTGTGTATTTTGACTTAATTGGCCTCCAGGTGGTGTCCCACAATGCTCATCTGTGACCACTCTGGAGATCACTCTCAACTCTGCAGCACTGCAGCCAGGTACACAGGAAACAGCCCCTCCCCTGCTAGAGCCCTGGGAACTTTTGATTTCCCATTTCCTGTTTGATCAGCATTGGGAGCGTGCCAGTTTAAGCACAGCTGATCATGGAGACTACACGCCCCAAACGTGCTCCAGCCTGGTCTGCACAGGAGGTGGTGGAACTCACTGTGTGGGGAGAAGAGTCTGTGCAGGCAAAGCTCAGATCCAGCAGAAGAAACGCTGACATCTATGCAAAGATCACTTGTGGAATGGGGGGGAAAGGGCTGCATGAGGGACACAGCAGTGCTGTATTGAAATAAAAACTTCACCAGGCGTACCAGAAGGCAAGGGAGGTGAACAGTTGTTCTGGTGCTAAACCCCACACATGCCGGTTCTACAACAAGCTGCATGCGATTCTTGGGGGCGAGGGTGACCCTACAAGCAATGTGGCCACCTCACAGGTGTGAGGGATAACAAGGAGAATGATATAGTGGTGGTGTAGGAGGAGGAGAATGGGAGACAGGCGAGTGGTGGATCCATTCTCCCTGAGAGCCAGAAAATATTTAACCCCAGAGCTCTGTGGGTCGCAGGACATCACGGTGGCTGACCGTGATGCTGGGGAAGACGCCTCTCATTGTAATTGTATACTCAAAGTCCAGTTAAACTTTAGCAGCCGCACACATTTGATGGTATTGCATGTTTACTGTGAAGAAAAAGCGAGGTGCTGTGGTTCTCTGCTTACAAGAGGCTGCTCCAGCTATGCTTAAAATGACTGCTTATGTGGACTGAGATATCCATGGAGGATTCCCAGGCTCTCTCTAGGAAACTTTCATGGAGGTATTCTGCAATCCTTTGCAGAAGGTTTCTGGGCAGGGCAGTCTCATCTCTTCCACCATGGTAGGACACTTTCCCACACCACTCCTGAATTAATTCTGCTGACATCATTGCGGTACACAGCATAGGGAGCGGGTTTATACCCAGACGCTTGCAGCATCTCCTTCCTTTCCGCCTCTGTTACCCTCAGGAGACTGATATCACATAGGGTAACCTGGGGAAACGGTGGAGGTCATAATTAAGAGTGCTATTACACAGAAAATAAAGGCATGTAGACCCATTCCACCCACCCCACCCCCCACATTCTGGATCGCCAAACCATGCAGCCACTAATGTGGCTTTACTGTGCTTGGCATGGATCAGCAAATAATTTAAAGTGGCTGATGGGGACTGGGGCCCCACATGAAAGATTCCACAATTTGGAAGTGAAAACGTTTCCTCTGCCCCATTTGTAAACAGCTTCCCATGGTTCTATGGGAAAGAACCATTGTTCGACTAGCTACCTGCGCTCCTGACATGAGCCTGCCATAAAACTTCATTAAAAGCAGTGACCAGTGACTGGGGGGGGGCGCACATATGCCCCACGGCTGGAACAGCAAAACGGCACAGTGAACGGTTATGGATTCTGATTATGTTATGGTTTGCACCTAATGTAATAAGGGATTTTGTTGTTTTTTTATGAAAATGGCCTTGCTATGGAAACATTTTATTCATATACAATGGCTCCTTTATTTCTCCCCCACACCTCCCTCCCCCCGACAACTGGAAATGTGTCCTTTGGCAGGTCATCAACACCTAATCACCGAAAGTCTGCTTTCAGAAGGAGAAAGAACATGGGAGGACATGTTCACTGAGATAATGAATGCCTCTGGGGCTGCTGACACAGAGCTGAGAGCATGGAGGATTTCATTGTCTGAAGCTAGACATGGAGAGCAGGAAAGCGCTCAATGAGCGAGAGTGTGTGGTGCAGGATAAGATGCTTTGGATTATGAGGGATGAAGCAGACACATTGAGGCATCTGGTTGAACTGCAGGAACAGAAGCAGGAGGGTAGAGTCCCTCTGCACACCCTGATGGACAGCCAGCATTGCCTGGTGCAGAATCACCCTCCCCCAAGTGTTCCATGAGGCATGGGCAAAATGTCCCTTTCACTTAACTCGGGGGGGGGGGGGGAGGGTACAAGGAAAAGAAGGTGCCCATTCACAGACCTTTGATGGTCTGGAATGTGGTGGTATGTTACACAGCTGAAAATGTTTCTGCCGTTCCAACTTTACAACCCCTTTCCCCCCATGGTTAGCTTCTCTCGCTTCTCCCTCCTTATGTTTATTAAATAAAGTAAATGGATTTGAGAAATAAATGTTCTTTGTTGAGTAGAATCAGTGGGCTTGGGTCGGGGGTTGGCTTTACAGGTACAGTGACACAAGCCAGGTGAAGGTTTGGGAAAGCATAATGCAGACAAGCAGCTCCCATTACTCTGACTCATTACTGAAACAGCTTTTCAAAGCCTCACAGATACACAGCGCCCCTTGCTGTGCTCTTATTGCCCTGGTGTCTGGCTGCTCAAAAATGGCTGCCATGCAATTTATCTCAACTGCCCACCCCTGCAGAAAATTTTCCGCCTTTTTCCCCCCTTTCCCACAGATATTATGGAGCACACAGCAGGCAGCTGTAACCGAGGAGATGTTCTCCTCACTAAGGTCCAACCTTGTTAATAAGCTTCTCTAGTGCCCTTTCAAACGACCAAAGGCACATTCAACCACTATTCTGCACTTGCTGAGCCTATTGTTGAACCGTTCCTTACTGCTGTCCAGACAGCCAGAGTATGGCTTTATGAGCCATGGGAGCAAGGGGTAGGCTAGGTTGCCCAGGATAACTATAAGCATCTCAACGTCACCAATGTTAATTCTGTGGTCTGGAAAGAAAGTCCCAGATTGCAGCTTTTTGAACAGACCCAAGTTCCTAAAGATGCGTCATGAGCCTTTCCCGACCATCCTATGTTGATGCTGGTGAAATACCCCCTGTGATCCACCAGCGCTTGCAACACCATTGAAAAGTATTCCTTTTGGTTTATGTACTCTTTGGCAAGGTGGTCTGGTACCAAGATGGGGATATGCATGCCATCTATCACCCCACTGCAATTAGGGAACCCCATCGTGGCAAAACCATCCACTATGTCCTTCCGTTTCCCAGACTCACTACCCTTCGTAGCAGAAGTTGACTAATGGCCCTGCACACTTAGAGCACAGCAGCTCCCACGGTTGATTTACCTACTCCAAATTGATTCCCCACTGACCGGTAACTGTCCGGTGTTACAAGCTTCCAAATAGCAACCACCTCTCGTTTCTCCACTGTCAGAACAGCTCATTTTTGTGTTGTTGAACTGCAGGGCATTCGGAAGTTCTGCAGCCACTGCTTGACATCCCATACCTGCAAAAGATGCAGTCCCACCAGCAGTCAGTGCTTGTTTCATGGGACCAGAAACGTGCTCAGAGTGCAGCTGCTCTGGGACTGCCAGCAGCAACTGGGAATTGTTTTATTCCCTGGCCTACAGCAGCACTGCTTGCAGGACATTGCTATGTTCCACGTAGCGGGTCCTACTTCGGCTCTGGAAATCCTGTAGAAGGCGCGAGGTGTTTGAGATGCTCACAGTAAGAGTGCACAACTGAGCAGGCTCCATGCTTCTGGGGTTATGGCGTACGCACAGTGGTTTTAAGGCGCAAAAACCACTGAGTTGTTTGCTGTTGATATGAGGGAGGGAGCACAGTGCATCATGGGATGCTGACACAATGTTCCCATTCTCCTCTGCAACTATGTTTTGGTCCCATGAGGCATTGCACAAACTTCCCAAAACACACTGTGGCAAATTGCACTTTGGGATAGCAACCCACGATGCACTGCTTTGTGCATTGATGCAGGTGCTGCTTCTCATTGCTCCATCAAGACAATGAGCATGGCGTGGCCACGCACAATCGACTTCATTAATTCGGGGGCTCGAGGTCAAATTAGATAAAGTTAACTTAATTTTGTAGTTTAGACAAGCCCTAGTTACTGAACTACCAAATAGTTTAATAGGTATTATGTCAGCCCCTCTAGTATTTACATTCACAAATGTATATTATGTACAATCTGAAAGACAGTCAGCCTTGCAAACACAACACCCCGCTTGATAAAGGGCACCGAATTGTACATCAAGAAAGAGTAACTGAACTTTTGACAACAGTGACATGTCCACAGGTAGAAAACAAGTTAGGCAACCTAATCTAAAAAGCACTAGATTAGAGTTGTACAGCTTTAAGAAAGTATTTCTAGTAGCAGATGTAAAATTAATTTCAAAAACCTGGTGATAAATTCAGCTATGAAGCCTATGAAAGTTCACCCTCACTTCAGAAAATAATTGCTATAAATCTTCACACCTTCAAGTGCATTGCTTTGCTATAGAGAGATTTTATTTTATTTTAACCAGCAGCAACTTACTGCTGCCATCTTCAACTCATTCTGTTTCCATATGTGGTAACGAGCAGATGTAACCATTGCATATTAAAGTTGTTCTACCCACAAAGTTTTAATACAATGACTGACAAGTCACTTATGCTACAGAGATTTTAAATAACACTTCCCTCTGTGTGATTAACCTTACCATGGCAATAGCTTAAGATGAAAGCTGTATCTAATGCCTTTGATTATGGCGATTGTAAAAAACAATTTCTAGGAACCTTTTCTTGAAAATTTCAGCTTCTAAATCCAAAAATGTATTTCATTTCTCTATCAAAATAGCAGTTCCCAAATGCTACAAACATGGAAAAAAATGCATAACTGAGTTGCACGCTCTTACATGGGGGTAGGGGATTCCCCACCACCTTGATTTTTCCCCACATGATCTAACCTCCATGGGAAAGGCACCAGAGCTCTTATTCTCCAGGAAGGCCTACTATATGTAGGTTAGAACTAGCCAGAATGTTTTATTCCTGGTACTTAACAGCTACATATTAATCCTTTCAGGACTGAAAATTTATTAAGTATATGAAAAGTTCACCTGTGTGTCTGACTTTCTTTTATCACAAACTTAACTACGTTTATAGAAAGAAAGCTAATTGTATTACAGTAAACAGGCTTAATATGTTTTGCTCAAGTAGAAAAGTAAATAAAGATCTGATTCAGAGCAGAACTGTGACAATATATTCTCATTACCTCCTGAAGAAGGACCCCTACTGTTCTACCAAATTTAAGCAGTAGTGGATTGCTCCAATACTAGTTTAACACAGCACTTCGACAAATAACCTTTTTTTCCCCATTTATATTTGTGAAAATTCTGTTAAAGCCATTGGAGGCCTCACATTTTGGGGGAAACAATCTGAGAAGATTACTGCTTTATAGCAATTGAAAGTAGCAAGCAATGAAGTTAATGAGTATGTAGGTAGGCAACAAATATGTAGGTGCTCATTTCAATTCCATCAGTATGCTCAATGCCAGCAAATGCTTTTTGCCAAGCAAACATTAATTCTGAAATACTACAGAGAAACAAAGTTTAGTACTCCCCCCGCCCCCAATCCCAATGTTCATTATGCTCTGTAGTTTACAGAGTTCTGTAACTAAACCTTGAGACCAAGAAAGCATACATAGTTTCTGTATGGTTTATGATTTTTCATCTGCCACTAGAAAAATCTCAGTATACTATTGTGTATTACCATGTGGAGACTATAATTGGCAGATATTGAAAGTACAGGCACAGGGAAGCTTCTCAATTCCCTCTTGATACTCAATTTCAACATGGCAAGACATTTGTGAATATTATTGTGCTCTCGTATGTACTGAAAAATTGCACTTATTTCAGCCCTTTTGAGCTTTGTTTGGTGATTTTTCCAATATTGATTGACTGATGCTGCTCAGTAAGTCTCAAGAAGTGATCCTGAAAGTTTTAGGTAAATTGGCTTTATTCATCAAAATAGGTTTGCCTTTCCACAGAGTGGAGCATATTCATAAGACACACAATCTTTGATGTTGATTTGGCAAAACTTAAAATTACAAATGTTTTACAATAATTAAACTGGTTAAGTTATTGTATAGTTCATTTTTGCAACCCAAATCCCAATTTTGATTATTGCACCATTTGGGAAAAAAATAAAAAATATCAGTGTTACTGAATGGGTAAGAATTAAACTTCTATTACTTTCAAATAAGCAAAAATAATGACCTGTTTAGATTTTATGATTCCTGAACAATTATAAGAAAGGGAAGTTAACTCAGGCCTGGTCTACACTACGAGTTTAGGTCGACTTTAGCCGCGTTAAATCGAATTAAGCCTGGACATGTTCACACGACGCAGCCCTTTCTTTCGACTTAAAGGGCCCTTTAAACCGGTTTCTTTACTCCACCTCCGACGAGGGGATTAGCGATAAAAATCGGCCTTAGGGGGTCGGAATTGGGGTAGTGTGGACAGAATTCGACGTTATTGGCCTCCGGGAGCTATCCCACAGTGCTTCATTGTGACCGCTCTGGACAGCACTCTCAACTCAGATGCACTGGCCAGGTAGACAGGAAAAGCCCCGCGAACGTTTGAATTTCATTTCCTGTTTGCTCAGCGTGGAGAGCACAGGTGACCACGCAGAGTTCATCAGCACAGGTAACCGTGATGGAGTCCCAGGATCGCAAAAGAGCTCCAGCATGGACAGAACGGGAGGTACGAGATCTGCTCGCCATATGGGGAGATGAATCAGTGCTGGCTGAACTCCGAAGCAGTAAACGAAATGGCAAAATATTAGAAAAGGTCTCCAAGGCCATGAAGGACAGAGGCCATAACAGGGACGCACAGCAGTGCCGCGTGAAAATTAAGGAGCTAAGGCAAGCCTACCACAAAGCCAGAGAAGCAAACGGAAGGTCCGGGGCTGAGCCGCAAACATGCCGCTTCTACGCGGAGCTGCATGCCATTCTAGGGGGTGCAGCCACCACTACCCCAACTGTGTGCTATGACTCCCTCACTGGAGAAACACACAGGGAAGAGGGTTCGGAAGAGGAGGATGGAGGAAATGTAGATAGCTCACAGCTGCAAGGAAGCGGAGAAACCGGTTTCCCCAACAGCCAGGATATGTTTGTCACCCTGGACCTGGAACCAGTAACCCCCGAACTCAACGAAGACCTTGAGGGCACACAGGGGACCTCTGGTGAGTGTACCTTTGTAAATATTACACATGGCTTAAAAGCAAGCGTGTTTAATGATTAATTTGCCCTGGCAATCGCGGCCAGTACAGCTACTGGAAAAGTCTGTTAACGTGTATGGGGATGGAGCGGAAATCCTCCAGGGACATCTCCAGAAAGCTCTCCTTCATGTACTCCCAAAGCCTTTGCAAAAGGTTACTGGGGAGGGCTGCCTTATCCCGTCCGCCATGGTAGGACACTTTACCACGCCAGGCCAGTAGCACGTAGTCTGGAATCATTGCATAACAAAGCATGGCAGCGTATGGTCCTGGTGTTTGCTGGCATGCAGACAACATCCATTCCTTATCTCTCTTTGTTATCCTCAGGAGAGTGATATCATTCACTGTCACCTGGTTGAAATGGGGTGATTTTATTAAGGGGACATTCAGAGGTGCCCGTTCCTGCTCTGCTGAACGGGAATATTCCCCGCTGTTAGCCACGCGGTGGGGGGGAGGGGTGAAGTGATCATCCCAGAGAATTGGGTGTGGGGGAGGGGAATTAGTTGGGTTTGTGCTGCACGTTAACCCTGAAACCGCAGCCCCTCCTTTTACATTGCAAACCCATTTTAAATGGCCAACCCAACGGGTGCTTGGTATGGGAAATGAGAGCACTACTGTTTGAAACCATTCCCACATGTTAAGAAGGTTAAAAAAGCCAAAAGACTGTCTTACCATGGCTGCCTGCAAGCTGAAATCTGTGGCCTGGCACTGCGTGAGTGATCTCTCACACCAAACCGGCAGGCCCTCAATATAAGAGGAAAAATGCGACCTTGTAACAAAAGCTGTGTAATGTGAACAGCAAAATTTAACGTGTACCCATTGTTCTCTAAAATGTGTCTTTTTTAACCACCTCTCCCTTCTCCTTCACAGAGACTAGTGAAGATTAGGAAGAGGAAGCGAAGGACACGTGATGACATGTTTACAGAACTACAGACTGCCTCCGACGCTGACAGAGCACAGCAGAATGCGTGGAGGCAGTCAATGACTGATTATAGAAAAGCCCAATATGAACGAGAGGAGAGGTGGCGTGCTGAATCGCGGGATGAACAGAGCAAGTTGCGGGCTGAAGATAATAGGTGGCGTCAGCTCGCAGACAGAAGGCAAGAGTCGATGCTCCGGCTGCTGGAGCATCAAACTGATATGCTCCAGCGTATGGTTGAGCTGCAGGAAAGGCAGCAGGAGCAGAGACCGCCGCTACAGCCCCTGTGTAACCAACAGCCCTCCTCCCCAAGTTCCATAGCCTCCTCACCCAGACGCCCAAGAACACGGTGGGGGGGCCTCCAGCCACCCAGTCACTCCACCCCAGATGATTGCCCTAGCATCAGAAGGCTGGCCTTCAATAAGAGTTAAAGTTTTAAACTGCAGTGTGTCCTTTTCCTTCCCTCCTCCCCCACCCATCCCAGGCTACCTTTGCAATTATCCCCCTAGTTGTGTGATGAATTAATAAAGAATGCATGAACGTGAAGAAACAATGACTTTATTGCCTCTGCAAGTGGTGCTCACAGGGGGGAGGGTAGGGGAGGGTGGGGTGGTTGGTTTACAGGGAAGTAGAGTTAACCGGGTGGGGGGGGGGGGAGGGGCGGAGGGTTCATCAAGGAGAAACAAAACAGAAGTTTCACACCGTAGCCTGGGCAGTCACAAAACTAGTTTTCAAAGCTTCTCTGATGCGCACCGCGCCATACTGTGCTCCTCTAACCGCCCTGGTGTCTGGCTGCACGTAATCAGCGGCCAGGCGATTTGCCTCAACCTCCCACCCCACCATAAATGTCTCCCCCTTACTCTCACAGATATTGTGGAGCGCACAGCAAGCAGCAATAACAATGGCGATATTCTTTTCGCTAAGGTCTGAGCGAGTCAGTAAGCTGCGCCAGCGCGCTTTTAAACGCCCAAATGCACATTCCACCACCATTCGGCACTTGCTCAGCCTGTAGTTGAACAGGTCCTGACTCCTGTCCAGGCTGCCTGTGTACGGCTTCATGAGCCATGGCATTAAGGGGTAGGCTGGGTCCCCAAGGATCACGATAGGCATTTCAACATCCCCAACGGTTATTTTCTGGTCCGGGAAGAAAGTCCCTTCCTCCAGCTTTCGAAACAGAGCAGAGTGCCTGAAGACGCGAGCATCATGTACCCTTCCCGGCCATCCCACGTTGATGTTGGTGAAACGTCCCTTGTGATCCACCAGGGCTTGCAGCAGCATTGAAAAGTACCCCTTGCGGTTTATGTACTCGGTGGCTTGGTGCTCCGGTGCCAAAATAGGGATATGGGTTCCGTCTATGGCCCCACCACAGTTTGGGAATCCCATTGCAACAAAGCCATCCACTATGGTCTGCACGTTTCGCAGAGTCACTACCCTTGATATCACCAGGTCTCTCATTGCCCTGGCAACTTGGATCACAGCAGCCCCCACAGTAGATTTGCCCACTCCAAATTGCTTCGACTGATCGGTAGCTGTCTGGCGTTGCAAGCTTCCACAGGGCTATTGCCACTTGCTTCTCAACTGTGAGGGCTGCTCTCATCTTGGTATTCTGGCGCTTCAGGGCAGGGGAAAGCAAGTCACAAAGTTCCATGAAAGTGCCCTTACGCATGCGAAAGTTTTGCAGCCACTGGGAATTGTCCCACACCTGCAGCACGATGCGGTCCCACCAGTCTGTGATCGTTTCCCGGGCCCAGAATCGGCGTTCCACGGCATGAACCTGCCCCAGTAACACCATGATTTGCACATTGCTGGGGCCTGTGCCTTGTGAGAGGTCTACGTCCATGTCAATTTCCTCATCACTCTCGTGGCCGCGCTGCAATCGCCTCCTCGGCTGGTCCTGGTTTTGCTTTGGCATGTCCTGGCTCTGCATATACTCCAGGACAATGCGCGTGGTGTTCATAGTGCTTATAATTGCCGCGGTGATCTGAGCGGGCTCCATGATCCCAGTGCTAGCTATGGCGTCTGGTCTGAAAAAGGCGCGAAACTAGTATCTGACGGACCAGGGGAAGGAGGGAGGGAGGGGCGAGTGACGATATGGCGTACAGGTACAGGGAATTAAAATCAAGAAAGGTGGCTGTGCATCAGGGAGAAACACAAACAACTGTCACACAGAATGGCCCCCCCAAAGATTGAACTCAAAAGCCTGGGTTTAGCAGGACGTTGATTTGACGGAAGGAGGGGGGAAGCAAATGAATACAGAACAAATCTATTTTTTACATCTTAAGACGACGGTGCAGCATGACTGATAGCCCTCGGCATCTTCTGGGTGCTTGGCAGCAAATACTGGGCGCTTGGCAGTAGCCTTCAGGCCTATTGCACGATCTGCTGCTCAGGGAAGACTCTGCTAATGTGCGATGAGCCAACAGGGCGCTTGGCAGAAAATGGCATACTACGACTGATAGCCATCATCGTCATTGTGAAGGCAGCAGGATGGGGGACTGGGGGACATATGGAGTTCCAGCCACTGCTGGACTGACCATGTCTGGCCAGGTGCCCATGATTGACAGCCACTGCTGTACGATGAGGACGGTTACCAGTCGTAATAAACCATCTACTGCCAAAAGGCAAAAGGCAAGGGCTGGTGCAATGCAGCCTACGGCTGCCAGCCCCACAGCTGCCAGCACCCAGATCGCTGATGAAGGCTACCAGTCATGCTGCACCGTCTACCGCCAAAAGGTAGTTAGCTGCTACTGCGTAGCAATGCAGTCCCACGTCTGCCGGCACCCAGATGACATATGGTGACCGTGAGCTGAGCTGAGCGGGCTCCATGCTTGCTGTGGTATGTTGTCAGCACAGGTAACCCAGGTAAAAAGGCACGAATCTATTGTCTGCCGTTGCTGTGATGGAGGGGGAGGGGCCTGACGACATGTACCCAGAACCCCCCCGCGACACTGTTTTGCATCATTCGGGCATTGGGATCGCAACCCAGAATTCCAATGGGCGGCGGAGACTGCGGGAACTGTGGGATAGCTACCCATAGTGCAATGCTCCGGAAGTCGACGCTAGCCTCGGTACTGTGGACGCGGTCCGCCGACTAGAGCACTTAGAGCATTTTATGTGGGGACACACACAATCGGCTGTATACAACCGATTTCTATAAAACCGGCTTCTATTAATTCGACCTAATTTCGTAGTGTAGACATACCCTCAGCTTCTCAACATACGTAGTACAAAACCACCAAAATTAGAAGTTCAGGTAGACAAAAGAAAACCTTCCATTTTACCAAGATCATAGCCTGCTATAATTGAGAAAAATAGGTTCAAGAGCTATTAACTTCTGAAGTCACTGTAATAATAGGATTTTTTTATATTATTTTAAGACAAGCAGATACCCTACATATTACATTTGTTTTAGTCAGCAGCAGCTTCAAAACACTAGATTATACAACTGTCTGTGAGGCCAGCCCTCAACTCAGATGAGTTTAAATAGTTAAGGTTACATAAACCAGATTTTAAATTGGAGCAGTAAATTAGTAGTTATTATGCTTTTATTTTAGGAGCTTACATTTCAAAAGATAAATGGATAGAACATCTCTAAGTCTTTGTGACTTTAACAGCACAGAAATTAGATCTGAAGCCAAACAACAAAATCTACATAAATATAAGATGCAATACTAACGTCCTACTGAGAACACCATCCACGTTTTAGTGGTATGAGCTAAAAGAGCACCGGGTATATATAGATACTAAAACTACTGTACCAGGAAACATGATTAGAAATAGATGTGACCCTGGTAATCAATAAAAACATACCAAGGGACAAGCCCTAGGTATTAATTCTAGTTAATTTACTGTGTCATCAAACTTCAGACCCACAGTTAAGTACATTAGTTAAAGATCCCTATAACTTCATGAAAAAGGATCAGTTATATACACACACAGATTTATAAAATCTGGAAGATACTCTATTCTCAATCTTTGCTCAGAAGTCTAACTGAAAAGTGAATAACTGTCATGATGTTTGAGGACAGTATATAGTTGTAAGTTTTATCAACTTCTATCAGTCATTAAAATAAAATTTAAGCACATATTTAACAACTATACTTATTCACAGTATCAGAAAACTTGATTTACACTAAGATTTTCCTTCTCAAATGATTTTACCTTAAATTAACAGGAAACTTTTTACAAAGAAAAAAATTCCTTCAAATAAGGTTTTTTTTTGGGGGGGGGGGGCAAACTTTCCATTATTTTAGAGTATCAAGCTGAAAATGTCATGGCATTTGCATTTTGCAATTGAGATTATGTGCATTAGTCAACTATAATACAGACCATTTTAGCAACACTTTGTTAGTCCTTAAATTTAAAAGGAGAAATTATTTCCTAGCACACTGCAAAACAAGCTATGCCAATCTTTAACAACATTTGTAACTTGGATATATATCAATGAATGTAATGAAGCAAATACCAGTATAGCCTTCCAATAATTTCAGCAATGAGGTCAAGGTGCATACTCTATTTTCATTTTTAAAATTTAACTAGTGAATTGATTTAGTAATAAATCTGGACTACCATGATTTGTGAATTTTGTACCATATTACCTCAGCATATTTTATGAATGTTTTAAAGTCATCTACCCATCATAAAGATGTTCACCATTCAGACATTTCCCCAGAATTATAGCTGAACACACACACTGCATAATTTACACTATACTTTCTTCTTTAATATTTAGGCAATAGATATTTCTGAAAATACTAGTGACCATTTTAAACAGATTATTTTTCAATTTACTGTTGCTAATTGACTTTATTTGATGCTTAGAAATCACTTTTTTCAATCACCACAGATTGCCTAAAGCAGAATTTTATGCAATTATAATTTTGCATAAAATTGACTTTAAGAGCCATTTTCAATTTTTGAAGTTACTTGCAAAGGTATACATGACTTCCTGTGGGAAAACTTAGTTTGAAGACCACTTCTTGAAGAAAGAATAAATATGAACATAATATTTAGTTTTGCTGGCATACTGGACAGCTCCTAGAGATTAACAAACATTCTCAACAGGAGAACAATTTTGTGTGTGGAATAGCTAAGGCTATTTTGAGATAAATGATGCACATGCAGCTGAATCTATTCTTACTATATATGAATACATAACCTAACTATGGACTGTTTGTAGCCTAAACTGACAGACATGTATGCCCAATAATCCCAAAGCAACACTTCACATAGCAGTGGCAACATGAAAAATCTGGAATCATGACTACATGTCTTATGCATACAAACTTAAACAATTCTTCCCATTCTGCTAGTTAAATGGATGTCATTTTGCTGAAAAAATGAAGATTACACTTGGTTTTATTATTCTTTGACTTTGTAACTCCAGTCCTCCTTAACTCCACTGATACACTGTATAATTCAAATTCTCACACAGCAGCCTGCACAATAGGTAACAATGGAAAACATAGTTCATTAGACACAAGAGCAAGCCCAATCAGCAATGTAAACAGAAAAAAACAAAAAAACCAAAAACAAAAACACACACGAACAATGTATTATAAATGGATCAAGAATAGAAACTGCAGTAATTTAAATGAACATCTTCATCTGTTCATCATTAATCCAACAGAAGTAAAACAGAAAAATGTGGTGATTAATTTTATTTCAAATAAAAGCTAAGTGGGTGTGTTTGACAATTCTATACTATCTGCTCACTAAAAGGGTTATATTTTCCTTCTAAAAAGCCTACTCTTTAAATAATTTGGGTATTTAAGGGAACTTCACTGCATCAGTCCCTGCCAAGATGCAAAGCGAGGAATTACAATATGCATTGTTCTCTGGGGCCAATTTTTTTTTGTTACTTTACACAAAGTCGTCAGGCTTCCTTCTCCTAGCAGAAATGTACATCACTATTAAGATCAATTGAAAGCGACAACATCAAACCCACAAGTGTCAACAGACCGGGACAACGCTTCACGTCCCAAGCACACCACAGAGAGACGAACCGGTTTCCTCCCCACCCCTAGTACCAGACACATCCTATTGAGAGCGATCACAAAAGGCTCCAGAGCTGAAGTCACCCCCCGCCCGCCTGGACAGCGTCTGGACGGAGATTTTACATCCCTGGCAGGTGCGTCTCCTCCCACCGCGTCCCCCGGGCTGCGATGTGCCAAGGCACCAGCCACCCTCTCTCCGGTGCACGCCACGCCCGCTGGGGATCGTGTCTCGCCGGGCGACAGCGACCCAGCCGCCAAACCCCAGCGAGCGAGCGGCGCTTGGCCCCCGGAATAACTTTCACCTGGCAGCCGCGGAGCAGTAGCCGGTGCCCCTGGCAGGCAGCCCGTGCGGGGACCGAAGGAGCCGGAGATACCAGGCACCGCACCTGGCTGCCAGCCGCCGAGAGGAGCCAGCGGGACCAGGAACAGGCAGCCCCGCCGGAACTCAGCCCGCGCCTCACGGACCCAGCGAGCCCCGCTCCCCAACTAAGGGCCGCCCCTCCCCACGCCTCGGGGGTCCCCCCTCCAGCACCCGTGCCCCGGGGTCGCCCACCTTGGTTCACCAGCCGCAGCGCATGGGTGAAGGACGGGTCCAGCGAGTCCTTCTCCGCCATCAGCTCGGGCAGGTACTTCTCGTCCATCTCCGCTTCCCGCGCGCCGGGGGGACCTGCACACACGGCAGGGGGCGGCGGCGGCGGCACCGGCGCCAGGCGGAGTCCGAGACGTAGTAAATCCTCTTAGGCAGCGGCGAGGCGACGCTTCCCTCCGGCCCCCTCCTGCCCGGGGCTCCGGGAGCGCATCCAACGGGTACCACAGACCCACACGCCCGCCCTACAAGAGGGGGACCCCTCCTCCCCCACCCGCCGAACCGCAGAAGCCCACCCCTGCTGCGGAGGAAGGGGGCAGCCACGGGATGAGGAACCCGCGCGCACAACCGTTATCCAAAGCGGCCTCCGCCGAGCCCACAACACCTGCAACGGCTCCGCGCCGACTCAGCTGCTGAGGCAGGGAGCAGCAGGTTTAAATAGGGTCCACTAGGCCACGCCCATCGCCAAGCAAAGGCCACGCCCACGTCATTTCAAACCACGCCCTCGTGCGGTTTAGCCGCGCCCCCGCGATCCTCTCAGCGGGCGGTGCCGTTCAGCCTCCTCAACGATGGTCCTGCCCTTCTCTTAAGATGCCTCCCATTGGGTAGGCTCGCCTGTCAGTCAGCTACTTTCTGCGGTTTCTGATTGGCTGATTCTCTTCAGCGCCGTCTTGTTTGGGTTGGATCTCTAGGCGGCCCGGGAGTGGGAGCGCGTGCGGGCGGGAGTAACCGTTAGAGGCTCTTCTCCTGCTCCCTGAGAGCACCTGAGGCGGTGCTGGTGGCCACAGCATCTCAGCCTGTCTTCCTTACCCAGCGCTCCAGGCAGGGGCTGGGTGAGTGTGAGGGGACAAAGTAAACGAGGGAGGGTTTAAGTGCCTCATCGAAACACACAGCAAAATCTTTCTTCACCCTTCAGATCTCCTCCTCTCCCAGTCACCTCCATATGCACACCCCCCACTCTAGGAGGGTGGGCTCCAGCTAACCCTCCCTCCCAGATGGAGAAGTCCCAGCCCAATATGGAAATGGCATCACTTCTGCCTCCCAATGTCACCACCTGACATTTCCCAAAATCCCATTATTAAAAAAAAAAAAAAAGGGGGGGGGATCTGTAGCTATCCCCACTCACTCATCCCTCCCCACCTGTGGACAGTCTTGTTATCCACCATCCTGATTGTATCAGGAGTCTCATAATATTTGAGATTTCATTTAAACTCCCAGCTGCAGAAGACAAGTAATTGTGGGAATCACAGCTTTCCATTAGAAAATGCTTCTAGCTTTCGTGGTTGCAAAGAAAAGATTCAACATATGACCTGAGTGCACCCTAAAAGCTCAGAAACGAGAATGCCAATTAAAAAAGCAATTTTTTTTTTTAAATCTCATGATTTTTTGGGTACTTATGATATTTTTTTATACACTTGTGGTTGGCTATAGTGAAATGCCCCACTAAAATTCTGCTCTCTTGCTGTACTTAATACTGAGCACGCACATGTCTCTCCAGACTGAGATTTAAAGCTCTTTACAAAGGTTTGCTAAATAATTCTCACAACAGACCTATGATGTAGGGAGATAGCTTAGTATCATTGTACAGATGGGGAAACATAGGATAAATAAGTTGTTCAAGATTACCTAGCAAGCCTGTCACACTTTCCACGTTTTTTCTGTTGGTAAACATATTAGAACAGGGGTCGGCAACCTTTCAGAAGTGGTGTGCCGAGTCTTCATTTATTCACTCTAATTTAAGGTTTTGCGTGCCAGTAATACATTTTAACATTTTTAGAAGGTCTCTTTCTATAAGTCTACAATATATAACTAAACTATTGTAGTATGTAAAGTAAATAAGGTTTTTAAAATGTTTAAGAAGCTTCATTTAAAATTAAATTAAAATGCAGAGCCGCCCCGGACCAGTGGCCAGGACCCGGGCAATGAGAGTGCCACTGAAAATCAGGTCGGGTGCCGCCTTCGGCACGTGTGCCATAGGTTGCCCACCCCTGTATTAGAAGATTGTTTACCTTGATCTGTGTAACTTTGTGACATTGTCAAGTATCAGAGCGGTAACCGTGTTAGTCTGGATCTGTAAAAAGCGACAAAGAGTCCTGTGGCACCTTATAGACTAAGAGACGTATTGCAGCATAAGCTTTCGTGGGTGAATACCCACTTCGTCATGCGTCTGACGAAGTGGGTATTCACCCACGAAAGCTTATGCTCCAATACTTCTGTTAGTCTATAAGGTGCCACAGGACTTTTTGTGACATTGTGTGGCTTCCTGCTTGGCCTTCAGGAATTTCACCAATGAATCCTTGTTGATAACCCAAGAGGAGAGAGAAAAAAATCTGCTCCCCAGTGGGCATGAGAAACACGGACAACCCATTTTGCTAAAGCCTTGACAAGAAACTGCCATAATGCTAGAGGAATATTTTAATTTCAAAGTTTATGTTTATTGAAACAAAATCAATATAGATGCTAACAAGTGATCAATAACAGTTAAAAGATCCGTGGAAAAATACAAAATATATGGTGATAATCAGATAACTTTATATTTATATAGTACATTTCATTCAAAAGTGTTTTGCAAAATAAATACATCAGACGTGTGTATAATATTAATACAAAAAGAGAGAGAGACTAATATTAATATTATGGTTGAGAAACCATGCACTCAAAAGTTAGGAAGTACAGAGTTAAGACTGAGCTCTGAGCATTTCATATGCTCTTTTTTGTACTAAATATAAAGAGATTATGTTTTAAAGCATATGCATCAAATATTACAACATATAATACAAACTGGAATTTCTTGTGAACCTTTTCACATGCTATGTTACTGTATATAAATAACAAAGTCATCAAACTTGACTTGATTAGATCCCTTATATGATTTACAGAATAAACCCGATTCAAAGCTATTTAGTTCAATAACCCCAGAACCAATCTATATTTGGCTAAGCAGTTCCAAAAGCAATCCATCATTAAGCAAGGACTCCGATCCAGCCAAAAAGAAATTTTGAACATACTGTTAAGGTAGTTCCAGTTTGGGACAGTTGTCCCCATATGTATACCTAAGTTTACCAGACTGATTTTATTTTAACTTTGCTTAATACTCAGATCTTTTAATGAGATCCATTCGTATATGGCTTGTTTTATAAAGATAACATTTTTATAGTTATGAACAATCAGTCAGCAAATGGATTTAGAACAAAATACTTTAAAAGAACCAGAACAATTCTAATACATATACATTTAAGTTGTTCAAAGCTGTTGAGGAAGACCAAATAGCAAGGTTTGATAGACAGACACAGATAGTACCTGGGATAGCCAAAGCCAAGAGATCAATCCCTGACAGTGTGCTTAGGGTCCAGAGAAGATATGGGAAAATGTCTGTTCTAGAAGCAGAGCTGAGAAAGGAAGAACAGCCCAGTAGATATTAGTATTACTGTCCCCAAGACTTCAGAGAAAACGAGTCAGATTAAAAAAAACAAAAACATCATTAATTTTCTTCTGCCTTCTGATTTGAGTCTTAGCCCTGGTCTACACTACGAGTTTAGGTCGAATTTAGAAGTGTTAGATTGATTTAACCCTGCACCCGTCCACACGACGAAGCCATTTTTGTCGACTTAAAGGGCTCTTAAAATCGATTTCTGTACTCCTCCCCGACGAGGGGTTTAGCGCTGAAATTGACCCTGCTGGGTCGAATTTGGGGTAGTGTGGATGCAATTCGACGGTATTGGCCTCCGGGAGCTATCCCAGAGTGCTCCATTGTGACCGCTCTGGACAGCGCTCTCAACTCAGATGCACTGGCCTGGTAGACAGGAAAAGCCCCGCGAACTTTTTAATTTCATTTCCTGTTTGCCAGTGTAGCGAGCTGATCAGCACAGGTGACCATGCAGAGCTCATCGGCACAGGTGACCATACAGTCCCAGAATCTCAAAAGAGCTCCAGCATGGACCGAACGGGAGGTACTGCATCTGATCACTGTATGGGGAGACAAATCCGTGCTATCCGAACTCCGTTCCAAAAGACGAAATGCCGGAATATTTGAAAAAATCTCCAAGGACATGAATGACAGAGGTTATAACAGGGACCCGCAGCAGTGCCGCATGAAGCCTACTAAAGAACCAAAGATGCAAACGGCCACTCCGGGTCAGAACTCAGATATGCCGCTTTTATGATGAGCTGCATACCATTCTAGGGGGTGCCCCTACAACTACCCCACCCCTGTGCTTCCCTTCTCCCCCACCCCTCCCGGGCTACCTTGGCAGTTATCCCCCCATTTGTGTGACCAATTAATAAAGAATGCATGAATTTGAAACAACAATGACTTTATTGCCTCTGCAAGCGGAGATCAAAGGGGGGAGGGGATGGCGGTTGGCTTACAGGGAAGTAGAGTGAACGAAGGGGGCGGGTTTTCATCAAGGAGAAACAAACAGAACTTTCACACCGTAGCCTGGCCAGTCATGAAACTGGTTTTCAAAGCTTCTCTGATGCACAGCACACCCTGCTGTGCTCTTCTAACCACCCTGGTGTCTGGCTGCGCGTAATCAGCGGCCAGGCGATTTGCCTCAACCTCCCACCCCGCCATAAATGTCTTCTCCTTACTCTCACAGATATTGTGGAGCACACAGCAAGGAGTAATAACGATGGGAATATTGGTTTCGCTGAGGTCTAACTGTGTCAGTAAACTGCGCCAGTGCGCTTTTAAACGTCCAAAGCACATTGTACCACCGTTCTGCACTTGCTCAGCCTATAGTTGAACTGCTCCTTACTACTGTCCAGGCTTCATGAGCCATGGGAGCAAGGGGTAGGCTGGGGTAGGTACAACCGCGCAGTGCTGCCGACTGGGAGAGCAGCTTGAGGCAGAAGCCTCCAGCTGGCATAATATTTCAGGCAGGACTGAATCTCCATTAGACGAAACTTAAAGAAGAGAATGACCTGGAGTCATTCCCATTTTTGTCCAGGCGTCCCCAACCGACCTCACCGAGGCCAGCCAGGAGCACCCATGTCTGCCCAGGCGCCCCCAACCAACCTAACCGAGGTCAGCCAGGAGCACCCACGGGATGACGACGGCTAGCAGTCGTATTGTACCATCTGCCGTCTGCAAGGCAAGGCAAGGGGATACTGCTGTGTAGCACTGCAGTACCACGTCTGCCAGCAGCACCCATGAGACATACGGTGACAGTGAGCTGAGCGGGCTCCATGCTTGCTGTGGTATGTCGTCTGCACGGGTAACCCAGGAAAAAAGGCGAGAAACAATTTTTTGCCATTGCTTTCACTGAAGAAGGGAGGGGGGCCTGACGACATGTACCCATAACCACCCGCGACAATGTTTTTGCCCCATCAGAATTGGGAGCTCAACCCAGAATTCCAATGGGCAGCGGAGACTGCAGGAACTTTGGGATAGCTACCACAGTGCAACGCTCTGAAAGTCGACGCTAGCCTCAGTACTGCGGACGCACACCGCCAACTTAATGCGCTTAGTGGGAACACACACAATCGACTGTATCAAATCGATTTCTAAAAAAATCGACTTCTATTAAATCGACCTAATTTCATAGTGTAGACATACCCTTAGTGGTCTCCATTTTGTGCATGATTATTTCAGTTTCAAAATTTAATCCCAAAATCATATGAACAGATGAGCCTCCTGCTCAGATGGGGATTCTACTTACCCTCTAACTCTTGTTGTCAGGGGGAAAGACAGCCGTTCTATACATCTTCTTGTATTATCCCACCTCTCTTCTAGTCTTCTGCCCCACTAGCATTCTCCCTCCACATTCTACCAGTCTTTAGTCCTCCAAGTTTACCCCACATTCTCACACCCTCCCTATGTCCCTATTCTGTACATCATCTTAGTCTCTTACCTGCCCCAGCTAATAACTTGTCCCCCTCACAATTTTCCTAACCACATTGCCATATTCTAGTCTATCTTCCTTGAAGGCTGTTTGACTTCACTCTCACCAAAAACAATGGGAGATGGTATCCTTCTTTACTATGAATAGCCTTGCTGCCACTGGCAATCACTGTGGGAACAGTGACGATCTAGCCTGACAGCAGCCTGTGGCTTCAGTCCTGTTGGAAGAGATGGAAAATGATGCCCATTTTGAATCTGAGCAATGATTTGTGAGAACAGTGCAGATGATCATAAGAATCCAAAAAACACCACAGGAAAAATAGTGAGACTTGCAAGAAAAATTGGAAAAGATGGCAATTCTGAGGTTTGCAACCATGAAGCCATGTGGTGGTGTTGGAAGAGCCCCAGGGGAACCACTGAAGAGCAGGTACTGCAACCAGTTCTACCACTCCTTTCTTTTGGGATGTGAGTGTCCTAATTTTATTAGTTCCAAGTGCAATGTATGGCAGAGGATAAACCTCCCACAAAAGAGGTGAAGATCTTTCTACAGAATTTAGATGCTCCAGTTTCTGCTCTGCATGAAACATATAAGCAGAGCAATGAGTGCAAAGCTGATTTCATAAGTGCTTCTATTCTGCTTGATGCTCATCAACCAGAGCAGGGTGTTCCTGACAGTTTTTGCTGCCTTTGTGTTCAATGACAGAAAAGAGTGAAGAACAGAACCAATGAACAGGGTTGCACTCTTGTATTTGTGAAGTTCACTCAATATTGCTGAGCAGTCTGGCACATTTTCATATCTAGCTCCAAATAGTAAAGAATTTTTGCATATTTAATGCATGTTTATACAAATTTCTAAAGGACCATATCCCCAGGTCACCCCCCCAAAACCTCTTTCCATTTGCAATACTGGTCTGGGTGGTAACTATTCATTCACTACCCTGACAGTGACAGATTTTACTCTCTATAGTGTGGCATCACCAAATGAGTCAGGCAGAGAGTCTAAGGCAATTGTATTGAAGAAAAGTTCAGTTTACACACATCTTGGTAATTGTTGATGATGGATAAAGAAAAATACTACATGATGGTTAAGGCAGAGCTTTGTTAGAGATGCTGTGTATAAAGTCTCTCATATAACAATGGCTCTTTAAATCCATTATAGGTTAGGTCAATAGAAAATCAGGCCCAAATTCAAATGTGATGTAACTCTTACACCAATGATTAATCTCGCTTTCCTTCCCCTCCCCTCCCCCGAACTTTCTTATCTATATTACAAACATACACGTTTATAATTGAAATAATTTTTAAAATATTTTTCTCTATGTTTTGAGGGGAGGAAATGTACTTTTGTATACAACAGAAATTATCTTATTGTTAGCATTAAATAAATAATATTCAAATTATTTATTTGGGCATTTCCTGCTTTGGATAATGAAAATAGACTAGGAAATTTCCATTTTTTTGCCAATCTAATTTCACCACTAGATTTTATTGCCCTAGTTGCAATCCAAAGTTTGTATTGCATGCTCTGCAAAAGAGTTTTAGTTAAATACCATCAATTTTTTCCAAATAATTCTGTTAGTCTTAGTTTTTATTAAAACTTATTTTTACTAAACCTATATTTTAGGCTACATTTGAACTTTTAATGTCACTAATACAGAACCATTCATTTGAACATATAAATTATGACATGTTTAAAATTATTTGGATGTTTCAGACTCTTCATCATCTGTCTCAGTGTAGGAGGTAAAGGAGTGGGGGCAGCAGGCCCCAGTCCCCCCCCCCCCCGTCCCACTGGGGAACGAATGGGGCTGGGCTGCCAATGCCTCCGCCCCAGGGCCGCCGCGGGATTGCACCAGTTGGACAGCCAGCCCAGACGCGACTGGCCAGGGGCTGGGCGCAGCGTGCGCGCTGCTGGGTCCCCGCAACAGGCCCGGGCAGTTCAGGCCCGGGCGCCAGAGCCGCAGCCACCGAGCGTCATGGCCGCTTCCTCCGGCTGCGGCAGTGGGAGCTGCAGCAGCGGCTGCTCCCGAGTCCTGCTGCCCAGGTGGGGAGAACAGCCGCCGCCTGGCCCCGCGGGCCGCCCCCCTAATCTCCCTCCAGGTACTGCCTGACTGAGTCCTGCCTGCGCTCGGGGCCAGGCCGGACTCTCACTCACCCCGGCCCCACGCTCCCCTTGCATCTCCGGGGCCTCCCTCCAGCGCTTGTGGAGGGAGGAGGAATGGCGTGCTTGGGGAAGAGGCGGGGATTTGGGGAGGGAGCCAATGGGGGAAGGAGAGGGCGGAGTCAGGGCAGGGGGGGTGCGAGCCCTTCTGGGCTCCGGAGCCTTTGCTTGTTTGTCCAGTGTCCCGACCTTAAGATTGGTCGGGACGCGGGACAAACAAGCAAATATCGGGACAGTCCCGATAAAATCGGGATGTCTGGTCACCCTACCTGGATAGTTTATTGAAGAGATGGGTTGCCACAATAACAGGTAATGTTGCAGGAACGGGTAACACAGCTATCACATTAATAGTTCAAAATGTTATGGTTTTAAAGTTATAAATGCCTGGCTAGCTGTGTTAAATATACAGCCTCCCTTACCATACCTGATTCTAGTACTGTTTAAAATCTTACAAGATTAAAAGCAGTATAAACTGCCAAGGACAGGGAAAAAAACAAGTAACAAGAATGCTTACAAAAAGCATGTGTTAAAACTTAACTGATGGGATTTCCCAGTGATAGTAAAGGGATGAAATAACAACAAAAACCCTTCCAATTATATTTTTGAGAAGTAAAAGAATACAAATCAAAAAAGCATTCACCCATCCTAATGGTAAGTGCTATGGGATTCTGTACTATGCAGCTGTACATTGAGAGAGTGGTCTTGGGAGCATAAAGAGAAATGCACATAGTAATCATGGATTCAGAGAAGTGAAGGTGAACTGTCCAAGAGGAGCTATAGTGAGTGCTGCATTAGGGGGTCTGTGTTGTGAGCTGGTGGGGTGAATATCCGAGTGTCTGTCTGCTGTGACCATTTGTTTGACTTGAGCTAGTTGCAGGGACTGTTTGACTGTGTGGTTGTTTGAAAAGTGTGAATTGGGAGTGCTTTGTTCCTGGTGGGCCTTGAGTGGTTGACTGAGGAGAAGGCTTTGAGCCAGGCCAACTCAACTCAGAAATGGGGGAGGGGTAGCTCAGTTGTTTGAGCATTGGCCTGCTAAACCCAGGATTGTGAGTTCAATCCTTGAGGGGGCCACTTAGGGATCTGGGGCAAAAATCAGTACTTGGTCCTGCTAGTGAAGGCAGGGGGCTGGACTTGATGACCTTTCAGGGTCCCTTCCAGTTCTATGAGATAGGTATATCTCCATATATTATTATTATAACTGCTTCAAGCCAGCAGCCTTATAAAAAAGCAGCCAGTTGCGAACCGAGTGAGCGGCGAACAGAGGACAGGCACACATAGGGAGTTTGCCTGGGGGGAGTTCTCACAGAGGTTTTTTTGCCTTTCAGGCTTCTCTGAGCAGTAAATACAACATCTTCAGAGGCTCTTAGAAGGAAGATATTATGGATAGTGAGCGATCAGCTGTTGTGACCTGCACAGGATGTGCCATGTTTGTCTTTCTCCCAGACAATAGAAGCGACTGTACGAAGTGCAAGCTGGTCTCCATATTGGAGGAGAAGGTTAAAGGACTAGAGAACCAAGTATCAACCCTGCATTGCATCAGAGAAAATGAAGGTTTTCTGGATAGAAGTCAGCATTTGGTACTGCAGGCACAGCATGCTGAAGAAACAGAGAGGGCAGTGCAGAATGGGGAAGAAAATTGGCAGCATACGACCTCCAGAAGAAGAAAGAGGAGAACTCATGTATCCCCAATGAAGATAGAGGTAAGAAACGGTTTTCAGGCTCTCTGCACAGTACTACGTCGGAGAATGGTTTGGAAGAGTCAGCTGAGGGCAGGGATCAGAAAGAGACCCCATCAACCAGAAGGCACATGATGCATTGTCCTAGGGATGGGGGTTCCACGACCACCACTCCCAAGAGAAGGAGACGGATGGTGGTGGTCGGGGACTCCCTCCTAAGGGGGATAGAGTCATCCATCTGCCGTCCAGACCAGGAGACTCGAGAAGTGTGCTGCTTGCCTGGAGCTAGAATTCAGAATGTGACGGAGTGTCTGCCGAGACTGATCAAGCCCTCGGACCGCTACCCCTTCTTACTTCTCCACGTGGACACCAATGATACTGCTAACAATGATCTTGAGCGGGTCACTGCAGACTACGTGGCTCTGGGAAGAAGGATAAAGGAGTTTGAGGTGCAAGTTGTGTTCTCGTCCATCCTCCCTGTTGAAGGAAAAGGCCCAGGTAGGGACCATCGAATTGTGGAGGTAAATGTGTGGTTATGCAGGTGGTGTCAGAGAGAGGGCTTTGGATTCTTCAACCATGGGATGTTGTTCCAGGAAGAAGGATTGCTAGGAAGAGATGGGAGCCACCTAATGAAGAGAGGGAAGAGCATCTTCGCAGGCAGGCTTGCTAAACTAGTGACGAGGGCTTTAAACTATGTTAGCCGGGGGATGGTGACCTAAGCCCGGAGATAAGTGGGGAAGTGGGATACCGGGAGGAAATACAAGAAGGAGGGTGCAACAGGGAAGGCCTCCTGATTCATACTGAGAAAGTAGGGCAATCGGCTAGTTATCTTAGGTGCCTGTACACGAGCGCAAGAAGCCTGAGAAACAAGCAGGAAGAATTGAAAGTCCTGGCATAGTCAAGGAACTATGATGTGATTGGAATAACAGAGACTTGGTGGGATACTCACATGACTGGAGCAGTGTCATGGATGGCTATAAACTGTTCAAGAAGGACAGGTGAGGGAGAAAAGGTGGAGGAGTTGCACTGTATGTAAGAGAGCAAAATGATTGCTCAGAGCTCCAGTATGAAACTGGAGAAAAGCCTGTTGAGAGTCTTTGGGTTAAGTTTAGAGGTGAGAGCAGCAAGGGTGATGTCGTGGTGGGTGTCTGCTATAGACCACCAGACCAGGAGGATGAGATAGACGACACTTTCTTCAGACAATTAACAGAAGTTTCCAGATCACAGGCCCTGGTTCTCATGGGGGACTTCAGTCACCCTGATATCTGCTGGGAGAGCAATACAGCAGTGCACAGACAATCCAGGAGAGCGTTGGAAACAAATTCCTCATGCAAGTGCTGGAGGAACCAACTAGGGGCCACGCTCCTCTTGACCTGCTCCTCACAAACAGGGAAGAATTGGTAGGGGAAGTAGAAGTGGGTGTCAACCTGGGCAGCAGTGACCATGACATGGTCAAGTTCAGGATTCTGACAAAAGGAAGAAAGGAGAGCAGCAGAATACAGACCCTGGACTTCAGAAAAGCAGACTTTGACTCCCTTAGGGAACGGATGGGCAGGATCCCCTGGGAGGATAATATGAGGGGGAAAGGAGTCCAGGAGAGCTGGCTGTATTTTAAAGAAGCCTTATTGAGGGCGCAGGAACAAACCATCCTGATGCCAGAAAGAACAATAAATATGGCAGGCAACCAGCTTAGCTTAACAAAGAAATCTTCGGTGAGCTTAAACACAAAAAGGAAGCTTACAAGAAGTGAAAACTTGGACAGATGACTAGGGAGGAGTATAAAAATACTGCTCGAGCATGCAGGGGTGTAATCAGGAAGGCCAAAGCACAATTGGTGTTGCAGCTAGCAAGGGATATGAAGGGTAACAAGAAGGGTTTCTACAGGTATGTTAGCAATAAGAAGGTGGTCAGGGAAAGTGTGGAACGCTTACTGAATGGGGGAGGCAACCTAATGATAGATGATGTGGAAAAAGCAGAAGTACTCAATGCTTTTTTTGCCTCGGTCTTCACAGACCAGGACAGCTCCCAGACTGCTGCACTGAGCAGCACAGTATGGGGAGGAGGTGAGCAGCCCTCAGTGGTGAAAGAACAAGTTAAGGACCAGTTAGAAAAGCTGGACATGCACAAGTCCATGGGTCCGGATCTAATGCATCCGAGGATGCTGAGGGAGTTGGCTGATGTGATTGCAGAGCCATTGGCCATTATCTTTGAAAACTCTTGGTGATCGGTGGAGGTCCTGGATGACTGGAAAAAGGCAAATATAGTGCCCATCTTTTAAAAAGGGAAGAAGGAGAATCTGGGGAACTACAAACCGGTCAGCCTCACCTCAGTCCCTGGAAAAATCATTGAGCAGGTCCTCAAGGAATCCATTCTGAAGCACTTGGAAGAGAGGATGGTGATCAAGAACAGTCAACATGGATTCACCAAGGGAAAGTCATGCCTGACCAACCTGATTGCTTTCTATGATAAGATAACTGGCACTGTGAATATGGGGAAAGCGGTGGACATGATATACCTTGACTTTAGCAAAGCTTTTGATATGGTCTCCCCCAGTATTCTTGCCAGCAAGTTAAAAAAGTATGGATTGGATGAATGGACTAAAAGGTGGATAAAAAGCTGGCTAGGTCGTCGGGCTCAATGGGTAGTGATCAATGGCTCGATGTCTAGTTGGCAGCCGGTATCAAGCGGAGTGCCCCAGAGGTCGGTTCTGGGGCCGGTTTTGTTCAACATCTTCATTAATGATCTGAATAATGGGATGGATTGCACCCTCAGCAAGTTTGTGGATGATACTAAGCTGGGGGGAGAGGTAGATACACTGAAGGGTAGGGATAGGGTCCAAAGTGACCTAGACAAGTTGGAGGATTGGGCCAAAAGAAATCTGATGAGGTTCAACAAGGACAAGTGCAGAGTCCTGCACTTAAGACGGAAGAATCCCATGCACTACACAGGCTGGGGACTGACTGGCTAAGCAGCAGTTCTGCAGAAAAGAACCTAGGGTTTACGGTGGACAAGAAGCTGAATATGAGTCACAGAGTGCCATTTTTGCCAAGAAGACTAACGGCATATTGGGCTGCATTAGTAGGAGCGTTGCCAGCAGATTAAGGGACGTGATTATTCCCCTCTATTCGGCACTGGTGAGGCCAAATCTGAAGTAGTTTATCAAGTTTTGGGCCTCCCACTACAGAAAGGATGTGGACAAATTGGAGAAAGTCCAGCGGAGGGCAATGAAAATGATTTGGGGGCTGGGGCACATGACTTACGAGGAGAGGCTGAGGGAACTGGGGTTATTTAGACTGCAGAAGACAAGAGTGAGGGGGGATTTGATAGCAGCCTTCATCTACCTGAAGGGGGCAGGAGGTTCCAAAGAGGATGGAGCTAGGCTGTTCTCAATGGTGGCAGATGACAGAACATGGAGCAATGGTCTCAAGTTGCAGTGGGGGAGGTCTAGGTTGGATATTAGAAAAAAAACTATTTCAATAGGAGGGCGGTGAAGCACTGGAATAGGTTATCTAGGGAGGTGGTGGAGTCTCCATCCTTAGAGGTTTTTAAGGCATGGCTTGACAAAGCCCTGGCTGGAATGATTTAGTTGGGATTGGTCCTGCTTTGAGCAGGGGGTTGAACTAGATGACCTCCTGAGGTCTTTTCGAACCCTAATTTTCTATGATGAAGAAACCACAAAGGAGAGTCAGAAAAATGTAAGAAGAGTGAGGAGAACTGGTAATTTGGAGTTGGGAAGTTTTGGTTATGAGAGAAGAAATGAGAGTCAACAGCTACTTATATAAAATAAAAACTAAGATAGGTAACTTGTTACCTGGGTTTTGTATGTACTGATGACCTGATTTCAACTTTTAATTTAAGACTCAGATCTTGACTAGGAACCAACATTCATTTCCTCTGTCCTAGCCATATCATCACAAACATAACAGCATTTATCTCCATATATTTTTATTAAAATGATAGAAGATATAAAAAGAGCAAAGTAGTAATCATATAGAACTGTATAAACTGAAAAATGTTAAAACAAAAATATCTTTTTTTTCTCCTAGAAGGATTTCAATCAAGTAAAGTTTAAGTTTGTGTCTTTTCCATGAAAGCAGCAAACAGAGCTGTTAAAATCTGAGTAGTATTCTGTTAAAGTGTTTTTTTTCTTGTGCAAATTAGAAGTATATCTATAAGACAGATCTTTTTAAGATTATTTCCAATGAATTCATTATTTTTGTAAGCCCTGCAGCCTGAAGCTCTAGATGTGAAGAAGCTCTCTGCCCCATGTATGGGTTAACAGAGGGAAGTACAGCTACAGAGGGAGTTTTATTTACATAACCTTTTTACCTAGAATTCCTTCAGTGATATTGTGGGAACCACCCTAACTGTACACCAACTCAGATTTGGTTGGGCAGTACTACTATATCGCAAGGACTCTGCTCAAAAATCCCATATGCCTCTCATACCCCTCTCCTGTGGATCCTGTGGAAAGAGTTGATGCAGACTGAGAATTTCACTGCAAGAGCTGTTGCGGAAGTGTCTCCTTGACGCGAGATGACACAGAGGCAGTTCATTGATGGGGGTGCAAAGCAGAGAGAGCTCTTCAATGAAGCCACAGAAGACACTTACAGACTTGAATGAAGTTCAGTGAGGCCCTTCGTACCCAACCACTGAATAAAGCTGAAATCACTATAGCTGGCTGGATTATGTGGTGGAGTCTCACAATGCGACCAGGCAGCACTTCTGAAGATACTGAGACAGGTCTGCCAGAGTACATCTCAGGACTCTGGACTACACTCCCCACTGACAAACAGGACATTCTCACTAGCAGTTGGGAACAGAATAAACAGACTATTGCCATAGTTACCATAAGGGAGGGAAGGAAGGAATAGAAGTGATTTACTTATTCATTTAGCTACACTGTTGCTGTGTTTCCCAGTTTGATTCAGAGAAGGAATCTTTCCACCCTCTTTCAAAATGCAGTAGTCTGACCAACACTGAAGAAACCCACACAGGATGCTTCAGTTCCAGCCAACTATCACCCTGTGTCAAAAGTCCCATTCCTGAGCAAGTTCTTAGAGAAGTCAGCAAAAAGCCAATAGCAAGGTCATCTAAATTAAGCTAAAATTTTAGACCCAGGACAGTTTGGTTTCAGGCCTGGATGCAGAATCAAAACTGCCTTAGTGGTACTGATGGATGATCTCCTCCGGTCAATGGATAGAGGACAGATATCCATTCTCATCGTCCTGGACTTCTCTACAGAGCCATGGTCAACCACTGTTGACCACGAGATTCTGCTGCCTCACCTGGGAGAGGTGGCAGGGATCCAGGGTAATGCACTAAAATGGTTTTAGTCCTTCCTGGGAGGATGCTCCCAACAAGTAGTGAGGGGAAATTGCACCTCCACCACTAGACTCCTCACTTATGGAGTTCCACAAGTATCAGATGTCTCTCCGGTCCTTTTCAACATCTACATGCAAACACTAGGTAAACTGGTCAGACAACGTGGACTCAAGTGCCAGCAATATGCAGATGATACACATACAGCCACATACGACCACACCACCATCACCAAGATGGCCCAATGCTTGGATGAGATCCACTCATGGATGAAAAACAGCTGCTTAAGCTGAATCACAGCAAAACAGAGTTGATGTTGGTGGACATAAAGTAATTTGAAGAGCTTGCAGACATGGTGCAGTCTCTATTGGTTGAAGATACACACCCACAGTTGGTCAATTCAGTCTATAGCAGGGGTAGGCAACCTATTGCATGTGTGCCGAAGGCGGCACGTGAGATGATTTTCAGTGGCACTCACACTGCCCGGGTCCTGTCCAACGGTCCGGGGGGCTCTGCATTTTAATTTAATTTTAAATGAAACTTCTTAAGCATTTTAAAAACCTTATTTACTTTACATACAACAATAGTTTAGTTATATATTATAGACTTATAGAAAGAGACCTTCTAAAAATGTTAAAATGTATTACTGGCACGCGAAACCTTAAATTAGAGTGAATAAATGAAGACTCGGCACACCACTTCTGAAAAGTTGCCTACCCCTGGTCTATAGTCTAGGAGTACTCTTTGATTCCTCACTGACACTAAGCCGTCACATAGCAGCATCTGTAAGTAACGCTTTCTACCATCTCTGGCTAGCTAACAGATTCTGTCCCATCCTAGTGGACAAAGACCTGGACTCAGTTATTCATGTCTTTGTCACTTTTTGGCTTGACTACAGCAATGCAATATACCTGGGCATGAAGCCTTCAGCACTTAGGAAACGCCAACTAATACAGAACACTGCAGTACATCATCTTAGAAATACGGGCTACCATGAACATATCAAACCTGTCCTCTGCTCTCTACGCATGTTTCCCATAGAATTTCTTGTGTGTACAGGAGATAGACCTTTCTCTGTTGGCAGTCAAAGACTATAGAATGAATTGTTCCAAGAACCAAGGCCATAACAAACCTTACAAATTTCTGCTTCAAGTCTAAGGCACATCTATTTGGTCTTGCCTTCTCTAATAGAAACACACAGGAGCAAGTATATTTACATAACAAAACAAAAAACCCACTAACAAACCAAGTATCTGAGCTGGAAGCAGCTCAGATACAACAGTAATAAGTATAGTATAAGAACCAATAGAACTGAATAGAATTCTGTTTTCCCTTTCCCTCATTAAAGTTTTCCTTGTTTCATATACAGACTCAGTGCTTGTGAGTGGGAAAGTATTGCCTATTAGAGTGCCCAGAAAAATATTCAGTGATCTCAGAAATTCTGGATAGGGACTTGAGCTGGTGGTGTTTGTTAGTGTTTAAAAGGGACCCCCAATTTGAATCTGGGCCTTGTGGATGCTGAGAACACCTGGCAGAAGAGGTGCATTATAACTTCTTTACTGTTATCTCCCAGACATTTCAAACTGATATTAAAGGTCAGGTCTACACTACCACTTAAGTTGATCTAACTTACGTCACTCAGGGGTATGAAAAAGACATCCCCGAATGATGCAAGTTAGAGTGACCTAAGCTGTGTTCACACTGGCGCTATGTCAGCAGGATATGCTCTCCCTCCAACATAGCTTCCGTCTCTCGCTAACAGGAGAGCATTTTCCCATCGGCATAGAGGGTCTTCACCAAATGTGCTACAGCGGCACAGCTGCACTGATGCAGCTGCGCCGATGTAGCCCTTCTAGTGTAGACCTGCACAAAGAATCCTTTATGCTACCTAAGCACAAAACTTTAATAATAATAAGGCTTATACCTTTTCCCTTCCAATTTAGGATCCTTTAATGTACTCCAGTTGCTTTACTTACCTATTTCTGAGGTTGGGTCTTAGAAGTAGGTTCCCCTCTTCCAGACAACTGGCATGGTTGGAGACAACCTTTCAAACAAGTGGTAAAAGTCCAGAATAGGAAGCAATTCTTCTAACTCCATTTCCCATGCAAAGACAATGCCAAACATTTTTGGAAAACATGGATTAATTCACAATTCAAACAAAAATGCTATCTTAAAGTTGAAGATAAAGAATTAATTGTTTTAGTGGCATACTAAAAACCAGCAGTTAGAGATTTCTGGCTGTTTTCCTCTAGTTACCAATTAATGTAACAATAGCACAGAATATCCTGCCAGTCCATATTTTAAAGTAGTCTCAACTGATTTAAAGCAGTCATGATAATATGTGCAAGAAAGGGTTAGAGGGCTACAGATTGTTATGGCTTATACAACAATCTGTAACCCACTAACCCTCTCTTTTTTGTCCTATGACTGCAGGGGTATTAGCAGGCCACTCTACTTTGAATGGTCCCTTAGAATATGTGCCAACTACTTATGCTAAACAATCTTTTCCACCTTGCTTTTAGCTGTGATGCTCAAAGTACCTTTCCCAGACCTGAAGAAGAACTTTGTGAAGCTCGAAAGCTTGTCTCTCTCACCAACAGGAGTTGGTCCAGTAAAAAAAAAAAAAAAAAAAAATACTACCTCACCACTTTGTCTCTCTAACATCCTGGGTCCAACACAGCTACTCCAACACAACTACTCTATATACAGCATATTTTAAGTCACTTTCAAAGCCAAATACTACTTCTTAATTATAGGTTTGTGCAGTTATCGTTCAGCTCAAGACTAACAATTCAACCAAAGTTTGATACATTGATTAGGACAGTTCTAACATTAGTCTGATTGTCCTCTGCTCTCATTGTTACTCTCTCCCCCTTTCCTACCACTCTTTGCATATTTTCTGTCTTTTTAAATTACAGTAACTCCTCGCTTAACGTTGTAGTTATGTTCCTGAAAAATGCGATTTCAAGCGAAACGATGTTAAGTGAATCCAATTTCCCCATAAGAATTAATGTAAATAGTGGGGGTTCCAGGGAATTTTTTTTTCACCAGACTATATGTGTATTTTATATATATATATATATATATATATATATATATATATATATATATATATATATACGCACACACAGACAGTATAAGTTTTAAACAAATTTAATACTGTACACAGCAATGATGATTGTGAAGCTTGGTTGAGGTGGTGAAGTCAGAGGGTGGGATATTTCTCAGGGAATGCCTTACTGCTAAATGATGAACTTGAACAGCTGAGCCCTCAAGGGTTAACACATTAATATAGCCTCACACTCTACAAGGTAGCACAAATGGAGGGAGGGGAGACAGCATGGCAGACAGAGACACACACCCTGTGTGTGAGAGAGAGAGAGAGATGTGCATTGCCCCTTTAAGTACACTGACCGCATTCTAAGTACATTGCCTTTTTAAGTAGATCAGCAAGTTGAGACAGCAGCTGCAGCCAGCAAGCTCCCTCCATCCTGAGCCCTGCCGTGTCCCTCCCCCTCCCCCCCGCTTTATGGAGATGGGGTAAGCAGGGGGCAGGAGCAGGGGGGAGGGGGACACCCTGACATTAGCCCCTTTCTCCCCCCCCCCCCCATTGCATAGCAAGCAGGAGCCTCCCGGGAGCAGCTCCAAGGCAGAGGGCAGGAGCAGCACAGGGCAGTGGGGTGAGGGACAGCTGAACTGCCCGGCAATTGATAGCCTGCTGGGTGGCTGCCACACAGGTAACTTAGCGGAGGGGGGAGCTGATAGGGGGGCTGCCGGTCCACCCTGGTTCCAAGCCCCCACCAGCTAGCTCCAACTGGCTGCTCTGAAGCAGTGAACAAAGCAGGCGGCTGCCAAACAACATCAGGGAGCATTGCACAACTTTAAACAAGCATGTTCCCTAATTGATCTGCAACGTAACAACGTTAACCGGGACAACTTTAAGTGAGGAGTTACTGTATAAACTCTTCAAGGCAGGAACATTTTTCTTCTTACAGATCTATACAGTGTTTAGTACATTTTGACCGGTATTATAAACAAAATGGTTTATGATTTCGTCTGAAGGCCTTTGATATATTTTCTTGTAATTGTTGTAATTAACAGTTGACTGTCATTTATGCTATATAAATGTATAGTTATGGTATAACCATTAATGATATAATTGAGGGATTTATTCTGGTATTTTTGAAATATATGTGCATATGTAACCCACATTAGGAAAGTATGAGTCTTAGTCCCCCTCCAGTGACCAATGCATAGGAGGTTTAGGACTCTGCTACTGTTGCCAGCTGAAAGAACTGTCTTTCGTGCTTTTAGCACTGAAGGTCCCGAGTTCAAACACAGCTGTCAGTCCAGGGGGCATTCACAAGCTAAGACAAGGTCAACACTACAAAGTTTTTTCAGAATAGCTATATCAGTCAGGATTGCCAGCAAAACCCCCAGCATGGATGCAACTATGCCAACAGAAGAATGATTCTATCGGCATAGCTTATATCAGGGATCGGCAACGTTTGGCACGCAGCCCTCCAAGGTAAGCCCCTGATGGGCCGGGCCAGTTTGTTTACCTGCTGCTTGCGCAGGTTCGGCCGATCACAGCTCCCACTGGCTGCGGTTCACCGCTGCAAGCCAATGGGGGCTGCGGGAAGCCGCGGCCAGCACATCCCTCGTCCCGCGCCGCTTCTCGCAGCCCACATTGGCCTGGAGCGGCAAACCGTGGCCAGTGGGAGCCGCAATTGGCCAAACCTGCGGACGTGGCAAGTAAACAAACCGGCCCGGCCCACCACGGGGCTAACCCTGGCGGGCCGCGGGCCAAACGTTGCCGACCCCTGGCTTATATTATTTGGGGACGCGGTGTTACTATGCAGACAGAAAAACTCCTCCTGTTAGCATATGCTGCATCTGCATTAGGAGGCTCTATATCAGTTTATCTGGATCACCAAAGCACTATAGTGCTTATTCATAGATTCATAGATTCTAGGACTGGAAGGGACCTCGAGAGGTCATCGAGTCCAGTCCCCTGCCCGCATGGCAGGACCAAATACTGTCTAGAACATCCCTGATAGACATTTATCTAACCTACTCTTAAATATCTCCAGAGATGGAGATTCCACAACCTCCCTAGGCAATTTATTCCAGTGTTTAACCACCCTGACAGTTAGGAACTTTTTCCTAATGTCCAACCTAGACCTCCCTTGCTGCAGTTTAAGCCCATTGCTTCTTGTTCTATCCTTAGAGGCTAAGGTGAACAAGTTTTCTCCCTCCTCCTTATGACACCCTTTTAGATCCCTGAAAACTGCTATCATGTCCCCTCTCAGTCTTCTCTTTTCCAAACTAAACAAACCCAATTCTTTCAGCCTTCCTTCATAGGTCATGTTCTCAAGACCTTTAATCATTCTTGTTGCTCTTCTCTGGACCCTTTCCAATTTCTCCACATCTTTCTTGAAATGCGGTGCCCAGAACTGGACACAATACTCCAGCTGAGGCCTAACCAGAGCAGAGTAGAGCGGAAGAATGACTTCTCGTGTCTTGCTCACAACACACCTGTTAATACATCCCAGAATCATGTTTGCTTTTTTTGCAACAGCATCACACTGTCGACTCATATTTAGCTTGTGGTCCACTATAACCCCTAGATCCCTTTCTGCCGTACTCCTTCCTAGACAGTCTCTTCCCATTCTGTATGTGTGAAACTGATTTTTTCTTCCTAAGTGGAGCACTTTGCATTTGTCTTTGTTAAACTTCATCCTGTTTAACTCAGACCATTTCTCCAATTTGTCCAGATCATTTTGAATTATGACCCTGTCCTCCAAAGCAGTTGCAATCCCTCCCAGTTTGGTATCATCCGCAAACTTAATAAGCATACTTTCTATGCCAATATCTAAGTCGTTAATGAAGATATTGAACAGAGCCAGTCCCAAAACAGACCCCTGCGGAACCCCACTCGTTATGCCTTTCCAGCAGGATTGGGAACCATTAATAACAACTCTCTGAGTACGGTTATCCAGCCAGTTATGCAGCCACCTTATAGTAGCCCCTTCTAAATTGTATTTGCCTAGTTTATCGATAAGAATATCATGCAAGACCGTATCAAATGCCTTACTAAAGTCTAGGTATACCACATCCACAGCTTCTCCCTTATCCACAAGACTCGTTATCCTATCGAAGAAAGCTATCAGAGGTGCTTGTATGAGGTGAATTGAAAAATACTATTTCTTTTATCTTTTTACAGTGCAAATATTTGTAATAAAAATAATAATATAAAGTGAACACTGTACACTTTGTATTCTGTGTTGTAATTGAAATCGTTTTAAAATGTAGAAAAACATCCAAAAATATTTAAATGGTATTCTGTTATTGTTTAACAGTCCGATTAAAACTGCAATTGATCAAGACTATTTTTTATCTTGTGATTAATCAATTAATTTTTAATGGTCTATTCACAGCAGAATTCATTTGGGGCAGGGACTGTCTCCCACTATGTGTTTGTACAACACCTAGGACAATGAGGCCCTAATTTTGGCTGGGGCCAATAGGCAATATTGTAATACATAATAGTATCTGTGTTTAAATTTAATCTGGTCCTCACTCCAGTTATAATGTTTTAACTTATCACATGTAATACACATGTATATGGAATGTTGGAATAAACAATTACAACATTTATTAACAGACACAACATAAGGATATATGGAGATGAGCAAAGCCTTCACTGACCTTGTACCAAATTTAAGATTATGGATTAATGGTTTCTGATACTGTCCAAAATATATAGAATATGGGCATGGCCTTATATATATGTTGACATGATTGTGGGAAAGTTGGTACTGTCTTTGTCCCAAAACCTGGAAACATTGATACACGTGAAAAGTCCCATTAGTGCAATGTTGAAGATAATGTGAATGTAGTCTACTCAAGATTGAGAGAGTTTGGTAACACAAAAGAAAACAAAAAGGGGCAAAAAAATGTAATAGTGCCTAAGGGCTACTATAGATTAAACAAAAATAAACCTTTTTTGGTACATATCTATGTAATATTGCTAGAAAAAATGCTCTACACACTGCTGATAAAATTCTATATAGTATTTTGTCTACTGAAATATATTTTAAAATAAAAGTTTAACAAAGCAAATGCAAAAAAAAATGGTAACCGAATGACAAAGTTATGCAATTAAAAATCACACTATATCAGGAAATGGAAGAGTTAAGACCCCAGTCCTGAAACTAGATGCACACAGGTGCACTCCTGCATTAACTTCAATGTGGCACCTTGAAGACATCATTTTGGGGAAGTTCTATGGCTGTGTTATACAGGAGATTGGATTAGATGATCGCAATGGTCTCTTCTGGCCTTGGAATATATGACACAAGGATCTGCCTCTGTTGATATAATTTCAAGATCAGGGCCTAAATTTTCAACAGCAATTTCCCCTATCCACATGCACATATGGAGTACTTTTTATTCCTGTTTACCTCATTAGAATGTGTAATTTACTGTATTAATGTTAAATTGTGTATTGTAATATACATGATATACAATATGGTCAAGTTAACATTGCTGCTGGAACCTTTCCTTTTGCTCCTGACTTTCTGATTTTAACTCTGCAACTTTATCATTGCATTGTCTTTTTAAAAATAATTTATCATACTGTTCCTGAGTGGAGCAGTTGCATTTTTTGTCTACATATTGATAAAATTAACACTGAATACCATATGAGAGAATTTTCCCCACTATAATGAAACTGCTTTAAGAAACATTCTAGTGCTTGTCTTAATGGAATTACAAGATGCCCAAACTATAGTCATGGCTGGGTGATGAGATCTTCTCCATTTTTTTTTTGAGTTTGAATAAATCAAGTTTCTGTTGTCCTAACTGTAGTTTTTTATTAAGTCAGTGACCATTTCTGAGCTTATTTTCTATCACCTGAGTATAAACCTATAAAACGACTTAAGAAAAGTATTAGTGTCACGAGAAAAAATAACCTACTGAAATCAATACATTGAGTTTTACTGAAGTACTTCCAAGCAATATTTTTGTATGTATGCAACAAGTACCAGGGAGCTATGCTTGAGAGTGAAATATTAATAATTCTATCTAATCAGATCTCACTAAATAAAGAAGCTTCCCTAAAAATTGTAAAATAATTGGCTAATATCTTAAATCCCCATACTCTTTGTGATCGTAAAAAAAAAAAATCTGACTAGCCAGTTGTCAGATAATTAGAACATAATACTTCCTCAAGAAATAACTGCAGTTTTCTTAAAGACGCTGTTAAGTTTTATAGACTTTCGAATAGTTTACCTCTTATGAAATTCAAGCAGAAGTGCAACGCTTGAAAAATAGTGAAAAAAGTGAGCCTTTTAAATTATCTTGAGACACTAAGGATATCTTTATAGCATTAGTAGTTAGTAATTGATGCATTCATCCTGATTTCCAGCTTTGCTGTTGCAGCAAGTCCCAAAAATTAGCATAACAATCCCAAGAACAAATGGGTCCCTAGTTGCAAGTTTCTCTGCTTTTTATGTTTTCATTCATTACTGTGACTTTTGTCTGGTGTTTCGCCACAGATATTTTGTTCGCATGAGAATACACATTTACAATTCTCTTATTTTATACTTGTTTTTCTAGCAACTGAATGTGTAGCACTAATGTAAAACTAATAAAAATGCTATAAATGACACCTCTCATTAGGCTCTTTTAATGATATTTTTAAATTCTTATTTTACTTCTTGAGACCCTGCATTATGGTTGCAGGAATAACAATTTTATGGTCTCTTTTCTTCTATACTGTATGAGAAAGATTTCCGCAGCAGCTTGTGAAACACAATTCTAAAAATATCTAAATACATTTCTGCTTTATTTTTACACTATATAAATAGCACAAACATAATTTTATAGTAGTAACAAACATCTAAGAATAAAGGTGGCCAAGTGTGAAACAAATGTGTTGATTTCATTTTGCAGTATCTAAATATTGCAACACTAAAACCATGCTGTTTTTCATATAGTGACAAATTGGAACATGAAAGTTTCTGTATCAGAAGATATTTATAAGGCTCCAGTGGTCAACTGTAGTCTTATAAATGAAAATTTAAGTAGAAGGCATAAGTCTCACTTCATACAGAAATACACCACAGAGTGAAATTTCTTCTTGACCTCATTTAGGCCCCAATCCTGCAAATTAACTCCATGTCAGCAGACTCTGGGACCCAAAAAGAGCCCGAAGGGGGCAGGGGTGGGGGGAAAAAGAGGTCTGCCTGGAGCTCACTTCAGGATTGATGTCTAGCATGATCAGTTCTTACCCTAAAGCATGAGGATTGATAATCCTTGTAATTTTTTATCCTGGCTGTTTTAATTACAGAGGCTATTCTTATTAATGTAGTGTCTGATCCTTATTAATATTTATCTATCCCCAGAGGAGTGTTAAGGATTAGGTAAAGTTTGTAAAGTGCTTTGAACATGTTAAGGCTCTATAAAAGTGCTAATTATTATTATTTTTTAAATTGAGCACGTTAATTGTATGCCTCAACTTTGCCTTTCATTAATTAAACACAAATCTGTTTACAACAGAGCAAGGTATAAACCTTTTTAAGGCTAATTTAATGCCATCACTAAATTGAAGTCTTATTTATCCACAGAACATATACACCACAGGCAGAAAAAGTACATGATTGTCTCATGCTGATCCATCAATATGCTTCAACCCTGAAATGGAACCACCATCGGTAGGGGAAGATCTATGTTCAAGTCCATTTAATTGTTGCACTCAGACTGCCCACAAGAATGCAAATCATGTGATATGCACACCTGTCCCATTAGAAAAGGGTATGAGAATACCAGAGCTATTTGGATACGCACTTTTTTGGGAGGGGGGGTCTATAGAATTAAAAATAAGATAGTGTTGCATAGGAAACATATGTATCTGTCTATAAGATCACAGGAGTTTTCACTCTCTGCTGATTTTCATTTCAGTCACAGACTGCAATATGCTCCATGTGGGTAGAGCCCTGTACCCACAGGGAACCCCACTGACTTTATTGGAATGGCATATAGGCACAGAGGTCTATCCACAGTGTTGTTTGTAGGAGTAGGATGCTAGAAATGAAAGCCTCTGCAATGCCATTCCCCAACACTCAACAGGATAAATTCATTCCTAAATTCTCCATTGATTTCTTAGATTGCATGATCTGATCCATCCATTCCCCTATATACAACTAAAGCTTTGGTCTAAACCAGCTACAGTAGGAGAATTCAGAATTATGGCTAACAAAATACAGGATGACAATATACCTTAATTTTATATCACTCAGCCAAAGTACTGCAGGAACCTTTTAATAGTGTGATTTTACATATACACCGCTACCTCGATATAACACGACCCGATATAACACGAATTCGGATATAACGTGGTAAAGCAGTGTTCCGGGGGGACGGGGCTGCGCACTCTCGTGGATCAAAGCAAGTTCAATATAATGCGGTTTCACCTATAACACGGTAAGGTTTTTTTGGCTCCCGAGGACAGCGTTATATCGAGGTAGAGGTGTACTATGCAGTCAAGCTACTGCACAAACCTGTTAATAGTGTAATTTTGCATACACTATACAGCACAATTCTTAGGCATAATTATGAGACATATTAAGGACAGAGCTTCATCTATGAACTTTCTCTTTTAACAGTCTTGTCCCAGAATGAGATGTGAAAGAATTTTTTTTTTTTTTACACTGAAATCCATAAAGGTGTTTTCAATCGGGATCAGAAAAATATTAGTTCAAACTAAACTGGAAAACCCAAAAGGAGCGTGATCTTTAACAGGGTTCTGGTTTAGGTCTTTTTTTTGTGTGTGTGTGCCATATGTGGTGTTCAAATCAGTGGTGCTAGCATGGTGTATCTTTTTAAGATCAGGGAGCTCAGGCTGTAATATTAAAGCTTTGTGCTCCCAGTTTTCTACAACTTGGTGCTGCCTTCTGCTTAGTGAACTGTAGAAGTAGCTTGAGTCAAATGTTATAAGAATGGAAAACAAGGAAACTCTAAAAACACTTCTTACATTCACTTAAAAGTGACTAAACCTTTTTCAGAAAAAACTTTCAGGCCTTGACCTTGTAATATGGCAAGTTTTACCCCAAACCTAATTTTTGCAGCTGAATTTTATAAGGCACTGATACCATGGTATTATAATATAAACACTGAAACAGCATCAGTTATGATGGTGCTAATAGCACCACTATCACCCAATTAAATTGGTTTCAGCCTATGTGATTGGTAGATATCTGATTTCTTATTTAAGAGCCACTGTAACAATGATGTTGCAGACTAATGGTCTTTTCTACTTCTGGGTAAATGTCAAGGTCAAATGAAGGTATTTGTGGAAAAGTTACCATAAAAGTTATGGGCTTTTGGAGAAAGCCGAGTCAAGCAAATGCTCTGAGATGAGGATTGTTACATTCTTTATAATTAAGACCATCATGTTTAGGTCAACCTCATCATACTTCTGTGCACTGCATTATGGGACACAAGCGGCTCAGAAATAATATTTGCTTTCAAAGTCCCTCAGATGGACAGAATTTAGGAAATCTGTTTGCAAAAATATATAATCCAAAATTAGATGCATAAAGTGGTAATAATAAATGAAAACAAGAGGCTCTCAGACTCATTCATTGAAAGATAGATTTTTAAAAATAAAAGCACCCTTTGTAAGTTTTATAGAAGTTGGTGCCATGGGAGAAAAGGAAAAGCTATAATTTGAGGAACAAGCATTTGTTTTCTTTTTAATTGAGAGAAAATCAAATCTATCCACTATCTTTGGCCCTGATCTTGCAAGCTGGTTTGTCCATATGGAACAGTGTACAAGATCTTGACCCCAGGCACTTTCTTTCCAAGATTATTTTGCTGACAAAAGAAAAAAAAGTGATGTTCTTTTTCTGGAAGGAAAATATCATCTCAACCTTTTCAGGAACAATAAAATGCATTTATATAGTGCCTTACCCAAGGATACAAAATCACTTTAAAATTGTGAAGTTTCACAGCAACCCAGTGAGAGATAGGAAAAGAGATGGACTAAATTGTATACTAATTTGGTATTTAACTAACCTGTTTATGAGCCATCTTCTTCTCATTTAAAACTTGAACAGGGCCCTAAACTATTCAAGTTTTTTGTTTGTTTGTTTTACATTTCCACACAATTCTGCATGGCCCGCTTTCATCCACAAGCTAAAGTGATGACACCACAACAGCCCACTCTGGAGTCATTTCAAGTCTAACTCAAACCACGAAAAACATACTAGTCTAGTGAGATTTCTAGCTTGATTTTTAGACAGCAGTTCAGAATGGATCTGAAATTTTAGATGCTAACCTACAAGCTGTAGTTCATGTGTTAAACTTAGCCAAACATTTAAAAATGGCAATTCATTTGCATATGTATTAACACAATAGGGAAGACTAATAGGGATAGAGGGAAAGGATAGGGAAGAAAAATAGTTTTAGGGAAACAGAGTCACTCATATTAACAAGCCCATTTGTTTTCTCAGATATATTTTTCCCAAGCCCTGAAATTGGAGCTCCATCAGTGTATTTTAGGATTTCTTATAACACTTATCATTTAGCTATCTAAACATTTCCCACGCAAATTAGATCTTTACAAGAGGTCCCTAGTGGACTTTCCAAAGTCTTCTGCTTTTCTTCAGAGTTAAAAGAAGCTATTGTTGGAGTACATAAATGCACGTAAAGGCATCTGTACCACTGTGGTAGAGAGTAGGTAAGTTATCTATAAACAAAGCACCACCGTAACAATTTCTCTTTATTTATCTGCTGGCACATAACCAGGAGTTGGGAACAGTTAAACAGTACCTGTTTGTGTTGTAGTTGGCTCTATTCAATCCTAGAATCCAGTTCCCCAGAAAGGTTAAGGAAAAGAGTAAATCAAACTAACCAAAAGAATTCACTTGTAATTAAAATACTACTGCATGGGGCTTGATGATAGTCAATTGGAAATGGGGGAAGCTAGTGGTTTCCCACTGCCTCTATTTAACACTGAGGTTTTGTGAGGCAGACTGGGAAATGTAGTTCCTCCAATAGGTGGCAATTTTGGAAGACTGGCCATTCTGCAGTAGCATCCTGGGAAATGGGGAGGAGCCTGGGGCCCTTTATAAAAAGGACCTCTTAATAGCAAAAAAGAGGATGTGTTACCAAGAATGAATTAGGCTGATGAAATAATGCCTGTTAGTATTCCCTTTGGCTCTGTTCAGGGTTTGTAGGGTTTACAAGTGTTTTATTTAGGGGCAGAGAGGCTTTCTGTTTGAGTATAGTACAGAGGTGATTTTTTTAAAATGCCATTTGTTTTAATAAAGGGGCTCTTTGAAGAGCACAGAATCCGTCTAAAACTGTCAGGATACAATTTGCTAACAGTAATTGAATGAGTGAATGATGCTGCACTCAGCAACATCCTGACAAAGTGATGTGTGGTGTCTGTTTATACCGTGGCTCATTTTTTTTATCAGTACAGCTTAACTGGTAGCTCTTTGACCTCTGCAATAGCAGGTTGAGTTGCCTTCATCCGAAGCATGTACATGGACATCATAGTGCACTAGGAGTTACTGCACTGTTGGAGGACCCTTTACCCCATCTTGTGCCTGTTAAGGCTCTTTCAGAAAAGTGAAGCTGATTGTCCTAGTGCTCAGAGGAATGTTCTCTCGTCCATTAAAGGGAGCTATTAGTGCTGGTCAGATACTATAAAACAAAGTCAGTGAATATCCAGTAGAATCTTTTAGCGAATTCATTTTGACTTTGTTGTCATCCCTTTTGTTTTTGCTTTATATGACTATCCTTGTTACTGGCTGAAATATTCACAAAGGCAGCACATTTTATGTGATTTGGGAAGACATTGGTACAAAGTTAAATTTGAAATTGTGCCTGGAAATATATACCAAAACCATTATTTCAATGGTTATGCTCATTCAGTCTGTGGAAGGAAACATGCTAGGTAACCTGTGTCTATGCCAAACTAACTAGTATAGTTTATTAGTTGTATATCAAATACACGCAACGAATAAATAACAAGACTTTAATGATACCAGTTCTAGATACCAGGGGGGACATTTATAATTGCTGTTCAATCGTAACTTGAATTTTTAGACTTTAGAGTTTAAAATCTGATTGCTAGTATTGTAGTAATGCTGCTCTCTGTGAGTTAATGATAACTGTGGAGTGAGTGATCCGCTCTCTTACAAAGTAACTGTGCTACTGCATCTCATTGGGGAGGGGGACGTGGTGAGGGTTCTTTGGCATAACCTGAGTATGTAAAGTGGCTATATGAAAACATGCTGTTCTATGAGAGAAACAAAGTTACTGGAACAATGTGTTGTCATAATATAAATGTAGCCCCCTTGGAAAATGAGTGTCTTGGTTTCACCTCATGTTTGCCTTGTTATTAATCTAGCAGCAGACACAACTATCCAGTGAAAACGTTCTGTTCCACTGACATTATCTCTAAAGAAAAATATCTTTACGTTAGGTTATTTCGATCATAAAATGTCCACTTTATAGGGCTAGTGTTTATAGAAATGTTAAAATAAGAATACATTCATACATGTTCAGTACTCTGAGGTTCTATAGTTTTTCAGACAAAGTTCTGATCTCCCAGAGATATTTAGTGGGATTGTATTGCCTTGGTAACTTCCTTGGAGTGTGGAAAAACAAGTTTTCATGTAGTCACTTGAAAATAAATTTTCCACGAATGAAACTGATTGCTATGATCCCCATCCTGCAAAGATTTACGCAGGTGCTTAATATAAGACATTTGGAGTCCCATTATGATGGCCTCTAATCCTCTCATTTATAATGGATTCAAAGACAGAGTGTTCAATGTTAGCCTAAATTAGCTCTCTGTCCAATACCACTTCTTGATTCCTATATTGCAGTGTGGGGAATACTTTAATCCACTCCATTATTTATTTATTGCAAATCAGGCTTCTTCACCTGTCCTTTGCGGCACTTAATTGGCAAAACTAGTATCAAATATGACTCTACCAATTGTGACAACACTAGGGTCAAATATACCCATAGTCCACATCTGGCCATCAGAATATTTGATTTAGTCCACTACTGAGCCATAGACATTTTTTTTCATTATGTAAAGTAGGAAGGGGTGGGGAGAACAAACTCATATATTCACTAAGCCCAGGTCTCCTGGGTAGTAGAGCACATTGTAGGAAATGGCAGACTATGATGAGGAAGCAGGGGAATGCTTGTAATGATGCCTCAAAGTCTGAGGCGCTGAGTGAACTGGATTTAAGAGGTGTATGTTTATTTTGACTAAAGTAATTTCATCAGCCCATATAAGTATTACTGAAAATATTGTGTCTGATTTTATGGCCATTACTCACATGAGTACCCCCCAGTGTCCTCCCATTACTACTGTTTTTTTTAAATATAGTATATTATAATTGTAGCTCCCAATCCTGAAATTGGATCTAGTTGGGAAGATACTTGTGGCCATATTTTTGACAACAAAGCAGCCTGCATCCAAAGTAAGTTGCTTTGTTTAGAGAAAAGAGTTGACATAACACTTATGCTCTCAAATTATTTTCCAATAAGATGTTGCTATAGGAAAATAATGGTATGCTCATTCCTAAAACTGGAAACTAATAATATTAAAAGCCATAACAATTATATAGCATCTTCTGTACTAGGATGTAAAGTACTTTACAAATAGCAATTTTTGCAACCCCCTCTGAATCTAAGCTAATACTGTTAGACCCACTTTACAGATGAGTAAATTGAGGCCCAAAGAGATTAAGTGATATACACAGTGAGTCAACATATCTTGTCACCAGACAACACTCCTTTTCTTGGGAACAAAGGATAATTAAAATGGTGGGGTTTAGATATATATTTGTACAAACAAAATGAACCTGGCAGGAAGTCCCCTTAGCTTAGTTATAACAGAATGTTTGTATATTTTCCAATTTGCATGCTGTGCACAATCTCTGTATTATAATTTATTTTATTTGAAGGTGTGAGTATGAGAAAGAGAGACTGACTACACACAGCAGTACCCTAAGTTCTGTTTTAAACAAAATGAGGCCCCCAAACAATAATGGTAAATACCCATTTTTCCCTCTTTCTTATTTAATGCAAAAACAATTGCGGTTCTGTACTTTTTTAAGAATGCAAGGAACTTTAGCTAATTGAACATGGTGGTTAGAAATGGTGCATGTGATTGTGGTGTCACACTGCTGTGAATCAGAAGCAACTTCATTGCAATGAATGAAATTTCATTGGTGTAAATAAAGTAGATGAGTAAAGGATCAATATGCTTTTTTTCTTGAAATACTTTGTCCAGATGCTTAGTATGAAGTATAATAATAATAATAATTAATAGGTGAATGCTGCCAAGAGGTCAGAGCACCCTTTCTGACCTTTCAGAACTGCAATGGAATTACGACGTCTGGTAAATCAACTAGTTAAGTGTATACATTTACACATGAAAGATGGGGCTTGCAGCAGCACAGTGCCCCCTAATGCCATGGTGAAGTACTGTTCTCAATGACTGATACAAGTCTAGTTTATCTACTCCAGGCTGAGCTGTAGCTCATTAAAAGCTGTATCCCACTCCCATTGACTTCAGTGGAAACAGGATCAAGCTTGGTGTAGAGGAAGAGTCATCGGTACTCCAGCCTTGAGTTATTCCAGGTTCCCAGTGCTGATAATAGATTAGTTTCAGTTGGTCAAACCTGGCAGTTCCCAAGAATTGACACAGATTGTCTCTATCAGTGGTTTCAGATACAGAGAGAGACACTTAGAAAAAAATGTCCTTCCACCTCAGTCTGATAAGCTGCAGATAGATGTACTTGGTGGAGCTGGACCAAGAACCTGTCTTTGATCACAAATGTCAGGCAGTATAGGAAAAATTAAGTTTTATAATGCACCTGTAACTAATGCACCTCAAGGCTACTTAAACTTTGTGACATCAAGGACTGCTTTGGGAACTTTTGAGGAGGACCCCACTTTTTCCTCATTCTTATCCCTCCTAACAACTGACTTCTTCCACAAGGCTCGTAAATTAAGGAATGAAAACATACATGCACTATCACAACTTTCTAAGAGAACCTTTCAGTCCATCTTGTCTTATCTGTGTTTGTCTTTTAGACCACAAGCTCCATGGGGCAGGGACAGTCTGTAGACGTGTCTTGTAAGTGCTGACCACATGACTTGCTTATAACAAGTTTTGAATGGCACATGTAACTAGGATTCACATTTACACAAATTATTTTTAGTAAAGATAAATGCAAACAACCACAATATTTGCTTGTACTTTGTATTGCATATTCTCTCTCTGGTATAGAACTAAAAGATTATTTCGTGTTTGTGTTTACCAGCTGTCATAAACAAATAAAGCAAGTAATCTGCTTTTTCCCCTCTCTCTGAAGCTGTGGGTTGCATTTAAGGATACAAAAGGACCTAGAGCAGTGTTTCCCAAACTTGGGATGCTGCTTGTGTAGGGAAAGTCCCTGGCGGGCCGGGCCGGTTTGTTTACCGGCCGCGTCCGCAGGTCCGGCCGATCGCGGCTCCCACTGGCCATGATTCACTGCTCCAGGCCAATGGGAGCTGCTGGAAGCGGCGGCCAGTATGTCCCTCGGCCCGCACCGCTTCTAGCAGCTCCCATTGGCCTGGAGCAGCGAACTGCGGCCAATGGGAGCCACGATTGGCTGGACCTGCGGACGCAGGAGGTAAACAAACCGGCCCAGCCTGCCAGGGGCTTTCCCTACACAAGCGGCGTCCCAAGTTTAGGAAACACTGACTTAGAGCTTTGAATGCCCTTCCTTTATTCTGATCATTCAGCTGATTTTTTTTAAGACCCTTCTGGAGACTATCTATTTATCTTAGGTAATTGTATGTACCCCATTACCATAGTATCTGAACACCTCACACCCTTTAATGTATATAGCCTTATAACTCCCCTGGAGAGTAGAGAAGTACTTTTCCAAATGGGGGACTTAGGCTCAGAGACACAGAATGACTCGCCCAAGGTCACACAGACAGTCCGTGATAGAGCGAGCAATTGAATCTAGGTCTCCCTAACCACCGGACCATACTTCTTCTCTGGTAGTCTCGCCAGGGGTGCTGGAACAATTTGTATAGTGGGGGTGCTGAGAGCCATTGAACCAAACTGTCAACCCTTTATATGATGGAAACCACTTCAAGTCAGGGGGTGAAGCAGCACCCCCAGCACTACTTGTTCCAGCACCAATGAGTCTCGCTGAATGATTCCAGTGCCAACCATCTTCCACATGACACCAAAGAACTAACCTTTTGTATGCATCATATTGCTTTAACTTTAAAACCTTTAATCTAAAGGGATATTTGTTTTGGGCTGTGTGCCGTTATTCCTCCCCCCAATTATTCTACTGAATGTAGAAATAAAATAATACAAAAACTAGGATGTGCCTTAAATAGTCCAATTATGGTTCTTTACTGATTTCTCATAATATCAGCAAAACTTGATGGGTTAATTTTCTTTGAGTGCTGTGGGGAGTTGCATACACAACCTCCAATAACAATAATTGGAAGTGCATGAACCTTTCTCTATGTGATAGAAGGCATGCATTATGTGGATATCAGCAGGGTTTGAATGAGCTGTCCCCTGACATCTACTGATGACCTGGGGGGAAAGACTTCAGGAGCAGACCGTATTTGCATGGCACCGACTCTTCCTAGGTGTTCAGCAGACAAAGCAGCTATGCCAGAGTGATCAGTTTGGGCTGGTTTTGAGTTACAATTCACGTTCGTATTGAATGCAGGGGTAATGAAATGTTATCTTGACTGTATGAGTAAGGGGCAGCAGAACTACTTAGCACACCCTGACTGAGGAGGTCACCCTAAACTGAGCCTCACTTGCTAAGCAGGTGGTAGGGATGCCAAATCCCACTGCAAATGAGAGAGGGTGGGAAAAGGTGTCTTTACTGTATGGTGTGGTCTCTGCCTAAAGAGCCCTAGACACCATTTGACCCTCCCCTCTCCAGACAGAGCGGATTGGACTCACTTGAGAGTCCTTGTTTCTGTTCAGGGATTACTAAAGCTAAAATCTCTGATGAGCAGGTCTACAGAATAAGCCTTAGACTGGGAGAGAGACAGTGTGCAGTGACAGGAAGAGGGAGCAGCAGTGAGGTTCCCCACTACCTAGTGAAGTCAGTGAGAGCTGAAATCATTACGAGCTGGGCTAAGTGGTGGAACCTCAGAATACAGCATCGCAGAAGTGGCAGTGAGTGGCAAGCAGCTGTGGCACAGGTGGCTGCAAGCGGCCAGTGGCAGCAGAGGTAATGGTGTCAGAGAGCCAGTCGCAGAGGCAGCAGCAGAGACATTGCTCAGGACTCCCCCCACCCCCGGCCCCATTTTCAGGGGTGGTTGGTGAACCTGCATGAATGCACCTCTGAACTCTGGGTCTTTGCTGACCAGCAATAACCATTGTGAGTGGGATGCAGCAGCAGGAGAGGGGAGTGGCATGTTAAAGGGCCATTCGTTCATTGGACTTTCACACTGCAAGATGTGAAACTGAGGCAAAGGACACTGCCCAATATACTGTTGGGTGGGTGTTTGCTTAAGGTTACATACTTTTGAATTGTGGTAATGGTGTTTTCCCAAATTAGTGTTGGTTTCCCTTTCCCTTCTAATAAAAGTTTTCTTCTGTTATACGCAGACTCAGTGGTTGTGAGTGGGGAAGTATTCCCTCTTAAAGGCGCCTGGGGTGGTGTTTAATTTTCCCAGATTACGGGGTGGTGGCTTGAGTGAGTCCTGTTTTGTATTGTTAAAAGGAACCCCTAGATATTGAACTCTGGCCTTGTAGCTGCTGACTCCACCTGGCAGAAGGATCTGAATGCAGGCTGTCATGTGGGTAACAGAGGAAAAGGAAAAGTGCTGTTGGCACGGCCAATTTGAGGAGCAAAATGTTCATGTGACCATATGGGTTAATAGAGATTTGAAGCCATCATTTGAAAAGCATTTTGCCATTTTTACGTGTATCAGCTGTTCCTGCGTTTTACCAAATTCACAGCGACTGGGTAAACCTTGGCAGAAAAATGTAAAATGTCATTGGTAAATGGGAGCCTGCTCTGAGTGCAGCACTGCAATTGAGGGTCACAATTATTTTGAGTGAATGGCTTCAGAATTATAGAAGTTAGAGATGGAAAAGACCTGTGAGATCACCTAGTCCATCTTCCTGCCCGTGAAGGATTATTTATAGTGCTCCAAAACTGAATCTAGCTCAGTGTATCTGCTACAATTTCCCCTTATTTATACATGACTTAGAATAGTAATGAAATGTTGGATAATAAAGGCATGTTCTATTAGCTAGACAATGCATTTTGGACTTCTGACTTTGATCTTTAAAAAATTCACCACACACATCTCTTTATCATTTAATAGGAGCCAGTAGTCAACAGCGATGATAGGTAAAGCCTTGAAACCATAAGAAAACACAAATTTAAATAGGTCATCCAAAAGAAGAATCACATTAAATCACTTAACTCAGTTTATTTTTTACACAGCAGTTTGTGCTTTTAGAGGAAGAATAATCACTCTATAGAAACGCCATAATTTCTCCCTTACAAAGGAGCCCTTTTCTGAGCACGTAAAGTGCCAGTTTGTACAGTATGACCTCTGCTTTCATTAGATCAAGGTTGTATCTGATTAGATATAGGACAGATGAAGGGGATGCTGTACCAAAAAGAAAAAAAGAAGTTGTAGTCTTGGGTCACTTGCAGAAGTGGTTCATCACTTTTATTGGAAATGTTTTCAATACCATTCAAGATAGGTTCAAATACATCAGCCTCTAAAGATCTGTATGTGATATATTTTCTTCACTTTGATGTGCTTATTTGGAAGTTGAGCCGCATACAGTACTACTACACGCTGCTTTTCAGTGTTCTGAGGACATAGGACAGAAGGAGATTGGAGCTCTGACAGCCCTACTTGTAAAGTGACAATACTGCCTCCCAGTGGCTTCGTGTGTCATTCATTACTGGCTTATTGAAATTTAAAACTGTTGGTTGAATCATTTTTCCTTTTTCTTTAAGAGCTAAATAAATAAAAATATATTTTCAGCTGCATTCTTTGATTTGTATAATAATAAAGTAATAGAGTTTTAAAAAGTATTTAAGTGAACTGGCCTGGTGTAGACAAACCATAGGAAAAATAATAAGTATTTTTATACATTAATTTTGGTATGTCTTTAAATCACAGAATTCTCACACAGAAACTCTTGCTACATGATTTTTTCTGCCTGTTGAGCTGGAAACATTTTAAGAGAGCACATAGATATGTCTTTAAACAGTCAAATGTGGGCACAAAATAATTCCCTTTCCAATGTGTAGTGCAAAATTTGTAGGGGTGTCAAATGATTAAAAAAAATTAAGTCACGATTAATTGTAGTTTTGTTGTATCCACCAAGCAAAGTATTAACAACTTCAACAGAACTTTATTTACAGTGGAAGTCTCTTTTCCAAGCTGTAGCTGCACACTCTGTAACTCTCCCAGCCTCCTCAACTCCTCCCCCCTCCTTCCTGTTTCCTGTCCTTTCAGACTCCCAACAGCCAGTGCTCCCAGTTCTAATAATCACATGCAGCATCTAAACACCACATTCCCTCCTCTCTTAAGAAACTTTCCAAATTAAAATAAACATTGTTGTTCTAAGCACAGGAACAAATATGAAACAAGACACTATACTGTTGGCAGGAATATTACACTGAAAACACTGTAGATACTACATAACATAGTCTTTAGTCCAGGCAGGTGGTCGTCTGAGTCTGACAGGCCGTCTCTCAAGCCCCGGTTCCAGTGCAATGTCTTGTTGTGTTGGTTCTACAGTGAAGTCATCCAATGCAGACTGGGTGTTGGCATAATCTCCTCTTGGTGCATAGGCAGGTGCAAGATAAGAAGCATTCCATACCCACCCATCAGAAAGTCGATAGGTGTAAGGTCCCTTCTTCTCTATGATTTTAAGAGGAGCTGTGAATGTATGGTCCCCTTCGCGTAAGATTCCAGGTTTTCATATTCTAACAAAGGAACCACACTCAAACTTTGGTTCCTTAGCACCCTGCCGTTTGTCTGTGAAAGCCTTAGACTTTGCTTGGTTCTGTTCAACTGTCTTTCTCACATCATCCCTGTTTGGGGCATCAGGTTTTAGTCCAGCCTGTGAAATTGTATGCCCCAGAAAGGAGAGTTCAGTTTGTCTAAATTTGCATTTGGACCTATTGAGCTTGAGGCCTGCTTTGCTGATGCAGTTTAGTACAGACTGCAGGTTATTGTCATGCTCCTCAGTAGTATTTCCAAACACAACAATATCATCCAAATAGCACTGAACTCCATGTTGATTCTTCAGAATCAATGACATCATTTTTTGAAAGGCACTTGGGGCTGATGCAAGACCGTATGGAACACGTTTAAAACGAAATAGTCCCTCATGTGTAATAAATGCTGTGAGGTCTCTGCTATCTTCATGCAACATAACCTGGTGGTATGCGCTCTGCAAATCAAGAGTAAAAAACAACTTTGCTCCACGGAGTTCTGCAAATACTTCCTCTATGTGAGGAAGAGGATGGCTGTCAATCACAATAGCTTTATTTGGCTCCCTTAAGTCCACACAAAGGCGAATGTCTCCACCCTTCTTCTGCATCACTACTATAGGTGAAACCCATTCCGAGGAGTTAATCTCTTCAATAATGTTCTTTTGAACAAGTTTTCTAAGTTCCTCTGAAACAGCTTCCCTGACTGAAAATGGTAAGCGCCGTAATTTCTGTCGTACAGGCATCACATTATTCCGCATTTTAACTTTATGCAGAAACCCATAAGCACAGCCGAGTTTCTCCTCAACCTGGAGTTGGGTCCCAGCTGAAACTGGTGTGTGTACCGCAAGAGTGCTTTGCTGAGGAAGATCAATTCGTCCATTAACTACCCTGAGATTTAAAGCAGCTAATAAATCTCTGCCAAGGATAGCAGTGCCTTTGTGGACAATGTAGAACTCCGCAGTTACACAGCGATCACCAAAAGTAACTATTGCTTGCAGGCAGCCATGTACTGGAATATGGTTTTTCAAATAGCACACCAAGTGAAGTTTGGGTTCAGTAAGAGGCACATCTTTAAAGTAACGCAAATAGATGGAATCAGGTAGTATGATGGAATCACTGCTGAGCCAGTGTCCAACATTAGTTGAATAGAGTGTGATTTGCCTGAGGGTATGGCAGAAACATTTACAGTGCACTTTATCTGTTCTGGAATATGTGCAGTAGTGATTTTGTCCACACTCAGCACAGTAACATCTGGTATTGTAACTGCATGCACCTGTTGATTGAACTGGCTACTGCGACATACTTTAGCAAAATGCCCAATCTTTTTGCAATGATTCACTGAGCTACTTTTGCTGGACATCCTGTGTAGCTTGCAAGATGTTGTGGGGATCCACAGCGAAAGCATGCTTTTACTGTATTTTGCATTTGCTGATTCAGTGGCTTTTCATTAGTTTTCCTTTTGCAATTGTTTGTCTGCAGTGATAGCGAACTTTTCTGTAAAGGAGTCACAGCCTGGACTGGGCCTCCTGTACCCTGGCTCATTATTTTGGCTTCAGCTGTAGCTGACTCAATCTGAGTAGCAATGGTTATTGCTTTTTCTAGTGTAAGTTGTGGTTCTAGAAGTAAGCGTTCTCTTACGCGAAGCATGGTTGTTTTCTCAATGAGCTGGTCTCTAATCATCTCATCTGCCATATTCCCAAAGTCACAAGTTACAATCAGACTCCTCAGGGAGACAATATACTGCATTATAGTCTCCCCTGGTTTCTGCTCACACTGGCGAAATCTGTAGCGATTAGCTACTACGTTCACTTTTGGCACAAAAAAGTTCTTTAATGCAGTGAGTGCAGTCTCATATTTATCATCTGCAAGGGAAAAGTGTAGAATATACGCTGCCCTTCTGCTCCAAGGCAGTGGATTAGCAGAGCACGCTTTCTTACTTCAGAAATCTCTGTAGCACTGATTGCAAGCAGATAAGTCTCAAACATATGGATCCAGACAGTAAAAGCAATTGGCGGCTCACCTGGGCTTTGCAGAAAGGGTACAGGTGGGTTCAGAGGCAGAAGATCCATCCTCGTCGCCAAAATGTTGTATCCACCAAGCAAAGTATTAACAACTTCAACAGAACTTTATTTACAGTGGAAGTCTCTTTTCCAAGCTGTAGCTGCACACTCTGTAACTCTCACTCAGCCTCCTCAACTCCTCCCCCCTCCTTCCTGTTTCCTGTCCTTTCAGACTCCCAACAGCCAGTGCTCCCAGTTCTAATCACATGCAGCATCTAAACACCACAAGTTTTAATGGCACAGTTAAACAATAATAGAATCCCATTTATTTAAATATTTTTGGATGTTTTCTACATTTTCAAATATATTGATTTCAATTACAATACAGAATACAAAGTGTACAGTGCTCACTTTATATTATTATTTTTGATTACAAATATTTTCACTGTAAAAAGATAAAAGAAATAGTATTTTTCTTTTCGCCTCATACAAGTACTCTAATGCAATCTCTTTATTGTGAAAGTGCAACTTACAAATGTAGAATTATTTTTTTACATAATTGTACTCAAAAGCAAAACAATGTAAAAGTTTAGGGCCTACAAGTCCACTCAGTCCTACTTCTTGTTTGTCTTAGCAATTGGCTAAACAAGTTTGTTTACATTTATGGGAGATAATGCTGCCTGCTTCTTATTTACAATGTCACCCGGAAGTGAGAAGATGCGATCGCATGGCACTGTTGTAGCTGGCATTGCAAGGTATTTACGTGCCAGATATGTTAAACATTCTTATGACCCTTCATGCTTCAAACACTGTTCCAGAGGACATGCTTCCATGCTGATGAGACTCATTAAAATAACATGTTAATTACATTTGTAACTGAAGTCCTAGGGCAGTAGTTTTCAAACTTTGTATTGGTGACCCCTTTCACACAGCAAGCCTCTGACAGCAACCCCTCTTATAAATTGAAAACACATTTTTTAAATTTAACAGTATTATAAATACTGGAGGCAAAGGAGGGTTTGGGGGTGGAGGCTGACAGCTCACAACCCCCATGTAATAACCTCACGACCCCCTGAGGGATCACAACCCCCACTTTAGAACCCATGTCCTAGGAGAAAATTGTATGTCTCTTGCTCCTTGGTTTTACTCATATTCTGCCATATATTTTATGTTATCTGAGTCTCTGATGACCCAGCAAATGTTGTTCAATTTAAGAACAGTTTCACTGCAGATTTGACAAAACACAAAAGGTATCAATATGAGATAGCTAAATATAAGATTTCTAAAGATAGCTACAGCACTCGACCCAAGGTTTAAGAATCTGAAGTGCCTTCCAAAATCTGAGAAGGACAAGGTGTGGAACATGCTGTCAATAGTCTTAAAAAAGCAATACTCCAATGCAGAAACACAGAACTTCAACACCAAAAAAGAAAATGAACTTTCTGTTGGTGGCATCTGACTCAGATGATGAAAATGAATGAGCATTTGTCCACACTGCTTTGGATCATTATAGAGCAGAACTTGTCCTCTGGTATGGTGATCGAAGCATGAAGGGACATGTGAATGTTTAGCATATCTGGCACCTGAATACCTTGCAACACCAGCTACAACAGTGTCATGTGAAAGCCTGTTCTCACTTTCAGGTGACATTGTAAATAAGAAGCGGGCAGCATTATCTCCAGCAAATGTAAACAAGCTTGTTTGTCTTAGTGATTGGCTGAACGAGAAGTAGGACTGAGTGGACATGTAGGCTCTAAAGTTTTACATTGTTTTGTTTTTGAGTGCAGTTATATATTTGTAAGTTGAACTTTCACAATAAAGAGATTTCACTACAGTTCTTGTATGAGGTGAACTGAAAAATACTATTTATTTTGTTTCTTTTTTACAGTGCAAATATTTGTAATAAAAATAATATAAAGTGAGCACTGTACACTTTGTATTCTGTATTGTAATTGAAATCAATATACAGTAAAAGCTGTTTTATCTGGCATGTTGGAGGAATGGGGAATGCTGGTAAGTGAAAAATGCCAGTTAACTAAGAGGGAGGGAGTTTGGGTGCGGGAGGGGGTGCAGGGCGCAGGCTCTGGGAGAGAGTTTGGGTGTAGGAGAGGGCTCGGGGCAGCGGGTTAGGGCGCGGGAGGGAGTGCGGGGTACCAGATCTGTGGGACGCTCACCTCGGCTGTTCCTAGGCGGAGGCGCGGCAGGCAGCTCTGTGCACTGCCTCTGCCCGCAGGCACCACCCCCGCAGCTCCCATTGGCCACGCTTCCCAGCCAATGGGAGCTGTGGAACTAGCACTCGGGGCCGGGCGGAGGCAACGTGCAAAGCCTCCTCCTGCACCCAAACTCCCTCCCAGAGCCCATATTTGAAAATGTAGAAAAACATCCAAAATATTTATAATATATTAAAATTGGTATTCTATTATTGTTTAATAGTACAATTAAAGCTGCAATTAATTGTGACTAATTTATTTAATCTAGTTAATTTGTTTTGTATTAATTGCTTGAGTTAATTGCAATTAATTGACCGCCTTAAAAATTTGTCTGCTATTTTGAAGAATGCAAACACTACCTGGTGTTCAGGTAGGACATCAGCAACCTTCTACTGATCAACTATGTGCTATGAGTGTCTGTCTGCATTCTTTAAGGCTATATCTGAACACCTGAATCTGTTTGGGATATATGCATAAGGGAGGCTGAGAGCTAGAATTTTAAGCACTCGACACCCACAAATGAGACCAAATTTTCAAAACAGGTCAGCTCTCATTTAGACACCAAAAGCAAGGCCAGCTTGTCAAACGTGTTTGGCACCTAGAAGCTCCCCCCTGGGATGTTTATGGCCAGATTTTCAAAGAGCACTCAATGTTCTGAACACTTTTAAAAATGTGACCCTGATTATAGGTGCCAAGCACCTTAAAATCTGTCATTAAAAGTGCATGTGTTCAGGCATGGGGGTGTTATTTGTATCTATGAATATACAGGTGGCACAACATGTATGGAGCTGAAACTGTTAGTTTGTATAATGAAACATAGAGGCTAGCATACAGTGAGATCTTGCAATCTAAAACTCACTCAGGGTGTTTCAAGTGGGCCTCCCAGAAAGTTGACTGAGAGAGGTTAGGAAAGAATAGGAGCTACACCTTGGACAACATGGGCAAGAATGTCTCTTTGGCACACACACTGAAATCTTTCCAAAATCCTCTATCTTAATATCAAGAACAGGGTGAAAAAATTAAGTTTGTAATAATGCACAGTAGGCTTTATGTTTTTAAGATTTATTTTTAAAATAAGTTTCTATATTTTGTCAGCTACAGACATTATTACAATAGTAGTAGCTGAAGGTCCATGCTGTCGCACCGGTGTAATTTGTAAAATTTTGTATAAAAAAAAGCCAAAAATGACTGAGTACTTAAAAACTGGATGGTAACAGACTGCAAATCCCAGTGATGGTTGAACCTGCTGATATTCTAAGCTCTCAACCATGCTTGAAGTTATTTCCATCACTTCAGATGGACTCAACAGATATTCTAGGCTTCAGGATGGTGCTGGGTTTGTTTTGTGTGCTCGTTGTTTTGGACTGGGAATGTTGTGTTGATTTGTGTAGGTGGCAAATGAGGGATATGTACCGCAATGAGGGACTATGTATGTTTGGGAATATGATGTATGTTGGTTGTGTTGTGTGGCTGGTTTTGAAGAATGGTGGCAGTTGGGCCAAGTAATTCATCTTCTGTGCAGTCTGCCTCATACAACCAATGAAATTGTTGCATGCAAATTAGCTATTGAGTAAGGGGCGTGACTGATAGTTACATCTGATATCACAATGATTTAGGACTCTTGGCATGGCATAAATACATGCCTTACTGTAGCTCTAGACCTCATGGGTATAATTTGTAAAGGCAAAATGGCTGAGAACTTAAATATTGGACAGTATCAGATCTTGAATCCCAGTGATGATTCAACCTGGTGATATTCTGAACAATAAGAGATGTCAACCATAGTTGTAGCTGTTTTCATCACTCCACACTGACTCAACAGACATTCTAGGCTTCAAATTGACACAGTGACAATCCTGGAATCCTATTATATAGATAAACAGATGTACTTCTGCTTTATCAATTAACACAACTTTGCCAAAAGCTTGTAGAGGTAGAAATTTACTTCTCTTCCACCTATTTTTCTTCAATGGCTTGTGAACTTCAAAGCCTCATTGGGATCAATTAAATGTCAACATTATTAAATAAGTAATTTATCTTTTCCCTTTTTCTTAAAAAATAAAACTAACACGGAAACTAGATGCAGAAACGATACTAATGTCATATTTATGTTACACAGTTGAATATCTCTTGAGAAATGCAAAAGTTAACGTTCCCATTGAAGCCAATGTCTGTCTTTTTTCTTGATTTCTTTCATAAAAGGATTTGGCCTAAATTTTTCTTACCACAATGATAAACTGTCCACACATTATCCAGGCCCTATAAACTCTAGAACCTGTAAACATTTAGGTTTACATTTTCAAAAGTAGCTAGTGATTTTTGAGGACCCAACTTTAGGCATCTAAAAGAGCTATGATTGTCAAGGGCAGAGGCACTTTCTGAAAATCAAGTCTGTCGGGTGTCTCATGTTGGGCACCCAAAACCGAATCACCTAATCAGTAGTGACTTCTGAAAATGTAGGCCTTTGATTATGACATATTAAGCAACAGCTAAAGATTTACAATAGCATGGAAATGCAGGAAAAGAATGTAATATATATATGCAACAAAGATGAGGTAATGCTATAGGAAAATTAGTTTTTTCCTGTTCCTGGAATTGTGATTTTTACCTTTAATTTTTATGCTGTATTAACATATTTGCATGTAATACCTATATTTATTAATTACATATATAGGTATGTAAGTACCACAAACACAGGAGTGCACTCAGTGGACCTGATTCTCCACTGCCTTGTTCACTCATTTACATCTGTGCAAAGTGAGTGCAAAGCTGGGTGTAAAATATGTATGTCAGAAGTCTCCTTTCCTTTAAACCCACGTTAGCATTTCATACTCCCTTTGCACAAAGGGACATAAGTACACAGTGTGTGAGGCAGTTGAGAGTCAGGCCCTATGTCTTCAGGTTACTATTAAGACAAGATTTAATAAGAAGATAAGTTGTCATGTTGACTGGTCTCTCTTTGAACATCATCAGTCTACTCACTGTTTCCTAACACTAGATTTTTATGTCCTAGCGTTTATTTTGTTTGTCGTCTACCTCATACGGGAAGCTCCCTTATAATTCTCAAATATGTAGGGAGAGGACAAGTGATCCCTTTTATGTAACCACTTCTTTTTCCTTACCCTGGAGATCATCTCTCACACATTCAATTCGCTAGTCCCCTGCAGGTAAGTACATATTTCCTAACAAGACAGCTCTCTTTGGTAAGTGCTGCTTTTTTGTACACTCCTGCTAACTTAGCTTTTGGGGGGGAAATCAAAAGCCTTCAATTACAGACATGTTATGAAGGCTTAATATGTTATAGCACCTCCAGTGCTACTTGAAGGACAAAGCTGGCTTTGTGTTTTGCTGGCAGGCAACAGCTCACTCTGGACGTTGCACAGATGTAATTACAAAGTGCCACTTACAGATTTAGGAATTTATTCAGTATGACCTAGTACTCCCTGACTCCATTCTATTAGCTCATAAAGGTAAGCCTGTAGATCAGAGCAAATGACCTCAGTGTGTTCAACAGCAGTGGCAAGAGTGAGAAGTCCATGTAAGGTATGAATCTCTCTGGTTTGTGCTCCATAGCACCTGAATCCTGTTTCCAAGGGGGTTATAGGAGAACTCCTTATTCAATTCCTGCTCTCAGTAGTTATATAGAATTACCATGGACATCTGTTCTTATTTATTTTTTTTAAAGAAAGAAAAAACTTCTATGTTGCACTCCAGAGTTGCTAAAAGTTTTCACCATACAATGTCATTATATGATCATTGTTCATAGCATATACTGTTTATTTACAAAGAATGCACAAAGTCTTGTTTCCCTGAACACAGTAGGAATCAAATAAGACTGTTTTTCTCTGCTCACAATTCCAAACCTCTTTCCAGCCAGTATTCTGATCAAAAGGCTCTCTTGGGTTTTTTTCCACAGCTCCCTGCACCAAGTGCTCATTCTAGCTGTCTCCTTGGATTTCTGCTGCTTCTGAGTTTCTCTCACACATACACACATGTATAAGCAAATGCATCCCCTGCCCCTGAGTATGTTACCAGATCATAGTGGAACCACTCAGGTTGTATGGCCCAACTCATATTCCAGCTTTGCATATGCCTGTGTTTTGGGCAGAGGCCCCTATTGTATTAGCTATCTGTTCCATAAATGAGCATGTTACAGGGTGGACTGGGCCCTTTTACATGGAGCTGGTCCAGCCTACTTGTGCCTTGTTAACTGCCTTGCTATGGGGCCTGGTAGAGGGCAGCTGGTCTCTTAAAATAAAAAAGCCAGAAGAAAAGAAGCAATAGAGAAAAAGCTGTGGCAGAGACTGCAGAACGGCAGCAGTGAGCAGGAGGTTCCTAGACCATAAGAACAGGGTGTTGTGGAGTTCATTACGGAGCCCTGAGGAGGGAACACAGAAACAGGGTACTGCAGAGCCACTGCTGGCCATGAGAGAGTGTTCAGAAAGCAGCTGGCCCTATTACAACAGACCTCAACTGCTTCTTACATTTATCCTAAATGAAAGGCAGCTGTTACACCCACCAGCTTAAATGAGGGTTAACCCAACCCATAACAAGACTATATGTTGTCTGGAGGGGCTTGTCATTTGTAATTTTGTTAAGCATATTGAAATGCTGTTTGTAAGAAAATACTTATATAAAATCAAGCTATAGTGTACTCAAGGGACACACTCTGAGTACTGTAATTAGTTACCAATTGAACACTAAAGAATTCCACCAGGTTAGCAGTTCCCACAGGGTAACTTGTAGACTACTGTTGGTCTGTGGAAACTTACTGGTGGTTTGTAAAGAGCTGGCTGGTCACATGGTGCTGCATCTGAAGGGTTTCCATCTGCTTTTATGTGTCTCTGTTTTCATCACAAATGACAGCATGAAAGCCTGTAAAAGCACTTGGATAGAAGGAAGAGAAGCCAAACTAGCTGCCTCTGCTATGAACAGTTACTACATAGGAACAAGAGAAGTTACTCTCAGGAACTGGAGTGGTCAGTCACTGCAGGGAAAGGAACAAAGCAGCCAGGCAGTATGTCCAGAGGAGCAGGGGAAGAAGAGATCCAGGTGGATAGACAGTGTGTCCAATGAGAAAGAAACCAAAGGGCATTGAAGCATGTGTAGGGGAAAGGAGCAACAGGCAAACATGTGCAGGACTTGGGGAGGAAAAAAGGATCAGGTGGTAGAGATGTATGTTCAGGGGGAAGGGGAAGAGGGAGAAATAGAAGAGATCGAAGAAAGAGATAATGTACTAAACAAAAATGGAGAAAGTGATTGTACTCTTATTGCATTAAAGACAATTAAATATATACAAATCTTTTTGCAATATTTTCCATGTGAGCAATTGCTGCAGGTGCCATAGGGGGTGGTCTATGAGCATGTCTGAAATGTGGTGTGTACTCTGAAAAACTTTTTGTGAATCCCTTAACTATAGGATATAGAAGGCTTCAGTCACTTCTGAGCAGAATAAAAACTCTGAAGCATCTTGATATTATTGTTGAATTCCAGTATTTCTGTAATTCTTTGAAGTTGGGTATACAGCCTTGAATCATTCAAGTATGGGATTTGATAAATGGCAGTTAGAATATAGTATATAGTTAGCATAATAGCTCTTAATAATTACAACAAACAATCTTAGATAAATAGAATAGTGCTGCACCACACTACCCAAGAACGTGTTTCCAAAGTCACTACAGACCCATTCCTAAAGCTCTCATTCCATGGCGCACCTATTGCTGACTTGCAGTTCTAGAAGATTACAATATAAATCAAAAGGGGTGGTTCTGTGGTTGAACAATGTAGTACTTATGTCAGGAAGGGAGTGTAGTCTAATGATTACAGCAGGAAATGGGCAATAGGGACTCCTGGTTTCTTTTTTTCCTGGTTCTGCTACTTATTTTGTATATGTCCTTAGAAAAATTAACTATGTTCTGCCTCAGTTTACCTGTTACAGTTATAACTAAGGCTATGATTTAGTCATGGGTATTTTTAGTAAAAATCATGGACAGGTCACGGTCAATAAACAAAAATTCATGGCCCGTGACCTGTCCATGATTTATACTAAAAATACCTGTGATTAAATCTTGGGGCAGGCAGGGACATGCTGCTGGGGGGGAACACTGGGGTAGCTGGTACTGTGGGGGGGGGCCTGTGCACCAGCTGTTAAGGTCCACGGACTGAGGCTGCTCTGGCTGGCTGGCCACCACCGACGCAGACCACGACAGCTCCGGCCGGCCGGGGACTGCTACTGGGGCTGTGTACTGCGGCTTCTCCAGGGCCGGCGCAACCCATTTGGCGACCTAGGCGGTCGCCTAGGGCACTGCAATTTGGGGGGCAGCGACCGCGGCGGTATTTCCGCGGCGGGACCTTCCGCCACCTTTGGGGGGGGGGCGGCATTTCAGGGCGGGACCTTCCGCCGCCTAGGGCGGCAGAAAAGCTGGCGGCGCTCCTGGGCTTCTCTGGCTGGCCAGCCAGCTAGGGACCGCTGCCCAGCGCTGTGGACTGCAGCTGCTCCGTCCATTCAAGGACTGCTGCCACACTGACCCCTGCAGAAGTCAGAGAGGTCGTGGAAAGTCACGGAATCCATGACTCCTGTGACCTGTGTGACAGACACGGAGCCCTAGTTATAATACCCCTCAAGGATGTTGTGAGAATTGATTAATATTTATAAATCTCTTTGAAATACTTTTAGGAAAAGTGGTACTGCATAAAGGTGCAAAATTGAATTCTATATGTATAATATCGTGAAGAAAATTATAACGTATTAGAAGACAGCAGCATATACTGTTAGGCCCAGATTTTTATAGGTATTTAGGCACTGCTGCACTCAGCATTGCAATGCCGAACTGACTTAGGAGTCTAAGGTTGGGTCTACGTTGCTCTACAGTGCAGATTATGGTGTGGCAGGGGGGAGAAGTGAATTGCAGAGTGCACCAAAATGTTGTGATCTGATTGCCCTGTGTGGACAATGCCGTCACAACCTAAAAGACACCTAGTTCACGTTAATGTAACCTGGTGGGATTTTGCGTTCAGAGCAACGTCTAACCCTTAGGCAACTTGCCTCAAAATGGAACATTCAGCCCTGAGTTAGGTGTCTCTGCGCTGCCCAGGCTCCCTGTGGAAGGCATGGGGATAGTTAAGCACCTCAGAAAGGGATTTTCAGAAGCTGGCCAGCTGAGCAGGGAGTTACCTGAGCAAGCCAGGACTGAAATGTCGAGGAGAAGGGTGGGGAGAGGAGCATTGCTTAGGCACCTAACGGTCTGTCTACACTTTAATGTAAGCCCAGGGTTAGTAGCACTTGAGTTAACAGATCCTGGGTTTGTTAATCTAGGGTTTGAATGTCTACAGTCACTTGTCTACAGTTCAGGTTAGGATTGTTGAATGCTGGGTTCCAGTGCCTACCCTGCATTATGCTGGCCTGAGACCAACCACCCATATCCCAGACTTCCTAGCTGCCCATGCTAGGCCTTTATTCATGGTGCAGTGTGAGAAAACTTGATTTCCCACCAAACTTGACTGTCCAGAGAACTAAGAAAGTCGGCCCATGGGAGTGTGGAATACTTTTGCTGGATCCCAGTGGTGCTGCATCCTATGCTGCAAAGCAATAGGGCTTGAACTGTGGGTCACAGCTTGACTCAGGCTTGGACCCTCTACTCTAGTGGGATCCTGCGGCCCTGGGTCCAAGGCCTGAGTTAGCCCAATTTGTGTGTAGATTTCCATTGCAGTTTAGACATACCATAAGAAACTGACTTCATCCTCCTGGCTGAGAGGCCAGAAATAGTCACCTCCCTCCACTGAGGATCTTCAGCCATGAACTCTCTCTTGGAGTTAGGCCAATAAGCCAGGTCAGCCGAGTGAGGCAACACTTAAATGCCTTTGAAAATCTCTGCCTTAGAGTCCAGTCCTTCATCCCTCTACTCTCATAAGTTCCACAAATGTCTATGGGACTAGTTGCATGAATAAGGGATGCAAGATTAACCCTTTCCTTAGGCTCATTATGAGAGCTACGTTTGTGCTTACTGGTGATAATGGACTGATTGAGCCAATAAGGAGACCTAAGTTAAATATGTATGGCATGAAACAGGGAGTTAAGGCAAAACCTATTTTTCTTAGCAAATATATGGATACAACAAATGGGTGGTAAAGCAAGAACAGTTGTGTTCAGTGCACAATTGGATGACTTTTCTAAAGAAAGTATAGAAAATATAGAACAAATCAGCGAAGGAAGTTAAGAAAGTAAGTGTGCTCAAACACCTTTCCCCTTTCCTGCAATTTCCAATGTTCTCACAATAGATAGTCACACAATATATTGCCTATCTTTGCGAAACTGTGGGGAAGCATTCAGTGATGCAGAGGATGACATCCAAGCACCTGTTTCATAGACAGTAAAGTAAACCAGTAATTTAGGTTTCTATGATTTATAGATAAACAACCAGACCACATATTGGAATTGCCTCTAGGCAGGGACAACTCATTCAGTGTTCTCTTAATAGTAATAACTTAGATATATGGAGTGTCTTTCATTCCCAAAGATCCTGAAGCATTTTATTAACTCAACCAACTACTGTGTACATAAAGGAAATGCTTGACTCATGAAGAAAATGCAACCACTTCTGGGGCAAAAAGCAACAGTTGCTTAATATCACTATACAACAGTTTAGGACAGGAAGTGAAGAAAGAAACTATATCAAATTAAAATTGTAGGTGGAATTTGGTTAGATAGAATATAATTAAATCTAACTACTGGAGTTGGAATGTGGCCAGAGTACAGCATACAATACATCTCCACTAGAGAAAAAATTCTTTTTTTTTCTAAAGTCTCATTTGAAATTAGCAGAGTGTCCCTCAATACTACATTGGAACATAGTTTCAATGCTGTCTTAGCCCCTTATCCTGCGAGCTGTTTTGTGTGGGTGGACCTTTGTGTCTGCATGCAGCCTTACTGCAGTGGTGCTCTTCATGAGTACAGGACTCAGTCCGCGTAGAACAGCTTGAAGAATCGGGACCTTGGAGAGAAGAATACAATACCTCTTCTTACTGCACTTTGGGGTTTCCTGAGAGGTCTCCTATCCAAAAACTGACCACGTTCAACCCTTCTTCGTGACATTGGAGAGGATTGCTGTGGTTTCAGTTTCCTTGGAAATATTTAAGTGGGTGCATGTGGGTGAAAGGAATATATGTTTTTATCATGTATATATCATTTATATTCCACAATCACCCAAAATATAGGTGCTGTACAGACTCTACAGGGAGACACTGTCTTGGCCCCAAGGAATTCACAGTCTAAACAGACACAACAAAAGACATGGGAATAGGATGGATGCACAAGAAAAACTATTCGATGTGCTGTTATGGCAGTAACAAGTAGTGGATTTGACAGTGTTTTCTGTCCATTACCTCCTTCCTTCATGCTTTGCATGTGTTCTGCTATTCCAAACTAGTTGCTCCCCCATGTGCGATTCTCAGTTATAGTAAGCCCCCTTCCTAACTTACTTCATAGACTAGGAATTTAGTGTGGGAGATAAAAATGCAAAACAATCAGACAGTAAGAAGGTGTTTCTGTTTTAAACATATTGGGCCAAAATCTCATCAGACTTGCACTCTGTTCAAATCAATAGGATCACTTGGAGTGTAAATCAGGACACCATTTGGTCCATTGTTTACTTGTTTTAATACAATGTTTTTATTATTCATGCATCTGAGAAGGCAATGGCAATTTTGAATTCCTTTCTCTGCCCTTTTTAGTCGACAGGGCGTCTGAAGAGAATGCCTACAGTGAAACATTTATTTGCAGACAAGTGAAGAGAGGTTTATCGAGTAGTGAAAATATGGTCTTATTTGGTTGCTGTCTTTTCCATTTTTTGAGAGAGAGAGAGAGAGAGAGATTAACTTGTACAAGAAAAGCACTTTAATGGAACATAACTGTTTTATGAATAGAGCGCAAAGAGATCTCCATGCAATATTTATATGCTGTCTCAATTACCATTGCAAATAGATTTGATGATTCAGCAGATAGGAGTTTTAACAGGATCTTCAGTAATTCCTTTCTCCATTAAGTTCTCTGAACGAGAACCCAGATCTACACTGTAGCCTGGACTTGTATTCCGTTTAAGTCACACATTTCAGTGCAGTAAGAAATAATGTAATCTGTTGTAAACCAGAAATGCAGACAAGCTAGTGAAGCAGAGCCGAATGGAATGCTGATATTCTGTAGCAACATAAGTTTCCAGTAAGCTTTCTTTAATATAAGATTCTTTGAAGTAAATGTGTCTGGCTTCCAATCACATTGAAATGTGTTGGGGATGTGTGTGTGGGAGGAGGCAATGGGGGAATGTACACCTTATAGTAACACACACACTCTGTACAGAAGCATTCTAGAAAGAAGCGAATGTGTCACTTCCAAATTTTGTTCACTTTACTGTACAAAACAAAGGCATACATTTTTATGGTCTCCAAAGGGGAAAGTCAGTCAGTTATGAGAAGTTAAGAAACCCAGAGCAGAAACTTGGAGGAATTAGCACACGGCACTGTGTGAGAGATCTTACAAAGAAGGACTTTCCCCTTTACCAATGTCAGAATGCTCGCTGCCTTTTTAAAGCATCATCAGGGGAGTAGAGAGCAAGTGCCACTCGCACAGGAATACATGAAGAACTGCTGTTAAGAATATTGTGACAAGTTATATGAAGCACCAAGGGATATTCCAGACTTTATCAAGAGTGAGGCAATCATTTTCACAGTCATAAAAGTACCTTGGCAGGCAGACTGTAAATGTAATAAAAGGACGGAGAGCAGGGGGGTATGTTGTCTATGCTCATAAAAGGGGATGGTGATTGTATAGTTACAGTCCTTCATAAAATCCTTCAAGTTAGATGGAGGGAAGGAAATTAGGTCAGAAGACTGGTACAAAGCAACCTACATTATGTTAGCTTAAAATAAAGGTGACTAGCAGGATCGAAAACAGCAAAACAATCTCATTATTCCAATACATAAGGGGCTTCTACATGTCATTCTAGATCAAGAACAACAGACAGGACAAGGTAGATGCTTAGGAAGAGAAGAGAACTGTGTCAGATTTCTTCTCTGGAAAGCTGTGATGGAAGAGGCAAGGGAGTGTAATCAATTACTCTTCTCAATGGGATTCGTTAATTGCGCAAAGATTTTTAATGTCCAATCCTTTGGGAACTTGAATGGTTACAGGTTTCCCTTTTGGCCTAAATGGATTTATTCAGAACCAATAAAGGAATGCAGTGGATTGTCAGCATGTTACAAGACTGTAGAATTACACAAGAAAGGGCTTTGCAACAATAAACTTCCTTTTTATCTCTTTTGAGAAAATGATAGTGGGTGGTTTTGAGGATGTAGTGCGGACACCTGATAGGCAATTGGAAATGTGAAGTTCAGTATGGTTTTCTTTTTCATATGTATCATAGACAGCAACTGAGACAGTCTTTTGGCAGATGTTTTGTGGCTTGTACTGTGGCATCTTTCTGGCTATTTAAGACACCAAGGCCATGGTAACAGAGCTAAAAATACATAGATTTGGAACAAGAGGTTTGCTTCAGTCGTTTAGGCTTAGTGATTAATGAGAACTGTGATAGCTCTCTGGAGATTCATAAGAGACCATTAATGACTGGTTCATTTATAAATGATAAAGATCTCTCAACATCAAAGTACTTCAAAAAGTACAATAAATAGGGGGAATTTTGAACTTTGCTGAGATCTGGACAGTGGTGCAATATAATTGTCACCTAGTTAGTGTGACTTCTGAAAGGATGGATTTATCAAGAAGATAAGTTTTCATGTTGTTGTTGTTTTTTCTCCAAACATTTTGTTTTCTTCTTCTTATGTTTCACATATCAGCTTACCAATACAAGGTTGTACATGTTTCAAACAGCTGTGAATCTCTCCAGAACGCCCATCAAATCCCAAAGCATGCACATAAATAACGTCTACAAATTCAGTTTACAAATTTTAATGAATAAATAGCCTTCCTATTCGTTATACAATATATCTACTTTCAAATTTTAATCCTACCCATGTACTTTAATATATATTGAAATTTGATCAAATATGTATGGTAAATAAAAGCACAAATTTGATATTTACAAGATATTTTTCTATAAATAGATAAGTATAGTAGTTATTTCAGTGAATACTTTTAGAAAGAACGAGTAAAAGAAGCAAACGTGGTCCAGTGTTTAGGGCACTCATCTGGGAGTCAAGGTTAACAGGCTATTTTCCCAAATCTGTTCCTGACTCGTCAAATCTTGGCCAAGAAATTTAGGCTGAATTTTTAGAACTGTGTGTGCAGCTGGTTATTCATGTAATCCCTCTGTGCCTCCATTTCCTCCTGTAAAGTTGGCATAATACTTATTTCACAAGAATATTGTGATGCTCCATTGATGACTGTATAGTATTTTAAGACCCCTGAATAAAATCCTATATAAATGCTGTATCTTTATTATTAAATTCCCTTACAGTATAAGAAGGCCACATATTCAATGCAATTTTGAAAAATAACTCTCTCTCCATTGTTTCTTAGTTGTGATCCATTTTTGCTCCCATTGAGTTCAGTGGGGTCAGGGGCCCGCCTGCAGCAGAGCCAGTCTCCTGGCAACCTAATGAGCATAGCTGGTCCTCATAGAAGCTGTCTGTTTCACTGCACCACCTGATTGGTTGCAGGAGTCAGCAGGCTGATACTTAAGCTCAGTAGCAGCAACACTCCCATGGCTGCTCAATGCATTCTTAGCCCGCAGCTGTGCTTGGGTCCTGACCTTGCTGCTGCTGTCTCTAGCCTTGCCCCTGTCTGTACTCATTCCCATTCTTCCAGCTTCTTCCTGACTTCTGACTCTTGGTTCAGACCCTTGGCTCTGCCGTCTGACTGTGACTCTGGTTCACCCTTGGGTTTAGGCTTTGGCTTCTGGTTCCTGGCTCTGAGCCTTGGCTTTACTCTCAGACCCACCTGGTCTGGATCCAGCCCTAACTCGTAGTCTGGACTCTTGTGCCAACCATTAGGTAAGACCACCCATAATCCAGTTGCTGACAAGTGGCCGAACTCCCATTAACCTCTGTGCTGCAGGGTCAAGTTAATAGTTCTCACTGATCAGTAGTAATATCAGCCATCATAACTGTATCAGTAGCTGAAAATGCAAACTTTGGGTCAAGACCTGAAATGTGTTGCGTGCCTGCAACTTCTATTGAATTCCATGGGAATTATAAATGCTCAGAACCTCTCAGGAGTGTCCCAATATTGTGAAATATCATCCTGAGGTGTGAACTTGTGTCCTGTATAGAGAGCAAATGGTAGTTCAGCAAAAATATTGCTATAGGATCAAATGCTCATAAAATCAATTAGCAGTTCAACTGAGCTAAGACTGATGAAGCAAGATCTCTTTTGTACACTCTATATTTTTAATGTAGCATACTGGAGTGTTGACTGTTTTGCCTATTACTTCCATCTAAAAGTTACTACAGATCTGAATAAGAATGAAAATCCATTGCAAAAATATGAATATTCATTTAATATTGTCCTCTGATAATGGTTAGGCAGGTAAGAAGTTGTAATTCTAGCTATAGACTAGCTGAAAATTGTACTCTCAACTCATTTGTACTAAAATACTCTATTGTTTTTACTATCCACTTCTTTGCCTCATTCAGCTGTTATGTCTTGTAATTTACACTGTAAGTTTGTGAGACCAGGGACTCTCCTTTACTATATATTTATATAGCACTTAGCACAATGGGATTCCAACTGCCCTGAGACCTCTGTGCACTTTCAGAATATAAAACTTAAATAAGTAATTTTGCACTATATTGGTGGTGTTAATTTGAAATAACAATGGTAAAAATGTGAGATGCTCTAAAAAGCAAGCCACACATTTAATAATTGATTGTAAGGTTTACCTTTCCAGGCTCTGGCACTGTTTGTTTATTCCAAACCTTGCAAGCTCCTGTTTTTAAGTTAATGACAATAATACCTTTTACTTACACAGCACCTTTCATCCAAGGTGCTGTGTAAGTAAAAGGCCAGTAAGTATCATTCTCTCCACATTACAGACTAGGAAATGGAAATATAGACAGTTGAAGTGGCTTGCCTGAAGTCACACAATAAGCAATTGACAAAGTGGAGAAAAGATCCCAGATCCCTTGACTGACAGTCTCTTACATACCATCAAGCAATGTAACTTTTGAAATATCAGGCCAATCAAATGTTACTATGCTAATTTCTTTATGTCAGGATGTTAGCAGGAGTCCTTGTCTTCATATTACTAGTCTTATTTTGCAATGGATCATAGGCCTATGAGGAGGGAACCTTTTGTACTACTCCAAGCGACAGGATGGAAAACAGCATCACACTTTTTTTTTACCTGATGTGGCATTCACCTAGGATTTACCCTCTGAAAGCCAAATAATTAGCTGCATGAATGCATCCTTCAAAGCCTCCTTATACAAGAACAGAAACTTATAGTGGGTTTCCCAGGTCAGTGTAACCTATAATACATATTACAGGCAAGAAAATCCAACAGTATTAAGTTTATTGTGGGTGCATTTGGGCCAGATTCTGCTTTCAGTGATGCCAGCGTAACTCTGTTGACTTTAAAGGGAAAGACTGGAGTCTTCTGATGCCCACCTTGTAATCACAGGAAATTCGTTGTGTTGGATCTGATTTTAACAGACACATTCTGTCTTAACTCCCACATTCAATCTACTAGAGACAAAGGAAAAAATCCAAATCCTTGACAATATGATGTATATGAAATTTCCTTCCCAGTCCCAAACTGGTTATCCAATTAACACCTGGCAAGCCACAAATCACTATGGTTAAGTATCTAATTCCATTGTACCTTTAAGACCATTTGTGTCTGAATAAGGCCTGGATCTTTTAAAGACTTAAGCATATGCTTAATTTTATGTACTGTGAGTAGTCCATTTATTTCAATGGGACTACTCACGGTGCTTAAAGGTAAGCATGTGAGTAGACTTTGCAGGATTGGGGGCCTTAGACTGTAAACACATTGGGAACTATCTAATACTGTATATCACCAAGCTCATTGTCACTTTTCAACAAACATCACTTTTACCCTGAGATATCACTGATGTCCAACCATTTTCTTAAATCCTATTCATGTGGATTATTTAGAATGATGAAATGTACCTTTTATTATAATGACTGTCACTCATATTCAAATATGACTATAGGTCAATGTTCCCTCTAATTTTTTACATCCATGTGTGGAATAAATTTTGTTATGTGCACCAATATGGAGGTGATGTGTGGCGGGGTGGGACCGAGGGGTTCGGAGTGTAGGGGGGGCTCAGGGCTGGGGCAGAGGGTTGAGTTGCAGGTGGGGGGTGAAGACTCTGGCTGGGGGTGCAGGTTCTGAGGTGGGGCTGGGGATGAGGGGTTTGCTGTATGGAAGGGGGCTAAGGGCCAGAGGGTTGAGGTGCGGGGGGGGGGGAGGTGATGGCTCTGGCTGGGGGTGTGGGCTCTGGGGTGGGGCTGGGGTGAGGGGTTTGGGGGGCAGGCTGTCCCAGGGCTCTGGCAGGGAGAGAGGACTTAGGTTGGGGGAGATTTAGGTTGGATGGGGGAGGTTTAGGGTGGATATTAGGAAAAACTTTTCACTAGGAGGGTGGTGAAGCACTGGAATGGGTTACCTAGGGAAGTGGTGGAATCTCTTTCGTTAGAGGTTTTTAAGGTCAGGCTTGACAAAGCCCTGGCTGGGATGATTTAGTTGGGGATTGGTCCTTCTTTGAGCAGGGGATTGGACTAGATGACCTCCTAAGGTCCCTTCCAACCCTGATATTCTATGATTCTATGACTCCCCACAGCCCTCTCTCACCCAGCAGCCCAGGGCCCAGGGAGAGGAACCTCTCCCCAGCTGCGGCAGCTCCAAGGCTGGGTCTGGAGGAGAAGCGCCTCTCCCCAGCCGCGGCATCTCCGGGGCTGGAGCCGGGGGAGGGGCCCCTCTCTCTGGCTGCCACAGCTCTGAGGCTGGAGCTGGGGGAGGGGTGCCTCTCCCCATCTGTGCAATCCTTGATAGCCTGCTGCACGGCTGTGCAGCTTAGAGGGAACTTAGATTATGACTGGAAATCAGTTTCCACATGTAGGGTTCAGGAGATGTGCCAGGGCAAGTTGGTGTCTACATTCCTTCCTACTGTAGGCCAAGTTGGCACAACAATATTCTGTTTTGCTTGTTCTGCTTTCCTCGTAGCAGAGTGCCAAGCTCGCCTGTCATGGGCTATATCCTCCCAGGTCATTAAGTCCAGCCCACCAGACTGTATATGCCGCTTGATGCAATCCTCGTAACGGAGTTTGGGATGGCCAACCTTCCTACTGCCTTTTTCAAGTTCACTTAGGCAGTCGATTGTTATCCATACATATAACATGGCTGATCCAGGTCATTTGCCTCTGTACTAACATGGCTTCCAGTCTCAGCATGGCTGCCAGCTGTAGCATTCCATTGTTGGTGATTTTGTCAGATCATTTGATTCCCGTTATGCTGTGCAGGTAGATGGCGTTATATCAGACAGTAAAGTTTTTGAATAAGGCAACAATAAAGGGGACAGGTCTCTAATGAGTGTAGAAGAAAAGGCCACACAACAGCTCTGTAAACTTGGTATTTTGTGAACACTTTGACCCCCTGTCTTGCCCATAGCTTTTGTTATACTAATAGGTTTGAAGTTTTCTTACCTTATTAATACAATATTGTAGCTCTAATACAGCGTGTGAGTTATTTAGAGGGGAATAATGTGGTGCAGTTAACATGAAAAGGAGGTAGTATGCATAGACTTCAAATTTCTCAACACTCAGTGAAGGGAGAGGTTATGGAGCAACAGAGCAGCACTAATATTCTTTAAGTTGAGAAATCTTAAAGGAACAAGTCAAATTTCTTATGTTGACTTTACCTAAAGGTTGACCCATTATCCGTTTAATGCTCAGTCTTATACAGTAAATGGGTCATATTAAACATATATGGCTTGAAGAACCTGATGAGTTAAGGGGCAGTGGTTATAACACTGCTCTGGTCAGAGATGAGTTTGGTAGTCTCAGACCAGTTTCTAGTGGACAAGTGTCCGCTTATAAAAAGTGACTACAACACTTTTAAAACACTTATAAAAAGTGACCCTAATTGCCCCCCTCCTTGGCTCAGTTTCAGCAGACAAGGCAAGGACTGACTTGGCAAGGAGAAGGAATTAATCTCTCTAACCTTAAAAGGTGGAGGCATATTTACAGAGCAGTGTGAAGTAGTTTGCATTGCCTATACCTGTGCTTTGTCTGATCTGTGGATAAACTGTGGACTTCAATTTCCAGGAATGCCAAGCCAGCACCTTTCAAGAGAAATAAATTCAGTTTTTAAAAAAAGTTATAATATGGCCTTAGTTATTCAATGGCAGCATCTGGCATTTTAATCAATAGAAGGGGAACAGGAGAAGAAATGTTCTGCTGTTCTACTGGTTTGTTCTACTGGTTTTTATCCTTGGGTATTTTTGAAACATTTTAGACTTTCTCTTCCTCCATCCCTTTACTCATCTTACTTCCCATTCCCTCTATACACAAAGGTACAGCTACATTTTCAATAGCATTGCACCCTTACTGGATCAGATTCTATGCTAGCTTAAACCCTGTGAAACCCCACTAAGGGAACCAAATGACATGGCATACAAATCAGTCCAGGATTTGAGTACTCAATTTGTTTCACCTTTTTATGTGTAGGATGTTTTAAAATATTTTATTTAGCTTTTTTTAAATATACCTATTATAGTGGAAATGTATTAAGGGCTCAATTTTGATATTTTCCCACCTTTGCACTAGTATTATGCTGAATTCAATGGAGTTACTCCTAACTTTTAAGAAGTGAAAATAGTTGTAGTTGCTCAATTCAATGGCCACATTCTGGTCTGGCTTTATGCAGTCCCACTATTGGAGAGAAAAATGGGTCAGGTGAGCGAATAAGTTCACAGTAAAGATGGGTAGGTTTGCATACATGGGTAGTCTCAGGGGTCACAGGTGACTACCAGCCACAGTCCTGACATCTGATTCATGCAGGTGAACCACTATGCTCACATAGAGCTTCATAAAATTCAATGGGATTTTGTGTGGGCAGAAGGGTCTGCTTGATCAGATGAGATTTAATGTCAGGACTTTAGAGTGTACAAATCTCTGGGTACAGACTGTGTTCCTCTGTGCATGGTCGACTGCTTTCAATGGCGTCCTTAATATCTTGTACTAATGGCTACCAAAATGGAAATACAATGATTGCTGTAGGCGTGCCTCTTCATACACACATACACACACACACACACTTCTCTATTGGCTCAAAAGCTTAGCGCTAACTTCTTGATCAACATGCAATTGCCCCCTAAACAGATGCAGATACTTCGCAAAAGCAGCATTAATATGTGCTTGTAATGTTGCTGGCATCAGTCCCTCATGCAGATTACTCCTGGTAAAAGCATAAATAATCTGCACAGTTGTATGATGCACAGGGTCAGGTCAGGGTGTGTATGTATATAAACATGAGGAGCAAGGCCCCTTGACTCTTGTTCCCCTGCTGTGCAGCTCCATCATCGAAGGCCTACTGTGTTGTCTCTCCATGGAGCTGTGGGAAGCGAGTGATGGAGTGGTTAACATATGCCTTACACACCTGCTGCTGGGTGTTTTTCCTAGCAGCTGCCCATGCAATGCACCTACCAGAATTTGACCTTATAACATATGTAATTATTTACTATCGTATTAGTTGTAAGATGCACAGGTCCAGATGAGTCAAAAGGTAGAAATGTAGTCCAGAATTACAGCCTTTAGCACTAGATGTATAAAAAAAATCCCTCATGGTAGTTTTATTTAAATTATAACATCTGAAGTTTCTTATACTTCCAGCTAACAATTGTGTGAAGTAGCTTGTCCACCCACACTGGAGTAACTCTAACTCAGAGTTTAGTTATTTTCTTCCCATGGCTTACCGAAGAGGGGAACATATTCATGTGAATTAAACTTAGCAGAGAAGCTGCTTTTGGGTAAGCTCCCTGCAGTGCTCTGGAGCTGAAATCAAGAATCTGAAAAATATCATGTATTTTAAATGGCTCTGTAGACCACTTGATATTTGTTTAGTCTCTTGGTCTGATGCTGGAACGAGATGCAATGGACTTGTTTCACAACAGCCTTACTTTCTTTTTGAATGGATAGAGGCTATGTTTAATTCTTTACCACATTTAACTGTGTTTCAGCCGGTTCAGTTTTGAGGCTGTTTTAATATATTTATTTATATTTAATTTCAGACATATATGCTGAAATACTAATAGAAATGGTGTTGCAGGTGCTGGCGACTATGTAAGATGCACTCTTCATGGTCTGTTAGTAACGAACCAATATAATATGCAGCATGTACAACTTTTTGGAATTCTTCCAGATACAAGGTGCTATCTAATGGCATAGTATTTATTTATTATTAACATATTTCCCAGAAAATACTGTGGTGGAAATGCTGTCTTTTAGATGAGATATATAACTGACTCTATACAAATGGTATCATAAGATTCCTTACTTATTGTGTCTCAGTGATTCAGTATTAAATCTGCTCACTACTCTTAATTTCCTGTCCAAACCTGCTGAGTAAGGATGCTGTGACCACTTGGGGGACTTATCCAAAGTCCATAGAAGTCAATGGAATATGTTAGTCTTTAAACAGTGAATGCATTTTTGAGGTGGATTAAGTACTTTTGGTTAAAACTCAGTATATAAATGTAAGTTATCATTAAAATGCTATTTTACTTAACTGCTATTAGGTTAACTATAGACATTGGGCCAGGTTCTGATCTTGGTTACACTGATGTAAATCCAGAGTAACTCCATTGACTTAAGTCATTGGAATTACAATGAACTCTACTGGTATAACTCGGATTAAAATATGGGTCCATTACCATTACTCCACTTATTAGCATCTAAACTGCAGTTTTCATTTCATTTCCATTTACTAGCTCTCCCATAGGCATTTTTAGACTATTCAACAATAGCAAAACCCACCAATTCTTTCATAAATATGATCTATATGGTAAATGTGCTTTGTTTTGCATTTCTTTATTTTTTCTTCAGAGAAAAAAACTGGTGATCCCAATGTAATTGTCCAGTTATTTTTTTAACCCTTCCTCTGACTTACATCATGGGTTTTCTTAAGGAACTACACAAGTATTGGGGTTTCCTATAACTTCCTTTCAAAAGGGTATGGGAAAGGTAATCCCGCATTTGCAGTGACAATACATTTCTTGTTTGTTTTCCCTAACAGAATCCAGTCAAAATTGTATTTCCCCAGGCAGGTCTGTGTGTGCATAAATAATAGGATTTGTAAACAAGTGTACCTATCCATATGGTCACCCAGCTGGTTTTGAAAAATCCCTAGGGGGACACCAATTAGTGGTAGCACAAACATAAATTAATGAATAGTTGCAAAGGTGATGTTCTTTGTACAGTTTACAAATTATGATAAAACTAGTTACAGCAGCAATAACGTGTATGTTTATAAAGTGCCTTTTATCTTACAATCCCCTTAGCACTTTGTCGGGCTGACTTGTAAATATAATTGAATTATGGGTCTTTGACTTACACAGCCATAAAAAGTAGAACTTTATGGGCAAATGAGCAAGTAATAGGTACAAAGGTGTGCTGCCTTTCAAATAAGTGAAAGACTTAAATACTGATGGTCTTTCCTTCTTTCTGGACCCTTGTGCATCTGAATGTATACATCAGGTGGAAGGGGAAGTTTGGACGGCCGTTTCCTCTGGAAGGATACACACGTTTGCTGAGCTCCTGCAGCAGGATTTGACATCTCTTCCATGGCATGCCTGCTTGCTTACCTGTTTAGCTTTTTGTAGGCTGATGTAGATACTGCAACCCTCCACAAAAACAAGCACATCCCTCATTCAGTCATCCTGATTATGACAGGGCTTGGATTTAGGCATGTGTCACAGGGTGATTGGCCTTGCAAGAAAGGGAGCAGGGTCCAGTGCACATGGACTGATTGCCTGCTCTCTAGCTGGGCTTAATGGAAGGCAGATGGGCCTTACTGTGGGGGAGACAGCTATAAGCAAGGTGCTAGATGCCTGCAGACACAGCAGGGGGTAAGAAGGCTCTGGCAGAGCCCTGAGTTAGCAGGAAGAAGACAGCAGCAGGGAATGGCAAGAGGTGCTGAGAGACCAGGAAGACAGACCCTCAGGGAGGATGGGTTGGGTCCAGTTTGGAGCTGGAGCAGAAGAGTGTTTGAATTGTGAGGGGCAAACAGACCCTCAGAGAGGAGGGGCTGGGCCCAGCTGAAAGTGGGAGGAACATTATGTAAGTTTGAGTTGTATTTTGAAAGACTTTCTGCAGGGCTCAATAAACTGGACCACAGAAGGGGGGGATTTTTGAATATCGGGAGTGTGTGAACTTTTTAAGGGAGCCTGAGTTAAAGATCAGAGGGGTAGCCGTGTTAGTCTGGATCTGTAAAAAGCAACAAAGAGTCCTGTGGCACCTTATAGACTAACATATGTATTGGAGCATAAGCTTTCGTGGATGAATACCCACTTCGTCAGACGCATGAGTTAAAGAGAAACTGAAGCTGGCATCAGCAGAGCCACTTTTTGCCAGAAGGGGGTGCTACAGGGCGGGCTGCCCTTTGACAGCAGGATGTGTGGGGATGGCATACCAGCGCTTCTTTTTAGCTGCTATTTTGTTTTCCAGAATCTTAGCTTTTATTTCTGTAAAAAAAGTTTCTAGCTGTTATGGTTGTGGAGAAAATGTTAACACTGTAACCCAGGGATCGGCAACCTTTGGCATGCGGGCCGTCATGGACATTCGCTGGCAGGCTAGGACGGTTTGTTTACCTGCAGCGTCCACAGGTTCGGCCGATCGCAGCTCCCACTGGCCGCAGTTTGCCATTCCAGGCCAATGGGGGCTGTGGGAAGCAGCGTGGGCTGAGGGATGTGCTGGCCGCCGCTTCCCACAGCTCCATTGGCCTGGAATGGTGAACCGCGGCCAATGGGAGCTGCGATTGGCCGAACCTGCGGACGCTGCAGGTAAACAAACCACCCTAGCCTGCCAGCGGATTTCCCTGACAGGCCACGTGCCAAAGATTGCTGATCCCTGCTGTAACCAATGCATAGATGAGAGTTAGCAGAGAGTCACTGCTAACTGAACTGCCCAGCTCTCTCAATGAGGTGTTCACTCAGTTGCCCAGTGCAAGACTGCAAAGGGGGTCCAGTGGCACTGGGCCTGGGCCCATCAGGGATATGTAAAGGGCTGTGGGTTTTTTATTTCTCATTGTTTTCTTCCATTGTGGAGGTCTTAGTCTTCTCTGCTTATGGCCCCATATGGACCATTCAGGGCCCCATTTCATACCTTGTACATTTCATTGATATGCACACCAAAACAGAGGAGGTATGATGGAGGTTATGTTAGAGAAGCTGAAAAAAGACAGTTTAGATATGGCTAATTGCAGGGGACAAAGCTATGACAATGGAGCTAACGTGGCTGCATCAGACAAAGGTGTTCATAATCAAATTCAGCAGTTAAATCAGTATGTGTCTTTTGTCCCATGTGCTGCCCATTCACTGAAGCTCCGGCAATCGTTCAAGTTGTGCTGTTTTTTGGAATTGTTGAGAGATTGTATATCCCATTTTTCTGCTTCTGCTAGTCGTTGGGATGTGTTGAAAAAGCATATTAGCATTATATGAAAATGTCAAAGCATCGCAGGATGGTCAGCAAAGGTAGAGGCAATCTGTCCACTACAAACTCAGGTTGAGAATGTTCTTGCTGCTTTAGATGAGATCAAGGCTTCACACAATCTTACACCAGAACTTAATTCAGAAGCTGATAGCTTGCAAAGGAACACTTCAGATTTTTTGTTTCTTGTTTTGGCCAAGATGTGATATACTATCTTATCAAAAATTAATGATGTGAGCAAAAAATTAGAGTTCGGATCTTGATGTTCAAATGACTCACAGTTTACTGCATGGCTTTTGAGATGCTTTAATGGTATTATGGTCTTCTGGGTTCACTACATCTAAGGAAACTGCTGCTTCATGGGCTGAAATGTTAGAAATATCCACACAGCTCAAAGACGAATGATGTCAAAAGAGGAAAGTAATGCCAGTAAAACCTTCAAAGGATGAAAAGTCATCAGATACTGTAAGTTTTTGAACGAGACATTTTTAACCCCATCTTAGACACAACATTAACACAATTGGATGACAGGATGTGTAAAAATAACAGGAGTACTTGTGGCACCTTAGAGACTAACAAATTTATTAGAGCATAAGCTTTCGTGGGCTACAACCCACTTCTTCGGATGCATAAGATATGCAGGTTGTAGCCCACGAAAGCTTATGCTCTAATAAATTTGTTAGTCTCTAAGGTGCCACAAGTACTCCTGTTATTTTTGCGGATACAGACTAACACGGCTGCTACTCTGAAACCTGTCAGGATGTGTAAGTACAATAAAGTCAGACAAAGGTTTGCTTTTTTGATGGGCTGGAAACTGAAAAGTATCAGCAGCAAGGACCTAAAGAGGCACGCTCGAAATTGAGCAAGCACCTACCCTGAGGTTTTAAACTTGGAGTTTTGAGAACAAGATTGAGCTCTTTGCCAGTTTTTACAAGTGAATCTTTAAGCATGCCGTTGGCAACAAAGGTGCCTATTGATCTACATTCACGATAAGTCTTTAGATGCAAGTTCACCTAAAATCAGTGTATTTTTTGCTGTCTTCCTATAACCATGGCTACTAATGAAAGGAGTTTCAGCAAGCTAAAACTAATCAAGACCTATCTAGGAATATCCATGGGGCAAGAAAGATTAAGTGATCTGGAAGTTATTTCTATAGAGAATTCAGAAGCAAGGTGAATGGACTGGGGTGAGCTAATTAATGAGATTACTTCAGAGGAGACTAAGAAGGGAAAGTTCTTTTGTAAAAGTACTTAGTGATGATTGCAGTTTTTTGTGATAGGGAGATCGGGGGCCCCAGATTTGAGTCTTAAAACTGGGCCTGGAACACCCTTGGCATGGCACTAGCCCTGTGATAATTTAAATGTCAACATTGTAAACAATTTCATTCATCCTGTAAATTAGAAAAAAAGAGGGTGACAGATCTGCACTATTTATAGGGAGTGACCTCTCATTTTGGTGGCATAAGTAGATGGTGTTTGGGAGATGCTACCACTCAATTTCTTCCCCAGCATTGGGCATATTCAAACCACACCTTATAATTTGTTGTGTTTTATTTGTTTAATTTATTTGAAATTAAGACCTTCACAAATGATCCAGTCATAACACATTTTCATGCCTAGAATAAAGTTTTAACATATAAAAAATACATTTTGAAGTATCTCCCTTATGACCATTGAATAATAATTCTAGATTGCTTAGCATATTTAAGGTTTTCCTTTTTTAAACTTTGGGAAGAAAAAGGCACCATAAAGGGAATTGATCTCTTTCCATTAAGAGAGGGAATATTAACATATTTTTCAACGGCAAACGTAGGATATTCCAACTAAGCATTTCTGCTGATTTTTATTGCTCAAGCCCTATTTCAATGTGATTTTGGGAAATTAACTAACTGAAAGAACCTCAGCTGAATATTTTGGAACCTAGAATGATTAGTCCTCCAACAAGATCTTAAAGAATTTCTAATTTTATATAATGTTTTGATTGGTAGTCATGAGGGATATTTACAAAGGTCAAGAGAGAAATGGAATGCAGAATTATCCAGGGGAAGATTGGAGGCTGATGTATAAACAGGTTACATTTACATCAAATCTAAAGAGAGGTTGAATTTAATTTTTCAGCACAGCAGATCAAATAAATATAACGTATAATGCCAAATCACAGCAGTATATTAAATGAACAATAAAGATGAGGGAGTTAATGCAAGTGGCTTAGGAATGTGAAATACTGCTAAATTTTGGGCAGCAATTGAGTGAATGCAAGAATTTCTGGGCGCAATTAGTTTATTTCATCCAAACATTGGCATTTTAAATAATTAAGTTATATTAAAGTGCATTTCTGTTCTGAATGATGGCTGTAAAAGCTATATCATGGGATTCCTTATCTTTGGGCTTCAGTGGCTTCTAGTCAAATGCACTTACTTTACAAGTAAAAAGCTGTTTCTTTTTTTCCTAACAACCAGCCCTGCAAACTCAACCTCGTCTCTGACAATCAAGCTGTGCTCTGTCCTACTTGCACTTCATTGCCAGTAACAACAATTTTGCGAGACAAGTTATACCCTCTGGGACACCTGTGCAACCATATTGTCTTATGCTTATCCTCTTTATTACATGTGGGCAAACAGTGTATTGTTGATAATGGGGTTTCACTGGTGTAAATGAGCACAATTTTGAAGATAATGGGGATAAACAAGTGTAATTGAGGACATAATCTGAAAATGGGAGGGTGGCACCGATTGAAATGAGGGTAGATTTTGAGCTCCAGAGTCACTCTTTGCAGTGGTGGTATAGAAGAAGGAAAGAACACATCTTGACTGAGAGTCTGAGTTTGCAGGGCTGGCAGTTAGGAAAAAAAATATCATTTAACTTTTAAGATGAGCACATCTGATCTGGAAATCACTGAGATGCAAGATGCCTGGCACCCCACAATGCCATCTTCACAGTCACTTTTCAGAGCAGAACCATATTATAAATAGCTATCAAAGAAAACTTATGGGACTAGCATAATGTGTAGCAAGAACATGTATAATGAGACATTGGACAAAGGAATCTGTGCTTTCAGTGTCAGAATGGATGAAGGATATGACTGCATGTATCCCACTCAAATATATTACTTATCAACTCAGAAGACATCTAGAGACATTTAAGTTGATACGGTATCCAAAGTTCATCTTACATTTGGTATAAATTATTTCTAAATGTGACTATTATAATGTAGCTTCTTTTGAGTTTTTTTATTTTAGTCATTTGAGTATGACCCTTTTTGACATTGAAGCTGCTAAGCAAAGTGTCCCCTGTTCTTTGCAAACAACTCTCACCTCAGTGCAAATTCACACAAAACATGTTTTATAGGATATTTATCCATAAAGAGTAACATGGAAGGTATCTACAGAAAGTTTGTAATTTGTCAAGATTCATAATCATTGTAAGATGTAGACACAGAAAACACTTAGGGACATGTATTTATATTGAAAGTATTCTTTATGGACATGGAGTAAAAATTATTCACCAGGGGGATAATATGTCTCAGTGATGGGCCAGTCAGGTAGGAGGGAGTTGTCACTCTGCCCTGTTAGTCGGTGTTGCAGTGCAAGGCTTGATTATTTAGTCTTGCTCAGTCCCAAGGCTTTCAATGGAAAACCAGCAGAAGCAACTGCAAACAATCAAAACCATTTGAAAGTAAAAGACAAGGGTTTGTCCTCTTTATGAATAGAAACAAAAGACTGTTTCAGTATAACATAGAGGAGGGAGAGGGCCTTTGAATCCTTTCACTGAGGAGTCATCTTGAGGAGCCATCTTGAGGAGCAAGATGTTCTCATGAAAAATTGGAATCTGGTTGCTGTGAAAGCTGCCAGCTCTGTAACAGACTGAAATTTGTGGGGAAAACTTACTTCATTAGACAGGAAAGGTAACTGTTAATACATATAGACCCAAGTTTGCATTTTATGATTTCCTTTTGTATTGTAACCATTTGTTTCCATCATATTCTCTTGTTTTTAGTTAAAACTTTATTCTTTCTTTTGTTTTATTACAAGTGCTCTCGAGTGCTGTGTGGTTTACAGGAGTAGGGATTTAAAGTAACACTAGTGAACTGGGGCACACTGCTCTTTTGGGGGCAGAGGATCTGGAGTTTCTGTGAGTAGCTAGTGTCAGGGGCTGGACATGGCGGGGGAACAATTCAAAGGGACTCAGGGACTGGGGTGCACCTATTGTTAACCTGCCAGGCAAAAACAGCACTGGCATAGCCCAGAGGACAGTGTTTGAGTGGCTGGAAGGTTTGGGGTGATAGGGAGCTGACACCCAGCCAGGAACAGGCAAGAGTCCTCATGTTGGAGGGGTGACTTTCAGTCCTAGGTACCCTGAGAACCGTCTCACTCTCATATTTACATATAATTATGTTTTATGAGGTATATACTGTGTGTTATTTAAGGAATTATATATACACATGCAAACTGATTTGAAGAAGCTATTGGTATCCATTGCTCACAGCCCCTGAAGGGAAGTGTAGATTAGGGGCCAAACCCAACTGGACCTGCTGAGGACACCTGGTTGGTAAAAGGGGGTGCTTCAGCCTGGAGACCCAGTCTAAGAGTAGGCAGAATCATGGGATTCCACTCTGAGAGAAGGGCAGGCACTGGGTCTGTCACTTGAAAGGGGTTGAGTGAAGGGTCAAAGGTACAACTAACTGAAAGTCTATGGGAGTAACAGGGGGGAAAGCCTATAGATGTTGACTACTCTACACCCCCTCCAGGGCTGACAGCACAGCTGACTCAGGTGGGAGAATGTGATTGTGGGTAAAACTCTATTCTTGAGTCTGCACTAATTTTCTATATGAAGTTAGTCAAGTCATTGACATTCCCATTGCCTCAATTTCTCAATCTATAAAATGGTGATGAATATTTTCCTGCCATCCAGAATTGCTTGGAGGTAGAAGTGGGTGTGCAATGGTTTTCCTGTCCTGTGAAAATATTTAGGACTTCAAAAAAAAAATCTTCCCAGTCTGCATGCAGATGAAATCAAGACATTTTGAATGTTTTCATGAAAAGCAAGATTGAAAGAGCGACTAACCCACCCTAGAAAAGCTTGGTGGGTAGGACACTCACCTGGGATGTGGGAGATCCATGTCATTAGTGAGTGCCCTAACCACTGAGCTCTTCTGGGCTGAGTCTGTCTTGACCAGAAATTCCATCCTGAAGCTGAGAAACCTTTCCCAATGAAAGTATAGTTGACACTGATATGTTTTTGCATTTCAGTTTTGATGCATTGGCATTTTCCAATGAAAAACCAAATTGTCAAAAACTTCCTGACCAGCTCTACTTTTTGTTCTTCGTTGTTGTCTTCTTCTAGCCTTAGTCCCATCTAGACGGAGTCAGCTCTTCAAGTCCTTGTTCCCCAGTGCAGTCCATCTTGCAGCATTTCCTCAGAAACTCCACAGCTAATCAAATCCTTTTGTATGAAATCCATCCATCTAGTTTTGTGTCTTCCAACCCTTCTCTTACCCTCCACTTTTAATTTTAACACCCTGTTTCCTATATATTCTTCCAGTCTTTTTTTCTCAGGCCCAAACCATCTAAGTCTGGATTTTCTCAGCTTTTCTATAATTGGTACCACCTTCACACTTCCTCTAATTCATTTGTTCCAAATACGGTCCATTCTTGTAACTCCAAACATCCATCTTAGCATTTTCATTTCCACTGTATTCAAGATCTGCTCCTGTCTCTTCCTCAGTGCCCAGCATTAAAAGTCATACAAAAGTGCAGACCTAATTACCGTCTTATTTTTCAATTTGATAGGCATTCTCCTATCGCAAATCACTCCATTCACTTCTCTCCATTTAGTCCACGCCTCTCCTGTTCTGCTTATAAGTTCATTGTTGAGTTCACCATTATTTTGTACTATTGAATCTAGATACTTGAACTGCTATACCTTTTGTAGTGGCTGCCCCACTGCCCCTCCTCCCCACCGCATCTTAAAGTCCCATTGTCTTCCTGCAAGCTCTCACTGAATCTATAGATCAAATACTCTGTTTTATATCTGTTGACTTTCATGCTGTTTCTTTCAAGTGTGCATCTCCAGTTCTTTAATTTTTTCCCCACTTCCTCTTTGCTCTCCCCCATGAGCACTACATCATCTGCAAAGAGCATGCACCAGGATGCCACTCTCTGGATGTTCTGTAAATGCACTGAACGCCAACATCCTGACTAGCTATAGTATGTACAATCAATGTTTGTAAAGCATTTTGACATCCTTGGGTGGTAAGTGCTAGAAGTATGCAAAGCATCATTATTATTGTCTGATCTTCTACCTGCTGGATCAGCAATTTCCATATATGATATGTCAAAGCTATACAGGGAAACTAATCAGAACAGCAATAACTTATGATCCAAAGTTATACTGCTTTCAGAGAACAACATGATGCACAGAGTGGTTCTTCCATCTCCTCCTTCTCAGGCTACCTCGATCCTTCTGTTTGCATAAAATTGAGGTCACATGTTATGGCCACAGAGAGGCTATAGAGAGCTCCACAGAAGGAGAACGTTTAATGTTGCCCTTCTCCATGTGGAATCCTGATTCTCTTTTATTAGGATTTCCAGTCATGCTGCATGACAGAAAGGAAATGACACATAGCTTCATGTTTCCTTCCCTTCTGACCCTGCTGGTTTAGGGGGGCAGCTTATCCAGTGTCTAACAGTTTGGGTCATGGATGTGGGGTACTTAGCTTGATCCAGGGAGCCCCTCAGAGCCAACTGGCAGAGGGCACACCTTATCATAGAGACCCGACACACACATAGCCCCAACTCGCTGTTGTCATAATCTGTACCTAGAAGGCATTGTGTAAGATGTCATATGAAAACTGGTAACATACTGGCCATTAATATCACTGCAGGATCTGTGTACGGGTGATGTATAAAGAATTATAGGTGTATGTTGGAAATATATTCCTAAAATGTGTTTGGCAGGCAATGCCTAGCCTGTCCTAGACAAAGGAGTCTTGTTTTGCTGGCTTGACTGTGTCTTCAATGTAAATTAAGCCAGGTGTGACCAAAGACAATGAAAAGCACATATAAGGTAAACAAAGCCATCAGGTGAGCAAGTGGGGGAAGATGGCCACTTAACAATTTCAATTGGGGATGGGGACTGCATCCCCGGGAAAGCCTTCCTGCCTTTTCAAACAGGGTCAATGAACTTTGGGAAGATATAAGTAGAGGCAAGAAACCATTTTGTTACCTATCACCTTGGGGACATAGGGGAGCAACGCCATTTGAGCTCATGAAAAGTGGATCCGCTTGTCCCAGGCAGCAAGAGTAGCTGGAAAATGACTATAGGTGAGAATCCTGCTTAGCCAGAGATTGTAACTTGCTGAAGTTAAGTTTTATTAATTAGAAAGTGTCTTAGTTTTGCTTGTAACTGTATTACTTAAATCTCTGTTCTCTGTTAATAAACCTATTCTTGTCTTATTACAAAACCATCTCCATGCAGTGGACCAAACTGAAGGGTAAAATCCTCATCCAAAGTAATAGGCTGGTGTGTGTTCTGTCTCTTGGGAGACAGTAAACTTGGTAACTTCTGCGATGGTCCCATGGGAGGGACTGGACACTGCAGGGGGACAGTTCTGGGGAGACTCGGGACTGGAAGAGCTGTTGGTGTCACACTGGAAGGAGTAACCAGGCTGGTGGAAGTCAGGGTGAGGCCATTGTGCTGTAAACAGGCTGCTGGTGTCAGGGCTCTGAGCCAAAGCTGTACAGCACAGAAGCACCCAGGGTTATTGGTCAGGTGGTGACACAGCCCCTTATTGGTCTGGGTGAACCCCAGGTTTTCTCACTGGCTGAAACTCAACCCAGATAATACCAAGATCGATCTCACAGGATTTGCAAAAGAGGAGGACTTGATGGAAGTTACATAAGGACCACCCAATTTGTTGGGTGTGCTTGCTGTTTTGTTTTTAAGGTTCATAATGCAGGGCGCTTGCTGGATCCCCAGCTAATTCTATAGATCTAAACAGTGGTTGCCAAGGGTGCTTTCTATCACCTATGCTTGGCAAGATGGCTGTGCCCTTTTCTCTCAAATGTGAACTTGTCCAAGGTTGTCCATGTATTTTTCACCTAGAGGTAAGATTATTGCAACAGAGCTCTCTGTGAGCCTACCCCTACATTCAGTAATTGCTGCCAGCTCAGAATGCAGCAGACCACTAATTCAATGGCATTTTTGACTCAGAGCACAATATACCTATGGTCTACATTGCCTTCCAGACAGGGGCATGTGCAAGGGGGGGCAAGCAGGGGCATGCCCCCCATGAGCAAGGGCACAGAACTCCCCCAGGGCCAGGGCGGGGGGAGTGAGCTCCTTCAGCCCCGGGCCAGGGCGGGAGATGACAGCTTCTCCAGCCACAAGGGGAGTGGGAGAAAGCCAGCTCCTCTGGATGCGGGAGGCACACAAAGTGCCCCCCCCAAAAAAAGCATCCACATTTTTATTCCTGTGCAGGCCCCTGGATGTTTTGCAGACAGAGTGTAGGTGTTGGCTTTGAGCTTATAAAGCCATGAATGGTTTGGGACCTGACTACTTAGGAGACCAACTCCCTTTTGCATGTGATAACACAGCTGTTGCAATCCTCCAAGGTGTCTGAAGTAATAGATCTGATCTAAATAAGATGGGGCTGGGAGCAATTTGTCCGTGGTTAGAAGCCTTGATTCTGGAAGTCACTTATTGTCTTGACTCACCAGAGCCCATGTATGGTGACTTTCAGGGCACGCTGTAAGATTCTCATGTTTTCCTAGGCCTGGAGGAGGAGGAGGAGATTTAGGCTTCTCTGGGGGTGGGAAGATTTTTTTTATTTTTATTTTTTTATTTATTTAAGATTTTTATTTATTTTGATAAAAGTTTGTGTGTTTAAATTATGGAATGTTTCTACAGTACATGATTTAGATATACATCGAAATATAGCAGGATTAATAATTCATTAAAAGTGTCCATTTCCTTGTTAATATTAATGAAGAATTTGTTTAAAAGCCTAACTCAACACCACCATTATCAGCCTATTGTGAACTGTCATATCAGAAGCTTCCTGCTGACATGCTCCACCGTGTGACATTCCATTCAAGGGGATAGATTTGTTTGATAGAATAAGGCTGCAAATACTAAATATTTCTGTAACATCTTGTAACAGGGTGTCGCAGGGCCCGCTTGGCTCCTGCCCCTGCTGTGCTGACAAAGTCACTCAGAGACCCTGGAGTCCAATAAACTGGTGCTGTTTATTTACAGGTTGTGCTGCCATCACCTATTCCTCATACACAGCTTGGGTTCTTGTGTCTGCCCCCAGGAGGGAAAAGCTATTGCTCTGCTTCCACTCCTCACTCGCCTTCCCAGCTCCCTTCCACCCACCCTTTTATATAGCCCCAGGCTAATTGGGCGGGCAGCTGTCTCCCATTCACCAATTAGGAGCAGGTTTTCTCTAGCCAGCTTCGATTTGCTTCCCTTAATAGGAGCTGGCATGACAGAGGGCTGAGGCAGCAGTTCTTGCCCAGCACTCTGTCACACATATATACACAGTAAGTCAGATCCTCAGCTGATGTAAATCAGCATAGCTCCCTTGAAATTAACAGAACTACACTGATTTTTACACACACACACACACACACACACCCCTAGCTATCTGTAAGGGGACTGTTGCCCCCTTACTAACATTCAGTGGGGGTGTTTTGGTTGGCTAGCTCCCAGCACTAAAAGGGGAAGGGTCGATGGCAAATCAGGAGCCTGAGACTGACAGTCCCCAGGAACAATGGGGAGAGGCCAATGCTCCAGATCAGCCTGATTGACAGGCTAATCAGAGGGTCAGGAGGCCAGGGAGGTCCCGTCCTCCGTGTGAGTTGGAATTGCCTGGGTCAGACTGAGTGGGGCCGAGCTAAGGAGAGAGCAGGGGCCTGAGCTAAGTTGCTGGGAGCAGAGCTGCAGCCCCAAAGCCAGAGCACAGCCCAGAGAGAGCAGACCTGCCCTGGGAGGAGAGCTGCAGCAACCAGAGCCAGAGGGGCCAGACAAGCAGCCAGGAAGCAGGTCAGAGCTGGGAGCAGAGTCACAGAAGCAGCCTGCAGAGCAGACCGGTCCTGGGGGCAGAGCTGTAGCAACCAGAGCCAGAGAGGCCAGAGAAGCAGCCCAGGGAGCTGAAGGCAGAGCAGCAGCAGCAGCCGTGCTGAGGCAGAGTGGAGCTGGAGCTGGGGCTGGAGCAGTCCGGAGCTGGGTGCGGTGAGCAGCTGGGGAGAGTGAGGGGGACCCTGGCAGTGGGCCCAGCACAGGGAGATACCTCAGCCAAGAGGCCTTGCAGGCCAGACTTGGAGGGGGATCGTAACCCTGACAGGGCGGGGGCGACGCTGGGAAGAAGGGTCCTGCCACCTAGAGCCTGAGAGCGTGTGGCCACCGCCAGAGCAAGTGTCCAACCCGCAGCGTCTCTGCAGCACAGCCAGGGCCTGAGAAGGAGGCCCGGGACCTACAAGGAACAGACTGTGAACTGCCCTGACGTTCCAGAGGCACTGCTTGTGATATTCCCTGCCTCAGAGCAGGGTGATGGGTTTCCTTTAACCTTTTCCATTTTTCCTTATTCTTTTTTAAAAGTAATTGTTAATTAAACAACTTGTATTTGCTTTAAATTGTATAAAATGATCAGTGGGTCAGGGAGGTGCCCAGTGCAGAGAGAGTACCCCGGAGTGGGGACACCCTAGCCCCTGTCCTAGGTGACCACAGCAGGGTTGGGGGTCAAGCCCCCCAGGAATCCTGGGCCCAGCCTTGTCGGGGTTTACGAGGACTCTGCCAGACAGGAGAGTGGAAGGGGAGCCCTCAAGGGCAGGGAGGCCTCTGGGTAAAGGGAGTGGGAGCGAGGACTCAGATCCTTTCGCTAGCCCACTTCACCGGGGTAGTGCAGAAGCCAGGAAAGTTCCCCACAATAGCGGGACCATTCCCCCGCTTACATATCTATAAAAGAGCCTACCCTGGCCACTGCAGCCACACACAAACTCCCAGTTAAGGTCCCATTTTGGTAAGGTACTTAGGCATCAGGGCCAGTGCAACTAGGCAAACTATCAGGGGGTAGCTGTGTTAGTCTGTATCTACAAAAACAACAAGGAGTCTGGTGGCACCTTAAAGACTAACAGATTTATTTGGGCATAAGCTTTCGTGGGTAAAAACCTCACCCATGAAAGCTTATGCCCAAATAAATCTGTTAGTCTTTAAGGTGCCACCAGACTCCTTGTTGTTTTTACTAGGCAACTGCCTAGGGCGCCAAGATTTGGGGGCACCACTGCCACTCAAGACACTGGCTGCAGATCGCAGACTGTAGGGAGGGAGGACATATATGATAAGAACCACACTCCCAATGAATTGCTCTCCTGCCATTTAGAAAGCCAGCGAAGGCCTTTGATTGTGAATCAATACAGATCGGTACATTTACACAGTAATAGCTCCTTTGTCTTGTAGATTGCACAGCAGCCAGAAGGAGAGGGGAGTAGCTTGCTGCAGGAAGTGTAAGACCCCTGCTGGGGCTGAGCTGTGCTGTCAGTGAGGTGCAGCCCGGGCCGGCTTGCATGGCATGCTCGGAGACAGGCTGCAGGATTTGCAGGCAGAGGAGGCTCTGCTCCCTGGGGAGAGAAGGGAGGGACGCCGCGGCTGGGGGCTCTCTCGTGTGGAGGGGCGGCTAAGCCGCTTTAACCCACCTCCGTGCACCCCAGCTTTCTACCCTCCCGACCCTGCTTTGGCATGAGGGCAGCACACTCTCTGCCTCACAGTCCTGCCTGCCCCACGCCCCCCTGCCAGAGCGAGAGCCCAGCATTCAACTCCCCAGCCCGGGTGCAGGACGGACTCGTGAAGGCAAAGCAGGCGACGCGCTCCCATTGCCCTGTTGCAATTGGCCCGCTGGAGAGGAGAGCGCCCATTTCACCTTGCGGCTCTTTGAATCCTACCCTGCCCCAAACCCATATTGCGCCCTCTCCCCCCTCCACACCCGAACCTGGTCTGCTTCCCTTCCCCTCCCCAGCCAAACCCGATCCTCCCAGACAGTGACCGAACCCTGTCTGCATCGTCTGCTCCCCTTGCACTCCCGAGCCAAACCTGAACCCCCAGTGACCGAACCCGGTCTGCTTCCCTTCCCCACCTAACCCGATACCCCAGTATGACGGAGTATCCGCCATTCTAATTTTATAAAAACAACAAGGTGTCCGGTGGCACCTTAAAGACTAACATTTATTTGGGCAAAAGCTTTTGTGGTAAAAAACCCACTTCTTCGGATGCATAGAGTGAAAGTTACAGATGCAGGCATTATATAATGACACATGAAGAGAAGGGAGTTACCTCACAAGTGGAGAACCAGTGTTGACAGGGCCAATTCGATCAGGGTGGATGTGGTCCACTCCCAATAATAGATGAGGAGGTGTCAATTCCAGGAGAGGCAAAGCTGCTTCTGTAATGAGCCAGCCACTCCCAGTCCCTGTTCAAGCCCAAATTAATGGTGTTAAATTTGCAAATGAATTTTAGTTCTGCTGTTTTTCTTTGAAGTCTGTTTCTGAAGTTTTTTTGTTCAAGAATAGTTACTTTTAAATCTGTTATAGAATGTCCAGGGAGATTGAAGTGTTCTTCTACTGGCTTTTGTATGTTACCATTCCTGATGTCCGATTTGTGTCCATTTATGCTTTTACGTAGGGACTGTTCGGTTTGGCCAATGTACATGGCAGAGGGGCATTGCTGGCACATGATGGCATATATCACATTAGTAGACGTGCAGGTGAATGAGCCCTTGATGGTGTGGCTGATGTGGTTGGGTCCTCTGGTGTTGCCAGAGTAGATATGGGGACAGAGAGAAGGCAACGAGGTTTGCTACAGGGATTGGTTTCTGGGTTAGTGTTTTTGTGGTGTGGTGTGTAGTTGCTGGCGGACTCCTTGTTGTTTTTGTGGATACAGACTAACATGGATACTCCCTGATACTTGACACCATGCAAGGATCTAATTTTATAAATTTTATTTATAACAATAATTGGATATTATAAAGGTAGAATAAAATGTAGTAGACTTTGATATGAAAGAATGAAGGAAGGAAGTGACAGTGTATTGTGTATAATGTATGTGATTTATTTTAAGATCCATGCTATGCTGTGCAAAGTGAAAACAATAACAATGTCAACACTGTCAGGTTATTCATTTATTTTTATTAAATATGTAGACTAAATAATGAAATTAATAATTTTTCAAGCCGAACGTGTATTAATTCTAATGAACAATGCCACATTATGCAGTATTCATTTTTGAAAGTTTATAATAAGTGATGCTCCGGGGGGAGGGGAGTTGGGCGCAAGGTGGAAGTTTCACCTAGGGCGCAAAATATCCTTGCACCGGCCCTGTTAGGCGTGTCTAAATTTAAGCAGGCGAATAATTCAATTGATTTCAGTGGGACTGCTCATGTTCTTAAACGTAGCATGTGCTTAAGTACCGTAGTGAATTGGGACCTTAGGATAAGAGATCAGTGATACCGTTTTTAGTATTCAAATCCACCTGTCTCCAAACACTGAAACATTCTGATATCCATTTGTTCTTTTCTCCAAATACAGTGGAAAGAGCTGAAAAGTTGCAACTTCCCTGCAGAGCCCACAGTGAAGGATGTGCAGAGTCTGCAGATTCCTTCATCACTTGCACTGCCGTGTGGTACTTTCACTTTTCAGCTGCCTTCCCTGTACCTTTGCTTTGTCTCTTGACCTCCTCTTTTTCCCTTCACCAATTGTGCTTGAAAAAGGCCTCCTGCTCAAAACATTGTCAAGAACTGTACTTTCTATTTTCAGCCTGAATTTATAAGGTCTTTTACATTTGCAGTCCTCCAGTCTCCCTTGTGACTGTTTGTGTTCATACAAGAGAGATCTAATTCCAAATCACAACAATCCTGATATAACAATCCTTATAGCATTAGGTGATTTTAAAAAACAAATAAATAAATAAAATACGGTGCCAGAATGTTTTAAATTACATTTGAATTAAGACATTTAAGGAAATTATATAAAACATAGAAGTGACACACAGAAATAACTGTGGATGAAGTTCTGCCCAGAACTTATTTGCTAATTACAGATGCCATAGCCAAGTTGCACAATGACCCAGCAACACAGTTACTGGCGTGGTACAGAAACATCCCATAATTAGGTTCATTATATGTTATATCTGGCCAAGACTCACTGGCTAGCATGTACCGTGTAAATTAAAATAAAGAAAACATAACATTAACAAAATATTGCGTGGGTTAATCCTGAGGTCCTTGATCATTTTATATATGTTTGTGTAGTAGATCTATAGGTGGACTAATGGTTGCCAGACTTTGTCATGTACATGTAATTTAATCAGTTTATTGAATGTTATTTTCTCACTATTTCTATTCTTCAGTCGCTCCCCATGTGGACATTCTTATTCTGGAATAAGCTTGTCCATACACAGATTCCAAGGCCAAAAAGGACCCCTGTGATCATCTAGTCAGACCTCTGGTATAACACAGTCCAGAGAACTTCCCCAAAATAATTCCTAGAGCAAAGCTTTTAGAAAAAAACATCTGATCTTTAAAAATTGTCAGTGATGGAGAATCCACCACAACCCTTAGTAAATTTGTTCCAATAGCTAATTACCCTCCCTGTCTAACATGCACCCCTTGTAGTAGGAAGAAAGCCTGAAACATAAGCCCTTGTATCAGAGGCCTGGTATGAGGCAGGACTTGCTCACAGAATCTGGCAAGAATAGTGCTGATATTGCAGAAATACACATTCCTAAGAAGTGCTAGTCACAAAGTGCTCACGCAAACACATCCCGATATCAAGTGGTACCAAAATATCCCGATATCAAGGATATTACAAAAACATTCCCCAAGGATAACAGGAACACACTGACCTCTCCTAAAAGATAAGGTCAGGATAACAGTACGTAATAAAAATGTTTGAATCAAACCAACATGTTCAAGTTAATGGGTAATAACTAATCATGTCAGGGGGCAGTAACTATGTCAGAAGGGCAGTACTAATTTGTTTGTATCGGGGTATAAGGATGTATCTCAGAGGGAGTGTCTTTGTCTAGCCTAGGGAGGAACGTAAAGTCCCGCTGTTCACTGAGCTGGTCCATTGTTACGGGCATACATGTATTAGTGGTCCGGTAGAGTCTGCGGGAAACTAATACCATGCTTCGTCGATAATAAACCTGGCTGGGTGCCTTCATCCTTTAACGGATCTTGTGGTCATTGGGCGGTTTGCTCAAGGTCTGTCGTGCCAACTGTCTGCACAGGGCTGGGGCAGCACACAAAGGAAACACACACATGCATCTATGAACATCTTACCACACTGGTGACCCTGACGTAAGTATGTGAAGTAAGTGCACTGCCTTAAAATGCCTTTCATTACTAAATTAATATAACAAATTTGGCGAATATTAAAAATTCAAACAAACGAATGGTAGCAAACAACATGAAGGCAAAAAAACCCTAACGTGGTTACAAAAAAATTATGTTACACAGTAACTACAAATTGGGTAAACAAATTCCCTGTTAGCACCAGTCATAATTTGGGTCAGTGACACTGCATCCTAACTAAAGCACATGTTATTCAAAACAATCTTGTCCAGTGTCTAAGTACCAACACTAAATCCTAACACAGCAATATTAATAAATTGATTACTGTCCATTCAGTAGGTTATCGGAAAAATGGCATCCAGAAAAAACAACTAAATCTACATCAACTACTGGTGTATCATAAAGCAATGCAACCAATAAAACAAAAAAGCTAGCCATTCCTGTTTCCTACCCAGCAAAGCTTACCTTAGGGTAACAACCAGCAGTAAAAGGAAGGGTAGAAGGGAGAACAGCAAAATAGAGACAATGGATTTCAGGAAGACGGATTTTGGTAAGCTCAGAGAGCTGACAGGTAAGGTCCCATGGGAATCAAGACTGAGGGGAAAAACAACTGAGGAGAGTTGGCAGTTTTTCAAAGGGACACTATTAAGGGCCCAAAAGCAAGCTATTCCGCTGGTTAGGAAAGATAGAAAATGTGGCAAAAGACCACCTTGGCTTAACCACGAGATCTTGCATGATCTAAAAAATAAAAAGGGGTCATATAAAAAATGGAAACTAGGACAGATTACAAAGGATGAATATAGGCAAACAACACAGGAATGCAGGGGCAAGATTAGAAAGGCAAAGGCACAAAATGAGCTCAAACTAGCTACAGGAATAAAGGGAAACAAGAAGACTTTTTATCAATACATTAGAAGCAAGAGGAAGACCAAAGACAGGGTAGGCCCACTGCTTTGTGAAGAGGGAGAAACAGTAACAGGAAACTTGGAAATGGCAGAGATGCTTAATGACTTCTTTGTTTCGGTCTTCACCGAGAAGTCTGAAGGAATGCCTAACATAGTGAATGCTAATGGGAAGGGGGTAGGTTTAGCAGATAAAATAAAAAAAGAACAAGTTAAAAATCACTTAGAAAAGTTAGATGCCTGCAAGTCACCAGGGCCTGATGAAATGCATCCTAGAATACTCAAGGAGCTAATAGAGGAGGTATCTGAGCCTCTAGCTATTATCTTTGGAAAATCATGGGAGATGGGAGAGATTCCAGAAGACTGGAAAAGGGCAAATATAGTGCCCATCTATAAAAAGGGAAATAAAAACAACCCAGGAAACTACAGACCAGTTAGTTTAACTTCTGTGCCAGGGAAGATAATGGAGCAAGTAATTAAGGAAATCATCTGCAAACACTTGGAAGGTGGTAAGGTGATAGGGAACAGCCAGCATGGATTTGTAAAGAACAAATCATGTCAAACCAATCTGATAGCTTTCTTCGATAGGATAACGAGTCTTGTGGATAAGGGAGAAGCTGTGGATGTGGTATACCTAGACTTTAGTAAGGCATTTGCTACGGTCTCGCATGATATTCTTATCGATAAACTAGGCGAATACAATTTAGATGGGGCTACTATAAGGTGGGTGCATAACTGGCTGGATAACCGTACTCAGAGAGTTGTTATTAATGGTTCCCAATCCTGCTGGAAAGGCATAACGAGTGGGGTTCCGCAGGGGTCTGTTTTGGGACCGGCTCTGTTCAATATCTTCATTAACGACTTAGATATTGGCATAGAAAGTACGCTTATTAAGTTTGCGGATGATACCAAACTGGGAGGGATTGCAACTGCTTTGGAGGACAGGGTCATAATTCAAAATGATCTGGACAAATTGGAGAAATGGTCTGAGTTAAACAGGATGAAGTTTAACAAAGACAAATGCAAAGTGCTCCACTTAGGAAGAAAAAATCAGTTTCACACATACAGAATGGGAAGAGACTGTCTAGGAAGGAGTACGGCAGAAAGGGATCTAGGGGTTATAGTGGACCACAAGCTAAATATGAGTCAACAGTGTGATGTTGTTGCAAAAAAAGCAAACACGATTCTGGGATGTATTAACAGGTGTGTTGTGAGCAAGACACGAGAAGTCATTCTTCCGCTCTACTCTGCTCTGGTTAGGCCTCAGCTGGAGTATTGTGTCCAGTTCTGGGCACCGCATTTCAAGAAAGATGTGGAGAAATTGGAAAGGGTCCAGTGAAGAGCAACAATAATGATTAAAGGTCTTGAGAACATGACCTATGAAGGAAGGCTGAAAGAATTGGGTTTGTTTAGTTTGGAAAAGAGAAGACTGAGAGGGGACATGATAGCAGTTTTCAGGGATCTAAAAGGGTGTCATAAGGAGGAGGGAGAAAACTTGTTCACCTTAGCCTCTAAGGATAGAACAAGAAGCAATGGGCTTAAACTGCAGCAAGGGAGGTCTAGGCTGGACATTAGGAAAAAGTTCCTAACTGTCAGGGTGGTTAAACACTGGAATAAACTGCCTAGGGAGGTTGTGGAATCTCCATCTCTGGAGATATTTAAGAGTAGGTTAGATAAAAGTCAGTATTTGGTCCTGCCATGCAGGCAGGGGACTGGACTCGATGACCTCTCGAGGTCCCTTCCAGTCCTAGAATCTATGAATCTATAATATGAATGGTTTCAGAGTAGCAGCCGTGTTAGTCTGTATCCGCAAAAAGAACAGGAGTACTTGTAGCACCTTAGCGACTAACAAATTTGCTTATGCTCCAATAAATGTGTTAGTCTCTAAGGTGCCACAAGTACTCCTATAATATGAATGGACAGTACTGGGTAGTAACTAATTACAAAACATTTATATATAAAGGCCTCATGTGTTATGTTGCTACTCCAAATTTCTGTTTTCCTTCTCATAGACATAGCACTGTAGAACACTATAACAATGCCTATCCCAGTATTTCAAAACACTCAGCCTTCTACCAATAATAATACAGGTGATAACTGTAATTGCCCTAATAGGAATGTGTTGCTATCTGCAGCATCAAAGTAAAAGTGCCAAACTATAACACCAAATTGGAAAAGGATTGTTATGCTTAAATATAAGGTGGTGTCATATGTACACATATATATAAATTAATTATCTGAAAGTGCCCCCAAGGCTCAATCATAGAGCTACATTCCTCAATCAAAGTCCCGGGCCTAACATTCCCAGGCCCACCATAAGGAACTACACATGACTGGAAAATAAAACCTGTCCATCAGTTGTACAAAAAAATGTGCAAACTAAGTGACATATGGGGCGTAAATGTATAAATGGAAAAGTAAGGTGGCCAAATAATAGTGTTTAGCCCACTGAGTCATCTTCAGTCCATGCATTGTGCTTTTCCGGAACAATGGGTAAACATTTTCAAGTCTGCATTTGTCTAGCTGCAACTTCCAGCCATTGGATTGTCTTCTGCTTTTCTCTGCTAGATTGAAGATCTCATTATTAAATATTTGTTCCCCAGATGGATACCTGTAGACTGTAATAAAATCACCCCTTTACCTTTTCTTTGTTAAACTAAAAGATTGAGCTCTTTGAGTCTATCACTATAAGGCATGTTTTCTAATTCTGTAATCCTTCTTGTGACTCTTCGATGAACACTCTCAAATTTATCAACATCCTTCTTCAACTGTGGGCACCTGCCCTGGACACAGTATTCCAACTATAGTCACACCAGTGACAAATATAAAGGTGAAGTAACCTCTCTAATCCTACTCAAGATTCCCCTGTTTATACATTCCAGGATTGCATTAGCTCTTCATGTTCAGCTGATTATCCACCACAGCTCCCAAATATCTTCAGTCACTGCTGCCCATGATAGAGTCCCCCATCATGTAAGTATGACCTACATTCTTTGGTCCCAGATGTATACATTTACACGTAGCCATATTAAAATCATGTTGTTTGCTTGCACAGAGTTTACCAAGTGATCCAGAATGCTCTGTATCAGTGATCTGTCCTCATCATTATTTATCACTCCCCCAATTTTTGTGTCCTCTGCACATTTTATGAGGGATAATTTTATGTTTTTGTTCAGGTCTTTGATAAAACATTACATAGCATAGGGGAAGAAATGATCCCTGCGGGACTCCACTGGAAACACTCCTATTAGAGGATGATTCCCCATTTACAATTACATTGTGAGACCTATCAATCAGTTGTTAATCCACTGAATCTGTGTTCCACATTAATTTTAGGAGAGACACAAGGTTGTGAGGCAATATATTTTATTGGACCAACTTCTGTTGTTGGAAAAGACAAGTTTTCAAGCTTCATAAAGCTCTTTGACCTGAAGCTTGTCTCTTCCACCATAAAAGATATCATCTCACCTACCTTATCTCTCTCATACCCTGGGACCAACATGGCTATAACAACACTGCAAACAACAATGTTAATTTTATATCGTTCCATTTTTTTCATCAAAATGTTGTGCAGTACCAAGGCAATCAAAGCATTGTATGGTACAAGTCAGGTACTGCACAGGGAGTTTTCAGGAATAGATAGATTTTAAATTCACACCCTATCTTATTCCTGAATAACTTTTCCATGTAGACAAGTCCTATTAAAGCATTGCTTCAACGTGTAATGTTTTTTAATTTAATTTTTTTTTTTTAATTAATGGAGATATCCCATCTCCTAGAGCTGGAAGGGACCTTGAAAGGTCATCAAGTCCAGCCCCCTGCCTTCACTAGCAGGACTAAGTAGTGATTTTGCCCCAGTTCCCTAAGTGGCCCCCTCAAGGATTGAACTCATAACCCTGGGTTTAGCAGGCCAATGCTCAAACCACTGAGCTATCCCTCCCTGCATGTTTCAGATGCAGAGTGTCCTGACCCCAGATGGTTGGTGCGCTGTAAGCTTCCTGTCCTGTTTGCTAAGAGAATCTTATTTTCGTCTCATCCTAGGACCAGGGCCAATTCTAAGTTGTGATAGCTCCACAACCACCAGGAGTAGGAACTAATGTTAATGCACAGTTGGGAAAGGGAGGTTCCCAACTTTTCAGTTTTGCTGAGCAGTTTATTACAGCTCTGGTGAATCACAAGACATCTTACCATCACTCTGCTCCAGACTGTGTTTGCTCACTTTGAGCCTCATTAATTCTGGAACCATGCGAGATTTTCCAGCAAAAATCTAGAACCATTGGTGTGTTGAGATAAGGAGATGTCAAGGCTGATTCCCCGCTCTGGCACTTTGAGTGCAGAAGGTGGGGGCCCGCAAGGATTCTAAAAATTAATACTGGCCACTCCAGGCTGGTATTAAACTCCCAAGGTCACAGCTTCTTTCTGACCTTGGATGGGTAGATGTTGCCACCACCCAAGTGCAACCCCCTCACTTTCGAGAACCCAGGAAGGAGTACTTGGGAATTCCTTCCTGTGGGGTACCCTCAAGCCCTTTCACCCCCCTCCGGGGAAGAGCTGAGAAAGAAAACAAATCAGCTGTTGCCACCAGCTAATTAAACAACATATGCACAAACCTCTTAGGACACACACACACAAAAAACCCAATTCTGTTCTTAAAAAAGGTAAATTTTATTAAAATTAAAAAGAAAGAAAATATATTTGGAACTTAGGCTATTGCCAGAATTAAAAAGAGCAAATATAATAATTAAGCATCAAGAATGGTTTTCTTGAGGTCCAGCTTAAAGGTTACAAGCAAAACAAAAGCATTTGGGGGTTAGCACAGAGGAGTCCACAAGCCAATAAGAAATAAAAGAAATAACCCTAATCACGTCTTCCTAGACATTCCTTGATTCACTTACATATCTGGGGTTCAAATAAGTAGTTCTAAGTATGATCTGATGATTTATCATACCTGGCTTAAAGCTTCTTATAGCATTGCTGCTATGTATATCTTCTCTCCGGAGCACAACCACAGACAAACAAAGGCAAAGTTTTTTTCCCCCAATTTTAAAAAGTTCTAGCCCTCCCATTGGCTCTTTTGGTCAAGTGCCCACTCACTTCCCTTTACCTATGCATGCAGTTAGACTTTTTAACCCTTTACGGGTAAAGCAAGTAGAGAACAGCTACCAAAAGGGATTCTATAGCTAACTGGCTGGCTGGGTGTCTACAAAAGGGAGCTACCCCCTGTCTCATTTATCACAGGAGAGGTGCGATTCTCCTCCCCACATACCCTCTCCAATAAACTGGAAACATAGTACCAAACACTGATGTTCCTTTCAAATCATCCATAAGAGCAAAGAGGACACAGTGATCCACACAATGATCATTCTGATGTAAGTCAAGAACACAAAGACAACTAAAATGTTTTATAAAAGAAGGGTGTGAGCAAGAGGAATAAGTCTTGTGCTTAAGGCAGCAGATCTGGATTTCATTCCTGGTCCTACCACAGAATTCCCAGGTGAACCTGACCAAATCATTTAATCTCTCTGTCCCTTATCCCCCTGCTGCAGATAGGGTTGCAGAACAGAAGTATAATTTCCTTTTTCTATTTTGCTTATTAGTAGAAGCTCTTTGGGGTCAGGTCTGTCTCTTACTATGTATATGTACAGCATCTAGCACATTCGAGTCCCAGTCTAAGTGGGGCCCCTCAGCACTACAGTTATATCATAATAGTAGTAGCCTAATATTGTGATGTTAATTCCCCACACACACACACATCTTGGTAGGAATATGTGGGGAAACTAGCACTGCAGCATCATATGACTAGGGCCTAAATTGGAAACTTAAGATGAAATTTCATGTGGAATATCTTGATTTTTTTCAAGCCCACTTTTCTCCCTTCCTTGCTACCATTTCCCGCGCACTGACATTCATGTGATGGCAACAGGTCAGCCAATAACTATAGAAGGGAACATTTATTTAGTTCACCATACATTCTCCTCTGCAAAGACAGCAGATGTGTTTGCATCACTTCTCAAGTCAAAGGTAAATGTGAACAGATTCAAGTTAGGCTAAAGGCTAGACTCCTCTTTCAGCTGTGCAAACTGCATTATTGCTGACAATAGCTGCTGCTTGTGAATGCATGTCAGAATAAAATTTGGTACAGATTACGAGGTTTATGGGGCAGAGAGGATGGCTTTTTCATCCACTAGACCATGTGTCTGAATCAAAATTGCTCTATTCATTCATAAGGCTGTAATAAGATCAGTTAGGACGTTCAAGCTATCCTTAATCACAGGTCCCCCCCAAGAAAATCATATTGTTTGGATCTAGTGGAGATGGGACATTTGAACTAAGGGAAACTAGTGGAAACCAATGCATTTTCTTATATAGGTCTCTGTAATTGGAGCTGACACCTTTTGGAAGAGAAGCATGTGTCCTGGAGGAAGACAATTCTTTTGTTCAAAAAGAATGAGAAAGTTACTAAAATAAGACATCTGGCCGTTTCACCTTGTTGGCAAGTACTCCTGGAAATGATTGATAACTTGTGCTCCAGCACAAATGCCAGGAACTGCCAGTGCTGTAAATTGTGCTATAGTCCATACATCCCCATTAATTTCTCAGCACTCTTTCTAGAGTCAGGGAAGTAATATCAGGCTCGGTATGCTGACAGGAATAGCAAGCCCACTAGTCTCAACTAAATTTACTTAACAAAATTAAATGGATTCCTCCACTAAAAGGACCAAGTTGGCAGCCACCACAAAATATAAAGAGGAGAAAAAAATCTGGTCTTGGACGCTTTGAGGAATGATAGGATTAAAAGGAACAGAAAAGAAAAACATTGAAATATTCAGTGCAAAGGCTTTGTACAAGCCCTGTTTATAATACAGGATCTGGATTTCCTTTTGCATAGACAGTGAGCAGGGACAGTATTGAGAAGGATCAGAACTAAACGTAAATAGAAACTTGCTATGAAAAGGTTTAAACATGCAGTGGAAGGGAGAAAATGCCCTTCAGTTTTTATTTTTCAATAACACAAGGCTGTGAAGCACAAAATGACTGAGAAACACATGGGAAATATTCAAAAAGTAATATGCCTGGAAATGCCTTGGTAATTATTTTTAAGTCCCAAATTCTTTCTGTAACACTGATTCAAATCTGGATTAAATCCACTGAAAATGATGGAATTACTCCAGATTTACATTGATGTAACAGAATAGAATCTGTCCCTAATGTGATTCCAATGTGTCGCCATGTTCTTTGATCTCAGAACAACACTGTAATTTACTAGAGAGAGAAAATTTCCCTTATAACTACCCTTTTTGCAAAAATACTCATGGGAAGGAAGTCCTAAAAGAGCCTCTCATGGAGTATATCTGCCCTTGTTCTGTCATGGGGGTGGAGTTCTGGGCTCCCCCAAGGATTGAAAACAGCTACGTGTCCTCTCCAAATCCATGGACCCTGGAAATTCTGCATGAGTAAGGGCACAAGCCCTCTGCACAATTAACCTTGCCTCTGGGGTTCCAGGGCCACTCAGGGGGGGCAAGTGGGGCAATTTGCCCCAGGCCCCGCAGGGGCCCCCACGAGAGTTTTTCAGGGGCCCTGGAACGGGGGTCCTTCACTCACTCCGGGGGCCCTGGAAAACTCTTGGGGGCCCTGGCCCCCGGAGCTTCTTCCGCTCCAGGTCTTCAGCGGCAATTCGGCTGGGGGTCCTTCCGCTCCGGGACCCGCCGCCGAAGTGCCCTGAAGACCCGCGGCGGGGGGTCCTTCCGCCCCGGGACCCGCTGCCGAAGACCCCAAGCCCCCTGAATCCTCTGGGCGGCCCTGTGGGGTTCCTTATTCCCCCTCCCCTGCTCCTGGGCAGCCTATTATTAGAATGGCACTGCCTCAGATTCCTGAAACTCTCACAACGGGGTGCCCAGCCTAAGGCTACGTCTTCACTACGGGGGGGGTCGATTTAAGATACGCAAATTCAGCTACGCGAATAGCGTAGCTGAATTCGACGTATCGCAGCCGACTTACCCCGCTGTAGGGACGGTGGCAAAATCGACCTCTGTGGCTTCCCATCGACGGCGCTTACTCCCACCTTCGCTGGTGGAGTAAGAGCGTCGATTTGGGGATCGATTGTCGCGTCCCATCGGGACGCGATAAATCGATCCCCGAGAGGTCGATTTCTACCCGCCGATTCAGGGGGGTAGTGTAGACCTAGCCTATATAGAGAGGAGCCCTGGAAAAATTAAGACACTCTCAGGCTGCATTAATCATACCCCAGATTCTTCTTGGAGCTGGGGGTAGAGTCACACAATGCACATTTCCCTGCCTCTGGAGTCCCCTCTTAATCCTAACCCATATTCTCCCTTGCTTTATATCAGTGAGCCCCACAGAGGGTTTTCCTTGTGTTCGGGGCTGCAGAGGGAAAGAAACTGTAATGTAAGAAACTGAGAAGCCTGTAATGCCACCTTTCTGACGGACAGTGGGGACCTGCCAGGAGGGTCCCATTGTGTGTGTGGGGGGGAGGGGGGGAGTGCAGGGTGGGGGGGGGGAACAGGATGGAACAATCACAAGTAAGTTAGATGGAATAAATATTGTGAAATTTGTATCTTCAACCAGCTCTATAAATTGGAAAATAGACAAAATATTAGATGAATATTTTATTAGTAAATTCATTATTTTTTTCAAATAAATTATAATATATTTTGACCAGTTTAGTCAAGTTTGACATTGTAGTGAAGGCTCTCATATGAGCATTTATTCCTTAAATAAAATCACACCAGATATTAAGTTTCTAAACTAAGATTTTTAACAGTCTTTGTCATACATGTTTGGCCTTTCCAGTTGGACAGCAATGTAGAATTTATTAACAAGAAGAGTATGATAGAAAAAAAATGTACGTGAGATCCTTTAAATAAAGGGGATTACTATAATGGGGCATCTGGTTCTTTAAAGTACAGATTGCAAAGGCACTATGCTGTATCATTTTAATCCCCATAAGTAAACGCTCCCTTCTAGCTTCCTCTCCAATATTAGTTATTCTGCTGCTTGCTGTCATTTCATATGGGGAGAACAAATCCAAGGACAATATTGAGAAGCAATTTGATTTTTGCATATACTTTGTCAGGCTCTGTCCCCAGAACTTTTATAGATGTGGGAGAAACAGTGGGAAGTTGTCATATAGCTAATCACATGCTTTAACCTCTCAACTTCAGTGAGATACAACATGACTTCAAGCAGACCCAGAATTTCATATGGGAATAATTAAGAAACTCAAACCAACTAAAGCAAAGCAGAACAAAAATCAGCCAGTCAGGGGTACATAGCTAGGAACAATCCTAATGTGCAGAAAAAAGAAAAGTAAGAAGCTGTATTTTCTGCATATGCATACAATCTTATAATGAAGGCTGCATAGACGACTTTGTGCCTCCTGATACTAGGGGGCACAATCTAAAGAGGAGGACATGTGACTGCCCCATGTTTCTCTTCTGCCCAGCGGCCTCCCCGGTGGCGTTGCCAACTTGGTAATATTTAAAAACTGGAGACTTGCTGCTTTTCCCCTCCTGCCCACCTCCCGCCCAGGTCAGGAGGGACTTGCCTGTGGAACCAGGGCTGGGAGCTGCAGCTGCCTGACAAAGGTAGGAGGCAGCCCCAGCTGAGTAGGGGCTGGAGCAGGTGATGACCCTGTGCCTGCCCACCTCCCCCACTCACAGTAAGCAGATGTTGGGACTTCCCGGTGAAAAACCAGGCACCTGGCCACCCTACTCCACACCCTGCTCCCAGCCCGGGGCTGCCGCATTTTCCCCACCTGAGTTATCTGTGTGTGTGTGGGGGGAGCTCTGTCCTTCTCCCATTGTGCCTCCTCCTGGCACGTTTGGCTGCTCTCCCTGGCAGCCAGGCCCGGGTGGGGAGCGGGAGGGAGCGCTTCTCACACTAGCTGAAGCTGGCCACTCTGAGTCACTGATTCACTGCTGCCTGAGAGACACCCTGACTGGGGTGGCAGTGAGCCCTGCCCCCTCTGCTCCCCACCCAGGCCTGGCTGCCAGGAACAGGGGCTGAGCAAGCCAGAGTTTCCCCTCCCCCCGGTACGTTTATGACTTGCTCGTCCCCTGTGCCCCCAGCCACGCTTGCAGGAAGCTGCCGCGCTGCACAGAGCAATGACTTGGAGTGGCCAACGGGAGAAGCAACTGGTCCTGCCTGTCTTCTCCCTGCCTGGGCCCAGCTGCCAGTGACAGGGGACGAGTGTGCCAGGAGGCAGGCATGGCGGGAAAAGGACAGAGCCCCTCTCCCACTCCCAGCAGGCCAAGCAGAAATTGGGAGGGGGGGGGCACTTGACCCTACATGGCCTCCCTCCACATTGCCTATGGAAGACTGGCTAAACTTGTAATAGTTGCCTGTAGATGGTAAAATGACTGCCCTTTCAAGCACTGGGTAATTTCTCAGGATAATTACCAGCCTTAGCAAAGTTAAAAGAGGCTCATTAACTGGAGATTTGTGAAGGTTAGATTATCACTAGCCTCTTGATCAGCATCACTCAACTCCTCAGATTTTTTTATTTTATTTTAAAGTGCAGATTATTCTCTTCTTAGGTTTTGAGAAGGATTCTTCAGAAAGGATGAAATCTCACCCAATTTTAGCAGTGATGATTCAGTATTTATTTTCAGAAACAAACATTTTTGCAAAAATGACAGGTCTACCATAAACATATGTTATTTCTTATTATTGCCCCAGAAATCATTCTCTACACTAAACATACAGTTGCTGTACAAATGCTCTTATTCCATTAAACAATTTTTAAGTGAGTATTTAGCTCTTTTGTTTTCCACTGGATTAATAAATGTGATGCACAGTAATGATCTTAAACTAGTCAATGGACTTTAATAGTTTATCAGTAAATTATGTCCCTGCCACTTCATTTTGCTTAGCCAACTCAGATTAATTCAATTCCAAACTATTAACATTAAATAACTCTTCAAAATTAACATGAAAATGCGCTTGGTGGCCATTAAATTCTCAGTGTTGTTCGAAAATTGGCATTGGCTTTACTTTGTTTTCTGTTATTCTGAAAACTTTGTGAAACAGGATTGTTTTTCAGAAGTGATGACAAGAAAGACTTTTGTTCCTTTGCAAATGTTTTCACCAGAATGGCTAAGTTATCTTTTAGCAATGTTGTGTTACAAATCAAACAGCTATCTTGCTTTACAAAGACCTCTCCTGGAGTTGTTCAGATGGCAGAGAATGGTCTGATTGGTACATAGAATGTGTGATGTCTGTTGCAGGACTCAGGAGCAATATAAAAGTTCAGAACAATGGCTAATACTGCAAAGGAATCTTCCTTCATCCCATTCATATTTGCATAGATTAACTTGAAACACTTCTTCCCTGAAAAAACTGGTACACTTGAATGCTGAAAGTTTCCTTCTACAGGTTTCTTCCTTTAATATGGATTTTGTTTCCTTTGGAGTTCAGATATGTTACAAAGCCAATTGGTTGCATGCTAACATCAAGCTTTTCTGCTTCTTCCCACAGTGTTTTATCTCTTGCCATATCAGACTCATTCTAACTTTGTTTTCTTGTTCAGCATCTATTACTCTCCATCAGTCAATTAACTTGCTAGTTACCTGACACTCTTCAGTAATGTTTTGTCACTGCATTTTATACCATTCTACTGTATCCTCTTCCCTTCCAACCCCACCTCTCTCCAGCCCTCCAATCTCTTTAAAGAGACATTGGTTAGGTTTGTTCATCATTGTCTTAAACACACCACATTTATTGTTTACATCCAATCAAGATAATCACAAACTGCAAAGTAAATTAAACAGTACAGAGTGTATGTTAAATATAGATGAAAGTAGTAGTAAAGGTACAACCAGTTCTTGCTTCAGATTATTATATAGCACGGCCAAACAAATCTTGACAACAAATGAAATTTGTTTTTCTATATTTGAGTGTTGGAATGGCACACTCTGCAGAGATAAAACCAAATCTAGCAGTCCCTATAATCAGAACTTCTTAACGAAATAGTTGTAAATATTTGTAAAAGACCTAACAATAAACTTTCATCTCTCTCTCTCTTTCAAATCAGTTGAATTGACTTCTTTCTCCAGTGGAGGATGTATATGATGAGCTATGTTGCAATACTGTAATGTAGTAATGTTACCGTGGACATTAGGAAAAACTTCCTAACTGTCAGGGTAGTTAAGCACTTGAACAAATTGCCTAGGGAGGTTAAGGAATCTGTCATTGGAGGTTTTTAAGAACAGGTTAGACAAACACCTGTCAGGAATGATCTAGTTACTACGTGATCCTGCCTTGAGTGCAGAGGACTGGACTAGATGACCTCTCGAGGTCTCTTCCAGTCCTACGATTCTATCATTCAATGGTAATATTAATCATTTGGTAAACAGTAGTGCCTGGTATACCAGTAAGTTGTCCCCATGTTTATTTCTCTCTCTTTTTTAGTTTTTACTGTCTTGTTTGCTTTTGTCTCTTGCTCATAACTATTCTACTTCTTGTTATATATATAATGTACATGGATTTTTCATGAAATTATGACACATTAACATTGTATGACCAAATATATTATATATATATATATATATATATATATATATATATATATATATATATATAATATTATTATATTATAATATTATTATCCAAAATATAAATGATAATTAAAATCATAGACTATCAGGGTTGGACGGGACCTCAGGAGGTCATCTAGTCTCACCCCTTGCTCAAAGCAGGACCAATCTCCAGACAGATTTTTGCCCCAGATCCCTAAATGGCCCCCTCAATGATTAAACTCACAACCCTCTGTGTAGTAGCCCAATGCTCAAACCACTGAGCTATCCCTCCCCCCATTCTAAAGTTGTGCTGTATTTGGAACTCAAAATGTACTACATGGTTCCTAAAGTGGATTCTGGGGGACTGGCTGGTCCAGTTCGGCAGCAGATTCTGTTCATCTCATCCTAGTTTTAATAATCTCAAGTATTTGTTTTTATCTGAATCACGTTAGAGATAAAAGTGTGCTCTGAGCACAAAACTGAGATCCAAGAAATCCCAAATTCTAATCCCAGCTTTTCTAATGGCATGTACTGTGATTTTGGGGCAAGTCACTTACGCAGAAATTTTCAAGTCATCACTAATTCCAGGTGTCCCCATTTTGGGTATCCATCTTGAGACACCTAAAGCTTGATTTTTAGAGGTGCACCCCACAGATCCATTTGAGAAGAATGGGAACTAGATTAATAGAATTCCTGCTATGGACTGCCAGCCTCTGTTGATATGGGAAGTGAGGTTCAGAAAAAATGTGGTGTATACTGTCTGGGTACAAATTAACAAGTATTAAAAGAAGCAAACTAATGCATTACTGCTTGGCAAGTCGGTCTAAATTTGCCAGAACTGCACTGACACCTTGAAAAAAGAAGAAAGTGTGAGTCTTCTTATCAACATCAGAGCCTTTAGAACTGATCCAGCTAACTTGCCATCTTGTTTCTTGGTCCCATCTCCATTTTCTCCCTGGCCTCAGGCTTGCAAACACTTACCTTTGTATGTAATCCATAATCACACAAGTAATCCTATTGGAGTATGTTAGGATATAGATATTCAGGCCTGCCTGTAAAGGCCTATACTTTAAGAATTTAGGTCTATTTTTATCATTTAGCTCAGGGGTGGGCAAACTACAGCCCACGGGTTGGATCTGGTCCCTCAGGGCTTTGGATCTGGCCTGCGGGATTGCCCCCCGTGGTGGCGCGGGCCCCGCGCCGCTCTCAGAAGCAGCTGGCACAACGTCCCTGCGGCCCCCGGGCGGGGGGGCAAAGGGCTCCGTGCGCTGCCTTGCCTCCAGGCACCACCCCGCGCAGCTCCCATTGGCCGGGAATGAGGAACTGCGGCCAATGGGAGCTTTGGGGGAGGTACCTGGAGGCGCGGCAAGGGCAGAGCACGCAGAGCCCTCCGGCCCCCCTCCCCCAGGGGCCACAGCGCTTTCTGGAGCAGCGTGGCATGGGGCAGGCAGGAGCGGCGCCAGGGTTTTTGCCCCCCTAGGTGGCAGCGCTCCTCCTCTGAGCATTCGGCGGCGGGGGTCCTTCCATGCCGCATCTTCGGGGCACTTTGGCGGTGGGTCCCGGAGTGAGTGAAGGACCCGCCGCCGAATTTCCGCCGAAGACCCGGAGCGGAAGGACCCCCGCCACCAAATTTCCGCCAAGGACGGCAAAATGCTGCCCCCCCAAATCCTGCCGCCCTAGGCGACCGCCTAGGGTCGCCTAGTGGAAGCACCAGCCCTGGGGCCAGGGCAGGTACGCAGGGAGCCTGCCGTGGCCCCGCTGTGCGCCGCTGCCACCCCAGAGCCGCTTTAGGTAAGCGGTGCCAGGCCGGAGCCCGAACCCCTCCTGCATCTCGCTCCCCAACTCCCTGCCCTAAGCCCCCTGCCTGCACCTTGCACCCCTCCTGCACCCCAACCCCTGCCCTGAGCCCCCTCCCGCTGTCCACACCCCTCCTGCACTCCAACCCCCTTCGCTGAGCCCCCTCATACACCCCACACCCCTCCTCTGCCCCAATCCCTTGCCCTGAGCCCCTTCCTGCACACTGCACACCCTCCCACATCCCGCACTCCCTCCTGCCCCCCCAACCCCCTGCCCTGGCCCTGCATACAATTTCCCCACCCAGATGTGGCCCTCGGTCCAAAAAGTTTGCCCACCCCTGATTTACCTAGTTATAGCAGTATAAAACAAAGAATCAAAATCACAAATCCGCCTGTGTATGGGCCTTCTCTCACTAGGATAGTCTGAGGCCTTATTCTTAGGCTAAGGCCTTTGGTTAAGCAGCAGGGGCAGCCATAAGCTGGGAAGAGTACGGTCACATCCTCACATCCCAAACCAGTCACACTGAAATAAGGTGGTATTGGGCTGTTAGGAAGATGATCCTGTCCTGATAGTGCCCATCACCACCAGATAAAGAAACAGATTTTAAGATGGTTAAAGAAAACTTACTTTGATAGCATCCTGTCTGGCAAGAAATCACTTATTAATAGTTATGGTTGTGAAACCCTCATTTCTGTATTGTTTTAGCTTTATGGCCCCCAATTTTCTATTGTTAATATGTCTGGTTCTCTAATTGTTTCTGTGTGCTGTATAATTAATTTTGCTAGGTATAAGTTAATTAGAGTAGTGGGATATAATTGGTTAGAGAATTATGTTACAATGTTAGGATTGGTTAGTTAAATTTCAGTAAAATGATTGGTTAAGGAATAGCTGAGAATATTACTATATAAACTGGGGTCAAACAGGAAGTGGGTGGGAAAACTGGAATCATGCTTGCTGGAAATTAACACCAATAAACATCGTATGGTTTGCACTTCGGACTTGTGGTCTTTTGCTGCTTGCTATCTACAAGAACCACGGAAGTGGGAGGGTTAAGGGAAAGCCCTTTAACACAGTAAATGAATTATTTGTGTGAATAAGGAGTACACATTGGACTAAATGGTTGCAGGATTGGACCTTATGCCTCAACATGCCCAGAGTACAATACAAATGTACTTTATTAAAGTTTTTGTTGATATGCATAATATTTTGTTACTGAGTTAAGTGCTATTACTTTGTTTGTTTATTTTAAAAATTGGAAAGAAGAGCAGAACCCAGATGGCATCATGCTGCATACATAATTACAAAATATTTATGTTGCAGTCAATTTTCATTGTGTAATAATCAAACTGTTGTATAATCCAATTGCTCCACAGTCAGTGTGATTTTCACATCTATTTAACGAAAAGCGAGATAATAATCATAACGAAAATAGTCAAATTATCAGTGGGCCCATGACGAGGCACCAACATGTTAAAAAGGAATGTGGTGCCAGCTACAGATGCAGAATTCAGCACATGGCAAGTCAGGATTGATTGCAGTTTCAGTATGAAATCCTTTGGATGGCAACCAACAACCCTGAAGACAAGAGAATGGCATTACAGCAAATAGGCAGGATCAAGGGAGCAGTTGCGCCAGCTAGCAGAGATTGTATCATGGCTCCTGTGAACATCTCAGAATACTCAGAACTTGTCTTGTTTTCTTATTGCCACGAAAAGGTCAAAAATTAGCAGTTAGAACATCTTTGTGACACACTTTAAATTCATTGTCGTGGTATAGAATTTGCTGGACAAGGATCAGAAATGAAAACAGACACGGGGCAGCAGGGATATCAGACTAAAGAGTCTCATGTGCAATAGTAGTACCACAGACCTGGAGCAGGTCATGGTCTATGCAGAGGAGAAAGGAGATTCATAATTTGAACGTGTGCTAGCGACTGGAGACAAAGGACCCAGAGAGCAGGTTGCAAAAGGATAGAGGGAAATCTGGCAATAGTTAGTCAATGAGGAGGATCTGGAGCGGATTATGGTGAGCTTCAGATTTTGAGGACAGTCACCCAGTGCAGCCTGCAGGAGTACCTAGGAACCTGATGGAGGCTCTTATCACCCTCGCCGTGGACCTGTCCCAAAGGTCACGGACATGGATGAGGCCTTCCATTGACTTAAATGGGCTTCAGCTGAGCTCCATATTCTGCTAGTGAGGTTCCCCCTGGACCAGTTTGTAGAGTGAATGGGCTGGTGGAGATGCATCATAGAAGATTGGGGTTGGAAGAGACCTCAGGAGGTCGTCTAGTCGAACACCCTGCTCAAAGCAGAACCAACCCCAACTAAATTATCCTAGCTGGGGCTTTGTCAAACAGGCCTTAAAAACCTCTAAGGATGGAGATTCCACCACTTCCCTAAGTAACCCATTCCAGTGCTTCACCACCCTCCTAGTGAAATAGTTTTTTCCTAATATCCTACCAAGACCTCCCCCACTGCAACTTGAGACCATTACACCTTGTTCTGTCATCTGCCATCCTCTTTGGAACCCCCCTTCAGGTAGTTGAAGGCTGCTATCAAATCCCCCCTCACTCTTCTGCAGACTAAATAAGTCCAGTTCTCTCAGCCTCTCCTCAGAAGTCATGTGCTCCAGCCCCCAATCATTTTTGTTGCCCTCCGCTGGATTCTCTCCAATTTGTCCACATCCTTTCTGTAGTGAGGGGCCCAAAACCGGATGCAATACTCCAGGTGTGGCCTCACCAGTGCCAAATAGAGGGGAATAATCACGACGCACGTTGTCCCTCCACCCTATCATGTGGCGTTTTGTCAGAAAATAGCTTTGTGCTTCACAAATTCAATTTTAAACTCTCATACACAGTCCCAAGGGATCAGACTTAGTCAGGGACGGTCCCTGGGAGTATAGTTGCAGGACAGTTTTGCTGCTAGGAGCCATAGTTCCCTGCCAAGGATCAGGGCTGGTCAGAGGCATAGATCCTCCACATGAATAGCTCTGCTTCCTGCAGATCTCTGAGTCCATCTGGGTGGGCCCTGCAGCCTTTTCCATAGAGGGATGCCCTCTTCCTTATGTGTTGCTCTGGGCAAATACATTATGCTATTTGCAAAATAGCAAGTGATCCTGTGATTAAAAATGCTACTATAATGGACATACACTGGGGCTTCATGTGCACCATTTATGTCCTTTCCTGGGTGTTTTACTAAGCAACCTTAATATATGTTTTAATGTATTTTAATTTTAAATCAAATGCTGAAGTTATGAAGAGATGCAGTTAATCACGGCAATTTAAATTCAGCAATTCACATGTTTATGTAGTATGTAGGCAAGATACCTAAAGGAAACACTCCTTTACTGATTCTTGTCGGTAAGTCGGAAGGGCTGATACTTCACTCTTCGCATATTTTTGAAAGATTCAGTAATGAGAAATATATCCAAACTTAAGAACAGATGGGCCTGATTCAAACGCACCCTGAACTTTGATTAAATTTGGATCTAGATCTGAATTCCCATAAGGTGCAGAGAAAAAAAACCAAAACCCTCAGCTCTGAATTCTCCCAGACTTCGGAGAAGTTTAAATCTGGATCTGAACTATGGTTCAGGCTCATCTCAATTTAGTAAACATCTTACATACAACAGTTGGGGGGGGGGGAGGGACTGAGAAAATCTGCTGACTGTGAACCTTACCTAGAGAAGATATAAATAAAGTCACCAAAAGATACCATAGCAACAAACAAAAGGCCTAAAACAGTTCATTGTAAAGGACAAAACCTATGGTATATTTACTAAAAGCCTTATAATCTTTCTCTCCTGTTCTCTCTTACAATGTGATGGAGTGTAACTAGCCCACACTGGGCATGGAGGAGCCCTAACCTGCTACACCCGTGGTAGGTGGTGTATTAATTCAGATGGGATAAAGGTTTTAACATAACCCAATCACTGTCCAACATTAAACAATGTAAAGCAAGGGTCAGGGTTTGGTAAACAGAGACCTCAGCCTGCTGAGTGCCCTGGCAAACTCACCATTAAATATAATGTTAACCTTTTATTGATGCTAAAGAAAAGAAGGAAAAAGAGCTATAACATTTGAAATGTATTAAGCAAGGCTTTCATTTTAACAGCACCCCTTCTTTCCTTTCTCTTTAGCTGGAGACAGCTTTTGAAAGGAAAGATTCCCTGGTTTGACAGTCTCTTAATGGTATCAAAGAGGTTAATAACTGTCCTTTTGGGGGAGTTAGTTGATATGGGCTGGAACTGCTGCTGGAACTGCTGCTGTTGCTGTTAAAGCCTGATCCCATTTTATCTCAGATGGTGTTTGGGGTTCAGCTAGAGCTGGTAGAGGTGATGATGTCATCTGGGTCCTTTTCTCTAGCCTGATCTGGTCAGGACATCCCTCAGGATTAGAATGAAGAATGTCCAGTGTCCCAGGAGAGGGTGGAGGCGGCAGCCAGAATGATGAAGCTTGTTCCAGTAGCCTCCATCTGTTCTTCCTCTTCTTTCTGCTCTTTCTGTATTCCCCCCTCTCCCAAAGTCACTTTCCTTAAGGACCCACAAAGGGAATGGTGGGTGGGATAGCCCATCCCCTCATCATTTTGTCCACCAATAAGGCCTAATATCCAACACATCCATTTCGGTTCATTAACTTCCTGCTCCATGTCATCTGTTTTTTAACAAGCATTATTTCAGCACTCCCTGAATTATATCAATATGGGTCTTTTGGGTTCAAACTAATCCAGTTTCTCTGTCTGATTCTTTTGCACCTGTTTAATAGCATTCTTTCTTGAAAATAACTTGACCTACTTTCCATGGTAAATTCCTAAGCAGGCAAAAGTTATAGACCAATTGTCACAACAAGTGTCAAACCTGGAGGGAGGAGTTAACAGGACAGACCCCACCTCAGTTAGCTTCTGACCAGGAAGGAGAGCAGGTCTCTGGCTCTCATGAAGTGAGAGAAAGCTGCCTGGAGCTGGGTTGCCCTGTGGCAGATGACATTTCCCAGAAGAAAGGTATGTCTGCAACGGGGAGCCCAAGGCAGTTGGGAGGGAGTGGCAGGAAGTGAGACCTCCCAGGATTGTGCACACTGGTGGAGGGGCCTTCAGGAAGCAGGAAGACAGTTGCTGAGTCAGGGACTGCCCTGTGAGGGGAGTGGAGAAAACTCCCCTCCAGCAGAACCAGCTGAGTGGCAGAAAGCACTCAGAAGCTCTCCAGTGTGTCAGTGCAGAAGGCTTAGTAGGAGTGGCTTTAAGACACTGGGAGCCTGGGAAAAGACTGAAGCAAAAGCCCAAGGCAAGGCAAAGTAGAAAGGTCTAGGAGGGAGCCAAGGTTCTTAATTAGATCTTTTTTCAGAGTAGCAGCCGTGTTAGTCTGTATCCGCAAAAATAACAGGAGTACTTGTGGCACCTTAGAGACTAACAAATTTATTAGAGCATAAGCTTTCGTGGGCTACAACCCACTTCTTCGGATGCATGACTCCCTCAGTGTGGGACCTTGCCGAAGGGTCGAGTTGCAAGAAGCAGTAGACCACTGCAGAGCTGGATGGGCCGTCAGCAGGGAGCGCTAGAGGAAAGCCTGCTATGCCATGCACAGCCATCGGGGTGCACCAGCTGGTGAGTCACATGTTTACACAGTATAACACACAGTTTTGGTTAAAACATTATGGAACAAATTATTTTCTGATGTGAAGCCATTGACTTTCAGTGAAGTTTCACCAGGGATGGGTAAGGAATGGTGTCCCTAGCCTCTGTTTGTCAGAGGGTGGTGATGGACGGCAGGAGAGAGATCACTTGATCATTACCTGTTAGGTTCACTCCCTCTAGGGCACCTGCCATTGGCCACTGTCGGTAGACGGGATACTGGGCTAGATGGACCTTCGGTCTGACCCAGTACGGCCATTCTTATGTTCTTATGGATGAAGTTGACCCAGGGACCACTGTGTGTAAACAAAGGTGAACATAATATTGTTGAAGCTAGGGGAATAGCACATAAATAAATGGCATGTAACATCACAAGCAACCATAAAATGAACCCTGGAGATGGAGGGTAAGATGGCAAAACAGAGGAACATAAGCAAAGTACAAAAGCATGGAGAAAATGCCACTAAAACAGCAGTCACCCAAGTCCTACTCTCAGTCCTTTCTCTTGAGTTACAGCAAAGCACTCATTCTCTTAAGTGGGGCTGCTATATTTTACTGGCCCTTTTTTTTAGTACTTCCAGAAAGCCTGGCAGCCTACACTACTTTGAAAGACACAAAAGTGACTATACTTGAAGTTCTTATCCTCCTTTTCTACTCAATGATCTGCCACCTTCCAGCCTTTCTTAACATTCCTGTTCTCCATGCTTCAGAGCCTGCCACTCTGCACGTAGTCAGATCAATTCTATTCAGAGTGCACTTCCAGGTGTTGATTACAAGATACAAATCCACAAATGATCTAGTTTCCAATTAGCTGAGACTACCTCGTACAAGTTTTCAGACTACTGACTTTTGTAGAAGTAGTAACTTTGAATTACCAGGGAGTGCTAGTTTTGGAAACGGGTCAACACAGATCCTGTTGTGGTGGGACTCTCTCTCTTGTTTTTAGATTTTGTAGCCCACTGTTCAATGTGTGTATGTGCCCAAATCAGAGGATATGGGTCTGTTACAGTTCATAGTATCACAGAAATGTAGGACAGCGGAAGGGACCTCTATGGGTCATCTAATCCAGTCCCCTACACTAAGTCAGGACTAAGTATTATCTAGACTATGCATTCCCAAACTGTGGTATGCGTAACCCTGAGGATACACGAGATGTCTCGTGGGGAAGGGGGAAATGTGGGAGAAATTGTGTAATGGTGGATTTATTTTATTGCACTTTCATAATAGGCTTGTAACGGGGTTCGACTCACCACTGTGGCACCTCCTTCTGGCTGTCCTGGGAATTAGCTTAGTTTGCCAGTGCACCCTTGTCTGGTAACGTCTTGCTGCCATCACACCTGCTCCAGGAAGCATGTTGTCCCAAAGAACACAGCATCCTCTTCAGGACACAGTCCTCCAGCTGTGTCACACTCTGTTCTCCTCCCTTTTAAGGGAACCATAGTCCACTGTCCAGCCACTTCCAAGTGGGGGTGGGGAGGGACTCAGGCCTGCCCACTACTCCGGGTCCCAGCCCAGGGACCCTGTAGAAGGCAGCCGCGTGCTGCATCCCCTCCAACCCCACAGTCTACGTCCCTGGGCCACTTCCCTGCAGCCCCAGCACCTTCTCCACCTTTGTCTCAGGGCCCCAGCATGCAAGCAGTCAGCCGGGAGCTCACTCTCGCTCCCCTGATCCTGCCCAGCACGGCTCTGTCCAAGGTGCTAGCTGCCCTGTGCTTGCAAGTGAGCCAGTCCTCCTCGTCCTCCTCCTCCGTCCCCGAGCTCCAGACAGTGACTGACCTGCTTTGCCCTGCGGCTCTTCTTATGTGGGCCTGCCCGGCCCTGATTGGCTGCTCCTTGTAGCCCTCTCCAATTGGCTGTCTCCCACACAGCCTCCCTAGGGTCCTCTCCAGTTGGCTGCCTGTTGCGCAACCTCCCTAGGGTTCTATTAACCCTTTATGGACTAGTGTGGGGAGGACACCCCATCACAAGGCTACTCAGACAGAGCTTTAAAACTCTGTGGGAATTTGTTATATAAAATATGGTAGTTAATTTACTTCAAGATGTACCAATAAGAACACAGAGACACAGAGACACTGATGTACAGAGCCCTCACCTCCAATCACTGTACAGTGCAGGTTTAGTTGCCCAGCAACTGTGCTGTCTAACTGAGCTCAGAACTTAGTATCAGTGATGAGCATGCTAGGGGTATGCAGATAGCTGGTAGATCTGGAAGAAGGTACGCAATAAGAAAAGTTTTGGAACCTCTGGTCTAGACCATCCCTGACTGGTGTTTGTCTAACCTGTTCTTAAAAACCTCCAGTGACACAGATTCCACAACCTCCCTAGGTAATTTGTTCCAGGTCTTAACTACCCTTACAGTTAGGGAGTTTTTTTCCTAATGTCTAACCTAAATCTCTCTTGCTGAAATTTTAGCCCATTACTTCTTGTCCTGTCCTCGGTGGTTAAGGAGAACAATTTATCACCCTCCTTTTTGTAATAATCTTTTATGTACTTGAAGTCTGTTATCAAGTCCCCCCTCAGTCGTCTCTTCTCCAAACTAAATAAAGCCAATTTTTTTTTTATTTGGAAGACATGTTTTCTAGACCTTTAATCATTTTTGTTGCTCTCCTCTGGACTTTTTCCAATTTGTCCACATCTTTATCAAAGTGTGGTGCACAATACTCCAGTTGAGGCCTTATTGGTGGTAACCAGAGTGGAAGAATTAGTTCTTGTGTCTTGCTTACAACACTCCTGCTAATACATCCCAGAATGATGTTCACTTTTTTTACAATAGTATTACATTCTTGAATCATATATAGTTTATCCACTATAACCCCCACCTCATTTTCTGTGGGTTATAATGGGTTCACAGCTTGAGAGCTTAATTCTTTAGCTATAGAGCTCTGTCTTAGCTCTAGCACCTCTTTGGTGTTAGTCAGATGGTAGCCATTACAGAAAAGAGGCTTTTCCAGGACTCATGTGATGGCTGTCATTTTGACTAATCCCAGGGATTGAACCAATTCTTTTGGGGGGCTGAAACAAATTCATACTCCGTGGATTGGGCACAAAGGGGGGAATTTATCACATACAGTGAGTTAAGATTGCCCCCTTTTCTAAAATCTGACTGGTATTTGCTATCTAATATATACTAAATTGAGCATGTATGAGATGTCAGCTGCACATAGCTATCTTTATACCTACTGAATCATCCGCTGGTTATTACATTTACCAGTTTGAAGGGAAAACCATTAGTAAAATTTTACATTGCAGTTAAGGACCATAGTTTTCTCTTTTCATTGTTTCTCTAATTTCTCTCATTTTCATTTTTCCCATTGTCTTGATTAAATTTTCCTTAAACTTGTGAACTTGGTCTCACAGAACTAAATTTTAAGTTTAAAAAATTGCAGTTGTCTATAGTGCTAGGTATTACTGTCATTTTTATGAGTTCTTTCGCCTGTAGAAGTTACTGCTGCATAACTTTAAACACTACATAAAACACCAAAATTACTCTGAAGTGGTGCAATTATAGTATATAAAACAATATGCTGTCCTAAATTAAAATTTACATACGTACTGCCTTTGCACACTGATCCATTTTAAAGCCTCTAGTGAGATTTCTTGCTATTGCATGCTAGAAAATAGATTTCCAGGCTCTGGTAAAGGGCCACATTGCTTTCATACAGGCTGATGAACTGGCAGTATTTAGTTAGAGAAAAGGGACTCGGTGTTTATCAAATAAATAAATAACAAAATTGATCTCATGTCAGCAAAACAGCATGGTCAACTAATGCCCTAAAGTGGATGAAAATGTTCAGTTTCCTCTTGGTTCTCATCCGTACACAAAGACTTTGGACCTAATTGTGTGGTGCTGAGCAATATCTGTAAAGTGCCCTGAATTCCTCCTGAAGCTGAATGGAGCTGATGTGCTCAGCATCTCTTACGTGAATCTCAGCATCTTTCAGGATCCAGGTCTACATGGCTTTGCCAAATAGTGTCAGACTGGGAAAAGCAGAAACATCACTTACAGAACATTTTCCATCATTCTATATTTGTCTTACAGTAGTGCTAGCTACTCCAGTCAGCATCAGGGGGTGGGGGGCTTGTTTTGGCACTGTCAACAAATGTAGAGTAAAAGGGCAATCCCTGCCCCAATGTGATTACAGTCTAATTTAAGGAGGATGCAACAAGTGAGTGTTTCAATTATATAAAAGGACAGGGAAAGGAGGGCAACAGAACCAGGAAGAAGAGGAGTACTTGTGGCACCTTAAAGAAGGTGCCACAAGCACTCCTGTTCTTTTTGCGGATACAGACTAACACGGCTGCTACTCTAGAACCAGGAAGATCGCCCATTAACATAGACCAGTTGTTCACAAAGCTAGAAGGCTTTGAGTCCATTAATTTTAAAATTATATAGCTGTATAAAATTTGTGATATACATACATCTGAGATGTCTTTCCTGGCCGCTGGTAGCCACTGGCAATTTGTTGCATGAAATCACAGAAGGAGTGGGTACTACTAGGCCCAACTGCCATGGCTCTGACCATCCCCATCACAGTTTCTAACAGTTGGAGCAGACTGACCACTGGTCAGGTTCAGTGGCCAAGATGAATCTCATATGCTCGCAGGTGCCCTCTACATTTGAAATGAAATCTCCAGACACCCCCACCACTAATATGGCAGAACTAGTTTGAGGTCTCCAGAAACAAGTGGCCCAGCTACAATGGGAAAATGCCTTCCTATCCTCACAGGTCCCAGCGATCCCAGGCAACCTCACACAATCATCCATGACAGCCCAAGATCTAGGCCCAAAGATCCCCCTACCAGAGAGATTTGATGGGAACTCTCAGAAGTTTGGGGAGTTTCTCAATCAATGTCGCTTGTTGTGCCTGTTGTGCCCAGCAATGTACCTGAACAACCAGACCCAGGTAGCGGTCATCATCAGCTTATTGACAGGTGAAGCACTGGACTGGGCATTGCAACTCCTGGAGCAGGAAGACCTGATTCTCAATGACATTGGTGAATTTGTTTATATCTTTTCACTCATGTTGGACGCACACCATGCCCGCTCTGCTAAAGTTGCCCGTCAGTCTCTCCGACAAGGCCCCCATCCCATTGTGGATGTACACAATCATCTCCACTCCTCCATCTTGGGTCTGGGGCAGGAAGAATACATGGTTAGAGAGATCCTGGACTCTAAGCTATTCTGAGGACAATTAATGTACCTAGTGGACTGGATAGGGTTTGGCTTAGCTGACTGTTCATGAGAACCAGCCAGTAACTTTTCATTCATTCGACCTCCTTCATGAATTCCATCAATCACACCCTGACAAGCTGGGTCCAAAGACACTGTGGGGGTGCCCTCGAGAGGTGGGTAATGTAAGGTGATGAGTCAGTCCTGGGCTGGGTTCTAGCCAATCTGCAAGCCAGAAACTGGTCTGGTGACTCCCAGGGCAGTTATATAAGCCCCACAGAGGGAGCAGCAGCTCAGTCTGCTTAATGTCACTCCAGAGCTTGGAACTCCCCACTGCCTGACAGTGACAACAGACTCCCCAAGCCTTAGCCTGCTCCAGCCTTGCTCTCACTCCAGCCCTATTCCTAGTCTTGCTCTCATAGACTTTAAGGTCAGAAGGGACCATCATGATCATCTAGTCTGACCTCCTGCACATTGCAGGCCACAAAACCTCACCAACCCACTCCTGTAATAGACCCCTAACCTCTGGCCAAATTACTGAAGTCCTCAAATCATGAATTAAAAACTTCAAGTTACAGAGAATCCACCATTTACACTAGTTTAAACCTGCAAGTGACACATGTTCCATGCTGCAGAGGAAGATGAACGCCCCCTCCCCAGGGTCTCTGTCAATAAGACCCAGGGGAAAATTCCTTCCTGACCCCAAATATGGTGATAAATTAGGTGTTATGGTGAGCAAGGCTCACAAGTCAGACACCTGGGAAAGAATTCTCTGTAGTAACTCAGAGCCCTCCCCATCTAGTGTCCCATCTCCAGTTGTTGGAGATATTTGATGTTAGCAGTTACAGATTGGCTCTCTGCCGATGTAGTGCTGTCTACACTGGCGCTTAGGTTGGTATAACTGTATCACTCAGGGGTGTGGATTATTCACATCCCTGAGCGATGCAGTTATACCGAAGTAATTTTGTAGTGTAGACCGGGGCATAGTGTGTGGCAGGCTAGCATGGGATAGATTTACACCCCAGCTTGCCATGCATCAAATGTCCATGTAGACAAACCCTAACGTGTTAAGAACATGTGTGACTGACAGGGTATAGAGCAGCTAAAAGATCAAGACAGATGAGGATAGAGAAGGTGCCATGAGTTTTATTATGACCTAGAGGTCTTTGGAGTCCTTGATGAGCTGAGAGGGCAGAAGCCACAGACCATCCAAAGTGGTCTTGAATCTGTGCAGAACCAACAGCTAGACATCTTCTGTGAATATATCTGGCAATTCTTGCCTACTTACCTAAAATTTTATAGATCCTATGGAGTCTTGCAATATTTCAAGAGCAGTATTTCTTGAGTGAGAGGAAGCCCCACAGTGTGTATTAGTCTGACAACATAGCCAGACTCCCTGACATTCACAGGAGATGTCTCAAGGTCATTTATAGCACTCAGGGAGTGGGCACTTTAACTCTCTGCCTTTTGATTTCAGCTCCTGCTTCTGTGACAGTTTCTTCCATACTCTATTAGTTTGTGTAATGTTAAGTGGCAGACTGGCCAGAAGGTTTCTCTTCCTTCTGCATATGGAGTTCTATATGCTTAGTCTAATTATACATTGGGGGCCATTACATTGTCCCTCGAAGTAAGCGTAAATCAAAAGTCAATTGTCCATTTGAATCAGATTTATCCAGAATATGTGCTACATGAAGTTTCGGGTGACTGGAATTAGCTTGCACACAGTAAACATTTCAGGTCTAATCTGATCATTTTAAGTGAAAACTAGTGAGCATCAAACTACAGGGGGAAAAGAAAACAACCCATGTTATGATCGATAAACAAAAATGAGCTTGGAGAGGGCGCAGTGATGTCTGATTAATCATCTGATCAAGTGATTAGATTTCCAACTTGAAACAAAGTAATCCCTAGGTCTCAAATTGGGGTTTACAACATACAAACCTTAACCACAGCAGCTCTGCCCCTCTCTGTGGTAATACGTTTTGCGAAGATTTCCTTTGAAACAACATTGGGATGTATTTACGACTGAAATGTGTAAAAATAGTCATTAATCTTTTATAACAGATATTATATTAATTTTTTTCCAGGACCCTTTTGTTGAAAGGTTGTTCTCTCCTGACTCGAATATATATCCTTGTCTATCGTCATTCAGATACAAGTGAGAAGACTAATTTGGAATCTTCACTGGAATTTCATTTCTCAACACAACTGTGCTTTCATCATATTAATAAAAAGAAGTTATGCTACAAAGATAATTTCATTTGTCCTCCCTACTGTTACTATAGTGTCTCCTTGCACTCAGTTTTTAGAAACAGAATTGCAGACGTATTGATTTGTTTGTTATAAAAAGTGCCAGTTACCATGGCATAACTCTATCCTCTATTTCCTAGCTGTAATGTCATTTTTATCTGGAAAAAGAAACCTTGCCCTTTTCCAGTACTGTTTGCTTCTTCTTTTTTTAGCCTGAAGTGTGGATGCTATAATAAGGGACTTTTAATGTATCTTTACATCATGGCTGGATTGAATTTTTTTATGGATTGGTATTTCATTTCCCAATACTATTTCAGTGTTGTACTCTGCTTCAGGGTACAGGCTAGCAACCAAAGTCCTGATGTGCCTAGATGCTGTGTGTTTTGCAAAGGGAATGCTTTGCTCAAACCTGTCGATAAACCTATACATAATCCCTAGCAGGAATCAAGTACTCAAAACTCGGTGATATGCCAAAGATAGGATGCTTTCTTGTGTTTAAATGTAGATGAGCAGCAATTTGTTTTCTCTTAACTACACAATGCACGTTGACACAGAAGAGAGAAAGGGGAGGTCAAAAAACTCAAACTTTTGTCTTTAAACATGTCTAATTCTCTCGACTTTCCCTCACTGGCATTTTTGGCTTATATGTTATCAATGTTCCAGTCACGAAAACAACGTGGTAACTGCACCATGCTGCTCCTAGACCCTGCACTGCAACATCTATGCCACTGTTTTTATCCATGCGAGTGCAGGCACATCTTCCCGAGCTGCAATCACACCTTGGATTGCAGTGCAGACACACTCTCTGTGAGGAACCTCTGCCCACAAATGGTCTCCAGGATCAGGGGTGAAGGCCATCAAGCATAGGGTGACCAGATGTCCCTATTTTATAGGGACAGCCCTGATACTTGGGGCATTTTCTTTAATAGACACCTATTACCCCCCACCCCCCCGTCCCGATTTTTCACACTTGCTGTCTGGTCACCCTAATCAAGCATCCCTTGTCCCAAGCATGGTGTACAAAATTAAAAAATGAATAGATACAATTCTTTATGAAAAAAATCCTTTCCCAAACAAGTGCCTGCTTGTACCACTCAGAGCAACAGCAGGAAGAGTTTGCTGGGGCTCCTGTCCCTCCACTGATTTTATATGAAGGAGGAGTAAATCAGTTTGGGAGCACCCATGCGCAAATGGAGGCCAGGATCAGCCTGGTGGCAGTTGTAGTGCTGCTTTCATGCATAATCAGTTGTGAAGATCCATGATAGCTGTAGGTGCAGGTCTGCCATGATGATGGTTATTTCCTGTTTTCTAAACTTCTAATCTCTTCTGTTGCTCCCCTCTGAGCAGTCTCAAATTTCTCTATATTTAAAAATATGATTATTAATATTACAGGAGTGCCTAGAGGTCCCAAGGGAGATCTGGGCTCATTGTGCTAGGCATGGTACAAATGCGTAGTAGGAAGAGGCCATTGTTGCCATGACTAGATTACAGTCTAAACAAAGGGTGGGAGAAAGGAAGTGTTAATATTCCTGTTGTACAGGTGAGGTATTGAGGCACAGAGAGATTAAGTGACTTGCCCAAGGTCACACAAAGGATCTGTGGTAGAGGAAGTGAATCCAGATCTCCAGGGTCCCTGTCTAAGGCCTTAACATCAAGACAATTTTGCTTCCTCAAAAATCCTGGCTGTGGTGGGACAGATTCCCGATGCAGTCACGAGGGGGTCCATCTGGGCACCATCAGCTCAACTCCAGCACACCTGTGAGGCCCATTGCAGCTGGAGAATGGCAGCTCCTTGAAAGGAGGGATCCAAGCTCACTGAGGGTGGCACTCAGAGGGAAGCAGAGCTAGATCTCAGAGCTCCTTGAACCCACAGAGCAGGGGCTGCTGGCTAGGAAAGCTGCTGAAGATCCTCTGCCACCTGGGCCCTCCTTTACTTTGTTTTTCTTTTCCTTAGAGCCCAGGAAGCTCGGCCTGGGCCCACTTAGGCTGACGAGGTTAGAAACCCAACCCAAGCACAGAGACTATTGACCTGTTTGCCTTGCAAGGGGAGCAGGATTAACCCGAGCTGTTTGGGGGCTGTGGGACTGCTCAGTTTTGCTTCTTTCATTTCAGCTACTGTTAGCCCCAGAGAGGGGTGGGACGAATGGTTTCCCTGTCCCTGTACATGGAGGAACACAGCCCCCTTCAGATGGATTCTACACTGACCCCTGCTGCAGGAGAAAGCCATCAGAGACAAAGGAAGCACCCATACCCTCCCGAATGGGCTGTTCTAAAGGTAAAGTCTATGGCACTGGCCCAAATTCATCCTGGTTTTGATTCCATTCAGATCAATTCTATTCAAATTATATCAGCTTATATCCATTCAAAACACTATTGCTAAGATCATATTCCTAGCCCCTTGTTTTGACCACGTCACCCCTCTCTACAAATCCCCCTCACTGGCACCCTCTTCTCTGTCACATCAAGCATAAGCTACTTGTCATCACTTTCATGCCCTGGCCACACCCTCAGTGATTACCGAGATGGCCACTCCTGCCTCCACTCTGACAGTGCTACCAGCCTCCACTGCCCACTTGTTACACTTTCAAACTAGCACCTTCATGCTTTGTCCTATGCTGTCCCTCCCTATCAACATCCACAGAGCCACCTCGTTGTCCTCCTTCAAATCCCTCCTTAAAACGCTCCTGTGCCAGGATACCTACCAAAAGCTTGACAAAAATTAAGCAGTTGGTTGGCTGAGACCCCTGCCAATCATGCTGACGAGTATTATCTTGTTGTTTCCTTGTGCTCTCCTGGCTGTATCCACCAATGGTCTCTTGTCTTATGCTTAGGGCATGTCTGCCCTTGGCGCTGCAGGTGTGATTCCCAGCTTAGCTAGTGTACTAAACAAAGGGTGTAGCTATGGTGGCGCAAGCTGTGAGAGAGTCTAGTTGCCCTGAGTGTGGTAGCTAGCCTGGCCATCTGCGGTGGCTACACTTTATTTTTAGCACACTAGCTCAATAAGAGCTAGCATGAGTATGTCTCCTTGAGTTGGGAATCACCTCCCCAGCTCAAAGAGTGGGCACACCCTTCGGCTGCTAGCATCTAACAAATCTAGACTGAGCATACAGACCCTGGTCCAAAGCTTGGAGGCACCAGGGTAGTGTGGACATGTCTTAGATTACAAGATTTTTGGGGCAGGGACTGCATTTTTGATCTGTGTTTGTACAGTTCCCAACATAATGGGGTCCCAGTCCATGACTGGGGTTCCTAGATACCAGTGCAATACAAATAATAATAAATCAGTGAAGCTACATCAGGGATGAATTTGTCCAGCTGTGCCCCAAACTAAATGCAGTCAACCACATAATGTAATACTGCAACCGAGACCTTACCAACGCCACATATGGTGAAATACTTACTGCACTCGTTTAATATATTGCACTCTCATGAATACAACCCAAAAAAGCTTTTTGTGACGGCATTGCATTGTTGGCTCCTGTTCAATTTCTTATCCCCTCTAACCTCTGAATACTTCTCTCTGGTACTACTGTTCTAATTACTTACTTGAGGGATGATCTATATTTGACCGCTGAATATTTTAACTATAAGATAGCTTGTGGTAATGAAAGCCTGGCCAAAAGATATTTCTTTTGAAGGCATCCCCTGCCAATAAAAAGCTATAAAGGCTACTCAAGTGGAGCAGATACATACATATCGATCTCTGACTCCAATACGTCAGTGTCTGAGTTGCCTACTTCATCGTTTGAACTCAGACTACATATATTAGGCCTGGTTCTGATATCGATTACATTGTTGTTATACAGATATATCCCTACTGTCATCGCTGAAGTTCCTCCTGGTTTACACTAGGGTTACTGACCCGTCATTCTTATAAAAGACATTTTTAAAATAAGAGCCCCAAGGTAAAACTAATGGTTTTGTTGTCAGGGAATAAGTCCCAGAACTAGCAACAGATGAACTTCCAAACACATGAAGGACCCCTTTGGATAAAGTATGTAACAGAGTGGCATATTCTAAGAGCACGTGTTGGGATGCAGGGTTCTTCAGCTGTGTCATCCTCATGTCAGATGCTTCAACCCTTCATAGAGGTGCTGAGAGATGTGTTGAGTCACTGTGGGTAGGGCTACTCTGCCATTAAAAACCCATGGCTGGCCTGTGCCAGCTGACTTGGGCTCACTGGCCTCGGGCTAAGGGGCTGTTTAATTGCAGTGTAGATGTTCTGGCTTGGTCTGCAGCTTGAGCTCTGGGACCCTCCCACCTCACAGAGTCCTGGAGCCCAGGCTCCAGCCCAAGCCTGAATGTCTACATTGCAATTAAACAGCCCCTTTGTGTGAGCTCGAGTCAGCTGGCATGGACCAGCCATGGGTTTTTAATTGCAGTGTAGACACACCCTGCAAGGCTAGACCAGTTGTGTCCAGTTATCTCTAATCTAGAAGGTGGGGGTGGAGTGGGGTGTCACAGTGAGAATCTCTCTGAATCGAATCAAAGCAAAGTGGGGCCTGCCAGAAACCCTCAGAACAACCAAGTTGTGGAAAAAAGCTTCAGCTGATGCTTATGTTTTGTTGTTTGTGTTAACAATACAGACCTAGCCCAGGAAGAAGATGTCTTTGATGTGGATATCCTCTGTTCAGAGCGGGGTAAACTTCCACCTGCTTACAGCACCCAAAAGTTAAGTGGTAATATTTTCAAAAACATATAACTGATTTAGGTGCCTAAGTCCCGCTTTCAATAGTCACTGTGGCACTTAGGAGTCTCTTTGATTGGATAATAGGCTCCTTTGATGTGCCCAAGTCACTTTTAAAACTGGGATTTAGCCTCTGTTTAGGTTCCTAAATCCCTTAGTGGTCTAGGGTAAAGTTTCAAAAGCACCTATCTGAACCCCATGGGCATGAAAATTGGGTCTGACCCTGCTCAGAATCAGAAAATCCTGCAAGATTGCCTATATTTCCTGCACGTGATCAGGCTGCAAATTGAAGGACAGTCCTCTTTGCCAGGCAGTATTTCATTGTATCCATTTCTGCTCCTCAACAGAACCCGGAAGTGCAAAGGTATGAAATGTGATTTAAAAAAAAAAGTTAAGCTTCAAGTATTCAGTTTGAGTTTTGGATCAGTTCTTACTTTCTCTGAGATGGTTCACTAACGCCTACCCAGGGATTCATGGAAATGAACTGTCTTCACTAATAGCATTGCTTGTAAAAACATCAAATCCATCACTCCCATATGCAGGTGTAACTCCGTTGATAGCAATAGAGTGGGGCTGCTTATGCTGACAATTAATTTGGCCCCTTCAATCCAAAAGGCACATGGGTATTCTGTATAACATTTGCATATTCAGTATTGCCAACTCCAGTGATTTCAGCATGAGTGACGGGATTTCACAGGTACTTGAGCTCGTCTGACGATGACGTGAGGCGCTCTAGTTCCCTCGCGAAGGTCAGACGTGCTGGAAGCCAGCAGAGTCTCTCCCCTCTGCTCACTGTTCTCGTGCGGGGAGAAGGGGAGTTAAAGTTCCCATCAGCTCAGTGCAGCTCCACCTCCTCGCCCCATGAGCCACTGGGACAGCACTGTGCCTCCGATCCTCCCTGTAGTACCTGGCCAGCCTGGAAAGGGGCAGAGGGGGGTGAGAGCCCCTAGAACTGCCCTGCACCCCAGCATGGTAAGGGGTAGGGGGGGTGAGAGCCCATGGAACTGCCCCCCTCAGTCTGGAGGGCTGAACTGATGGGGTGGGAGCTGGGGGCAGAAGCGCTGATGCGGAGGGGAGATTAGGAGACAGGAATAATTGCTGGGCAAGGGACAGGCAGATATGGAGGTGAGAGTTCCTGCAGCAATGGCCGAAACCACCTTACCCAATAAATCTGGCAGAATGGGCAACACAAATTGTGAGACTCTCCCTCCCCCCCCCCTCCCGGGGATGGGCAGCGGGAGTTCCAAAAAACAAAAGGCAGATGAAAAGATAAAATATCAGGATTGTGGGGGGGTCTGACTCATGAATTTTGACTGCGTCGTTTATTATGGTGTATTGCTTTGCCTAATACAAATTCACTTGAAGTCTTTACCTTAAGACTGGGTGTCTTTCTAAACAGTGTGCTAGGGCTCTACCAGAAGTTACAGGCTCGGTGCAGGAATCACTGGCAGTAATTCTGTGCCCTTTGCTATGCGGGAGGTCAGACTAGGTGATCATATTGGTTCTTTTTGGCCTAAAATCTATGCATCAGTGGTTATTAGCCAAGATGGTCAGGAACACTGCCTCATGCTCTCAGTAGCCTTATACCTCTGATTGCCAGAAGCTGGGAGTGGATCACGGGATGGATCACTCGATAATGGCCCTGTTCTATTCATTCCCTTTGAAGCATCTGGCCACTGTCAGAAGATAGGATACTGGGCTAGGTGGACCATTGGTCTGTCCCAATATAGTCATTCTTATTTTTTTGTGTTGAGCTAGGAAATTTTAACATAGCCCCTCCCTGCAGGCATGGCTTAAGCATCCTCCCTTTTCTCTCCCATGTGCCTGGGATCACCAATATTTGTAGCAGCTTCTCCCCAGTCCTTGCATGGATTCTTTTGTTTGGTGCCTTGTTCCTCTGCTTATCCTGCCAGATAAATGGGCACTGTCCCTTGAGAGATCAATGTTAATACTACTAGCTGGAAAGGAGTGTAAAAGCCAAGTGCACTGGGGACCTAAGATAAATAAAACAAGCCCCAGCAAAGGAATGGCACACCAGTAATAACAGCATCACAGAGCAGGTGACTTCAGTGGGAACAAGAAAACAGGATCTGGAGAACTTAAGGAAGGGGTTAAGGTTAACTAATAAGTAATAAACATTGGTAGATCAACCATTTCCCCCACCTCCTAATGCTCACAAACTCCTCCCACCCCAGTTCCTTCTCAAGGCAGGTGGTACCACTGAGATGAAACATTGCAGCCATGGGCTGGCTTAAACAAAAGTAACCTTACTTGTTCTTCACCCCTGGGTGAGGCGAGGTCCTCCAACCCAGCCCACTGGAATCCTCCTGGGGTCTCAGCTGCCTCTTGGTAGCCGGTTCTGGCTCTCTTTCTGTGGATGATGGTCATTGCAGTGGAGGAGCTGTCGCCCTGATCCCTGTAGTCAGAGTCCCAGCAGTCCAAACTCCCTTCCAGGGAAGGGGAATTCAGCAGGGACTCCCCTGAGCCAGGCTGTCGCTCTCCCAGCTTTCCAACCTAAACGCTCTCTTTTTGTAAAGTCAGGCTGCCCCTTCACCAGTTAACTTGTTGGAGGCAGGGGAGGGGTGGAGAGAAGAGGGCTGTGTAGCCCTGGCTTGTCATTGGTCCGATCAACTGCTTGTCAAGTTCACCCCATGCAAAAGCCTCCCCAGGGGTTTCTAGTTTCTTCTACCCCCATCCCTGACTCCACACATGCTGCAAATGGGGTCAGAGGGCTTTGGGAGCCATCTTAGTTGTAGTCCCTTTGGTAGGACCCCCTAGAACCTCAGATTGAAGGAGCTCCAGGAGTTGGAGATCAGGTAAAAGTCATCACCATATAAGAAACCGGAAGGATCATTTGGATTTCCTTATTAAACACAAGAGAGATTCCAAAGAGCGGGAGATGAAAGAGCTTGTATACACTGTAGGAAATTACTGTATTGCTGGATCCATTAAAACATGATTTTGGTTCTCAGCATAGTTGAGGTTTAATGAATGGGGTTTGTCAGTCATGATAAAACCTGACACTGTTCAAGAGTTTGGTAACATTTAGGGAAATGTGTTCTTCTTCGAGTGATTGTTCATGTCCATTCCAAGCAGGTGTGTGCGCGCCGCGTGCACGCCAGCTGGAAGATTTTACCATAGCAGCGTCCGTAGGGTCGGCTTCGGCGCCCCCAGGAGTGGCGCCTTCATGGCACCGTATATAGGGGCCAGCCGACCCTCCACCCCCTCAGTTCCTTCTTACCGCTGGTGACGGCTAGCTGGAACTTCGCTTGCTCTTCAGCAATCTTGACAGTGTCCCGTTTTCTTCCTTGTAAATAGTTTAGTTAGTTTAGAGTTAGTATAGATAGATAGTTGTTGGGGGGTTTTCCCCAATGTACTCGTCGCCCCGCTGGGGCATGCCTGGGTCCCCAGGGTTTAAACTCTGCAAGGACTGCGGGAAGTTCATGCCAAAGACTGACCCGCACTCTTCCTGCTTACGGTGCCTCGGAGAAAGCCACCAAAGAGACAGGTGTGCTATCTGCTGGGCATTTCGCCCCAGGACTCTCAAAGACAGAGAGCAGAGGCTCAAAGTGTTACTAATGGAAGCGGCCCTGCGGCCACATTCGGACCCTGGGCTGACCGACCCGGTGCCCAGCACTTCATCCTCGGTGCGCAGCGCCCCAGCACCGGTAATACGTCATGAGGCCAAAACCTCCAAACGCCGGCACCGGAGGGAGTCGGCACATAGGAAATCGGCCTCCGTGAGGCACCGTTCACCATCCCTGGTGCCGATTAAAAAGAAGAGGCCAGTGAGGGGACGATCACCCCACCAGGACCCTAGAGGGCCAGCACCGTCCATGTGTGCTGCAGGACAGGCCGTGCTGCAGACTCATCCTGCTACTCCGTTGACTCCCGCCCCGGAGAGGGTACGGTCGAGTCCAGACAGGCCAACATCCCCGGACCTCGTTGAGGAAGTGCTCCTCCGATCGACGCCGGAGGCGATCGAGGCAGCCTCTGACCTACTAAGCCTCCCAGTGCCAGCGTCGCCACGCCGGTGGAAAGAGCCTCTGACCATGGCCCGACCCCCTATACAATCACGGGGCAAGCCAGCTATGTTATCGCCGCGGTCCCTCCACCCCAGAGGCACCGGAGCAGAGAGAACATTCTCCAGTCCAGCGGCACCGCTCCCCAGCGACAGTGGGTACTGCTCCCTCTAGGTCCTCCTATTCAGAGACCTCAGACTCGGAGGCGGAGTCGTACCGCTCCAGTAGATCGAGGAGCAGGCGGTCGACCTCGCGGGCGAGCCTCCAGCCTTATCCACCGCAGTGGCAACAGCAGCGGCAACCGCCCCCCCCAGTGGCCGTTCTGGACTCCCTGGGCCTACAATCAATCCGTGGGACAGGCGTACGGCCCCCGCTCAAGGTCCGCATCGGTCTCATTGATGGCGGTGGCTCCGGCTCAAATGCCTCCACCACCGGCACTGCCGTCTGACAGGAGTGTGCCACAACAGATCCCGGCACCACCTAGTCACACACCGGCACTGGCAGGGGCCATGGTCCCGACACCGCAGGCACCGACCAGCATGCCTCGTCGTTCGGTGTCGACCCCGGTACCGGCCGCGGTGCCGCATCCTGCACCCACACCGGCCACGCAACCAGAGTACTGTGTGCCGCAGGCCCCAACGGGGGCCGAGGGTATGGAGGAAGGCCCTTTGCAGGTGATCTCCTCCTCTTCCTCTCCTGATGAGGCAGTCGCGGGAACCTCAGCGGCACCGGCCCTAGAGGACAACAGGATCCTCCAACAGTTGCTTACACGTGCAGCCCAGAGCCTCTCGATCCAAGCTGAGGAGATCGAAGTGGATACGGATCTGGTGGTCGACATCCTGGCCCCGTCGGGCCCGTCCAGGGTAGCCCTACCACTGATAAAAACTATTGCGGACACATCCCGCACCTTGTGGCAGACGCTAGCCTCAATAGCTCCTACGGCCAAGAGGACAGAGAGGCGATATTTTGTCCCCTCCAAGGGCATGAACACCTTTATACCCACCCTCCCCCGGACTCCCTAGTGGTCGATGCGGCCAACCAAAGGGAGCATCAGGGATTCCAAGGGGCTACACCAAAAAACAGGGAGGCCAAGAAGTTGGACCTGTTTGGAAGAAAGGTGTATTCCACAGGGCGGCTGCAGTTGCGTATAGCCAATCAACAGGCTATAGTGAGCCGATATGGTCACAACACATGCTCTGCACTGTCTAGGTTCACTGAACTCCTTCCTCAGGAATCGCGAAACGAGTTCTCAGCCCTAGTTGAAGAAGGGAAATGAATTACCCGAGAATCCCTCCAGGCAGCCTTGGATGCGGCGGATGCAGCCTCTCACACATTGGCAACTGGGCTGGTCATGAGACGGGGAGCCTGGCTTCAGGGCTCAGGCCTTTCACATGAGGTCCAACAGACCATCCAGGACCTCCCCTTCGAAGGGCCCATGCTCTTCTCTGAAAAGACAGATAAGAGGCTGCATAGCCTAAAGGACTTCAGGGCTACCCTTCGATCGCTCGGCTTACACACACCAGTTACCCAACGTAGGCAGTTCAGGCCGCCTCAGGCCCTGCAGCCGTACCAGCCTCAGAATCGCACAGACGCATTGCGCAGGCGGGCCAGGACCGGCAGAAGGAGGCAGCAACAACAGCCCTCTGGCCCGTCATCTGCCCAACCAAGGCCACCACCGGGGCCTAGGCCCCCATTTTGATGGGATGGTCGGGGACGACCTACCGGTCACAACTCTGGATCTGTCCAACCCTACCTTTTTGTCACGTCTGTCCCCCTTCTATCGTGCTTGGGCCTGAATCACATCGGACAGTTGGGTACTCCGCACGGTAGAGAGGGGATATTCTATCCAGTTCTCCTCCCTCCCGCCCCACCAGCCCCCCTCCCCATCCCTCTTCAGGGACCCCTCTCACGAGCAACTTCTAATTCAGGAAGTGCAGTCCCTCCTCGCAGCAGGGGCAGTGGAGGAAGTTCCTCAGGAGTCCAGGGGCAGGGGCTTCTATTCCCGCTATTTCCTAATAGCAAAAGCGAAAGGGGGCCTCAGACCTATTCTGGACTTGCGGCATCTAAACAAGTTTATAAAAAAGCTCAAGTTCCACATGGTTTCCCTATCCTCCATCATACCTTCCATGGATCCAGGAGACTGGTATGCCACCCTCGACTTAAAGGACGCATACTTTCATATCACAGTAATCCCTCAGCACAGGCATTACCTCAGATTCGTCGTAGGCAATGCCCATCTTCAGTTTACAGTTCTACCCTTCGGACTGTCAGCAGCCCCAAGAGTCTTCACAAAGTGCATGGCAGTCGTGGCAGCCTTCCTGCGCAAGCAGGGAATTCAGGTGTTTCCCTACCTGGACGATTGGCTCATCAAGGGCCGTGCCAAGGAACAGGTGGAGACTCAGGTGGTCTTCATCAGGAAGACTTTTCTCGAGCTCGGCCTCCTACTGAACGAGGCCAAGTCCACACTATCTCCAACCCAAAGAATAGAATTTATAGGGGCGGTCCTGGACTCAACACACGCCAGAGCCTACCTCCCAGAGACCAGGTTCCGGACCATGTCCAACATTATTCTCGGTCTCCAACATTACCCTACCACTACAGCAAGAAATTGCCTCAAGTTAATGGGTCACATGGCGGCGTGCACCTATGTGGTGGGCCACGCCAGGCTCAGACTGTGACTGCTCCAGTCCTGGTTGGCGAAGGTGTACCGGCCGGCCAGGGACTCCCTACACTCAGTAGTAACGCTCCCTCGACCGGTGCTGGATTCCCTCCACTGGTGGCTCGACCCACGGGAGGTCTGCGCGGGAATACCCTTTCTCAGCCCCCAGCCCTCTCTATCCTTGGTAACGGACGCGTCGGATATGGGGTGGGGAGCGCATCTGGGGAACCTCAGAACCCAAGGTCTTTGGTCACAAGAGGACCTTTCTTTACACATCAACGTCAGGGAGTTACGAGCGGTGCGTCTGGCATGCATGACTTTCAAACCCCACCTAGCAGGCAGGTGTGTTTCTGTCCTTACGGACAACACACCAGTGATGTTCTATATCAACAAACAGGATGATGCACGCTCCTCTCCCCTGTGCCGGGAAGCCCTTGCGTTATGGGACGTTTGTGTACAGAACGCAATTCACCTGACAGCATCCTACCTACCGGGGAAGCAGAATGGGCTAGCGGACGCTCTCAGCTGCTCGTTCCATGGTCACGAGTGGTCTATCCGCCGGGATGTAGTACTCTTAATTTTCCGGCTCTGGGGCCATCCCCAGATAGACCTGTTTGCCTCGAGAGAGAACAGGAAGTGTCAGCAATTCTGCTCCCTCATGGGACGCAGTCCGGGGTCCCTGACGGATGCCTTCCTCCTCTCCTGGGAAGACGGCCTACTTTACGCTTTCCCCCCGATTCCCATGGTTCACAGGGTAATCCTCAAGGCTCGCAGGGATCACGCTCGTGTCATCCTGATAGCGCCAGCCTGGCCGCGCCAACACTGGTACACGTCGCTCCTGCACATGTCCATACGGGCACCCCTCAGGCTGCCCCTGCTCCCAGACTTGATCACACAGGACCGGGGTCGCCTACGTCACCCGAATCTAGAGTCGCTCCACCTCACAGCCTGGATGTGCCATGGCTAAACCCTGTGGAGATGCAATGCTCTCATCAGGTCAGGCAGGTCCTTCTCAGTAGTAGAAAACCCTCCACCAGGACCACGTACATGTCCAAGTGGAAGTGCTTCTCCATCTGGGCCGAACAGCGGGGACAGGCTCCTTTGCTCGCCCCGATCCCTCTCATACTGGACTATTTGCTTCATCTGAGACAACTAGGATTCTCCCCCTCTTCGGTTCGAGTCCACTTGGCGGCTATCTCAGCGTTCCACCCTGGAGCGGGAGGTAGCTCAGTCTTTGCAAACCCATTGGTTAGTCGCTTCCTCAAGGGTCTGGACAGACTGTTCCCGCACACTCGTCAACCAGTCCCGGCTTGGGACCTCAATTTGGTCCTGTCCGCCCTCACAGGGCCACCTTTCAAGCCTCTGGCTTCGTGCTCGCTGTTATATCTTTCGTATAAGGTCGCGTTTCTAGTGGCTATCACATCGGCGAGGAGAGTCTCGGAGCTCAGAGCACTGACATCAGAGCCTCCATACACTGTCTTCTACAAAGACAAGGTCCAACTTTTTGTTGCTGTGGCTGACAGGATGAAAGGGCTCCCGGTCTCGTCACAGCGGATCTCCTCTTGGATCAAAACCTGCATCCAAGAATGCTACCGTCGGGCTAACATACCGGCCCCACCTATCACGGCCCACTCCTCAGGAGTGCAGGCCTCCTCCGCTGTGTTCCTGGCACAGGTCCCGATGCAGGAAATTTGTAGAGCGGCCATGTGGTCCTCAATCCACACTTTTACGGCGCACTATGCCATCACGCGCCAGGCCAGAGATGATGCAGCCTTTGGCCGCACAGTACTCCAGTCTGCAGTGAGCTCCGACCCCACCGCCTAGGTTCAGGCTTGTGAGTCACCTGCTTGGAATGGACATGAACAATCACTCGAAGAAGAAAAAATGGTTACTCACCTTTTTGTAACTGTTGTTCTTCGAGATGTGTTGTTCATGTCCATTCCAATACCCACCCTCCTGCCCCTCTGTCGGAGTGCCAGCAAGAAGGAACTGAGGGGGTGGAGGGTCGGCGGGCTCCTATATACGGCGCCATGAAGGCGCCACTCCAGGGGCGCCAAAGCCGACCCTACGGATGCTGCTATGGTAAAATCTTCCAGCTGGCGTGCACGCGGCGCGCACACACCTGCTTGGAATGGACACGAACAACACATCTCGAAGAACAACAGTTACAAAAAGGTGAGTAACCGTTTTTTCTAATTAGTCCCCAAGGCACGATATCATTTCAGTGTAGATAGCACCTATGCAACTTGGAAGCTATTAACATTCTCTCAAATGGCTCTGGGACGCCCAACTAATTGAATAACACAGCTGACTAGAACATGCATTGCAACAATGTCTCACTTTTTATAGTTCCTCTGCAGTTGTAGGCAATAGGACCACAGCAGTTCACATGGACTTCATTAACCCTTTAGTTACTAGTTTAATACACTGTGTGAAAGTAAGAGTGTAAGATGGCTTAATGCATTTTCCTTTTTTTTTTTTCTCTCAGTCCCACATTTTCAGCTTTTCTACTATAATGTTTCTCACAAAACCTCTTCATTTTTCCAGGGGGGATTGAACTTCAATATACTGTTCAATAGGTGGGGATGTTCAACCCCCTATGCTGACTTTAACAGTGGCTCAGATCATAGTATAAGTTTAAGATTGTGCAGCAGATTCTAGGCGCGTGTGGTTTTCTGTAGAAAGAAAACACTGAAATCCACAATAATATGCTGCCCAAGCATATAGTATTTAGAAACTTGAGTCGCTCTTTTTTGACAAATGTTAAAACCATGTTCTTTGTTAGCTTGCCAGAAATCAGCATTTGTTTCCCAGCTACTCACCTGGGTTCAGGCTCACATAATCATTAGCAGAGGTAATGACAAATTGCTTTGTGGGACTGCAATGTGCGCAGAAAATTCAAATAGCACCAAGGCGGTACACCGATTCCCCAGTGCTGCTGCCTTACATGAAAGTGACTCTAATTTCGTAAAGCAAGTTGTCAAATCAATGTCTCTCCCGTGAAATGAAAATATATTTCTAAGAAACACCTCAAAAATCCATAGAGGAAATGCAAGTGCTGCATCAAACTTCAATGATTTCATTCCTCAACTGATGCTATAAAATTGATCAGATTACATTTAATGGAGAAATCAATAGAAGTGTAATTCAGCCAGCTCCAGAAATATTTATGAAGAACAGTTAAAAACCACTGCTATGATACAAGAGAATACTTGTAATATTATTAATAGCGAGATGGACAGTGCTTCAGCATACGATTTCTACAGTGTCTCTCTGATGGGTTTGTAGCATCCTGTTGTAAGATGAGTTGTCATCAAAACAGCAAGTTCCCTTTAGCTAAAGATGAGATTTGTGTGGCTTGATATTTATCCATTTTGACCTTTTATGCCTTTTACAGTATTTGTTGATCCGGTAAAAAGCTACTTTATCCGTCTTGCCTTGGTAAACAAATCAGAACGCAGGCTCTCATTAGTCAGCCCTGGGATAATCTGGTACTTAATTTCTGGTATGTAAACTTGTCCCCATACTCAGTTCTGCCCTGCATTGTGTGTAATGAGCTGTGCTGTATGATTGCCATGTAAATATTTGATAATAATTCAGCTTGTTGGTAAATAGCAGTTGCTGTTTCCTAATGCCCAGGGGCTGTGTAAAATCAACTCCAGAGGACTGCAGGAGCTTTCCAGTCAATATTGCAGGCTCTGCTGAAAGCCTTAGGACATTGCAAGCTGTTCCTCTTCCTCCTCCCCTGTGTTTCAGCCAGAGGTGGTGCTAGTCCATTGGGGGTCTTAAGCAGGGATATTGCCCCCCCACATACACACACTACACATATTAAACAAGTGAATAGGGTGGCCCCCTTGAGCTTCTCAGGGCCCTAAGCAATTGCTTAGTCTGCTTATGCCTAGCACTGGCCTTCAGCCACTCCTCTGCCTCTCTTATCATTTAATGAGGCTGTACCCCTCCCCCCATCCCAGGCCCATGACCCCTACTCTCTCTCCAAGGTACTCCTTCTACCACTCTTTCCCAGGAGCCAGGCAAGAAAGATGTTTATCATTAACCTCCCCAGCCTCCCACAAAAGGACCTGCCTCCTCTCCTTTCCTTTCTCAGACTCCGCACAGCCGATCACCGAAGTGATGTTCAGAGGGAGGCAAAGTGCATTTAAACTTTGACCTTTTGTCCCCCAAAACACGTCACAGACAGAATCACTGTGTTGGTGAATGTGTACATGGCCCAAACCCTTGGAGGTTTTGTAGCTAAGGCTTTTTATTGTATTTTTGTGAATTTTAGACAAACCACAGCTATGACAGTTTTAGTTGAATATCTCCCTCCATAGAGAGAACTTCAGTCTTCTCTCTATTGTTTGAGCATTATAGCAAACAGTTGGGTAATACCCATAGACTATAAGACTTGAAGTCCCCTGCTATCGCAGGCCATATTAAAACTATGTAGGTTGTTTGCCTCCCACTACTCCTATTGGAAGGCTGTTCTAGAATCTCGCTCCTCTACTGATTAGAAACACTCTTCTCATTTCCAGCCAAGCGGATACAGTATGCTAGTGTGCAGTAAACACTCTATTACATAACTATAAAATGTTAGTGGAGGTCCCCATACAAAGAATGAGCATAGTCAGTGTACTACGCTTCATTTTTAAGCAATTAACTAGTTATACCAACTGAAATTGGGCATGTATGTTATGTTTGGTTGGCACATAGTTTCACTGGATATTACCGGTAAGGAGATTGCTAAAACCTCTCAGCCCTGAGGTCACAAAATGAGTACAAAATCTTTTAGCAAATCTATTGAAAATAAATGCCATAATTTATGGACGTCTACTCTCAGATTACTACAAACCTAGCAAATCAACAATAATATTAATAATAATAATGTTTGCTTGAATTTAACTGCATGAAGGTTAAGGAGCTAGAGTCACCAAAATCAGGTCCACGCCATGGCTTTGTTGCCCGTCAAATGATGCATCTTCCACTCCAATAGTCTAACAATAGGTCGAGTCTGATTCATTTACACATATCCTATCCAAGGCCCTGATCCTTCAATGTATAGCGCCTACAGAGAGCCCAAGTGACTTCAGTGTAGCAGGACTGGGGTCCAACTTAATTGTAATACTGTAGTTACATGAGACTACAGTTCTTTAGACCCCTGTTTACTTTGTTCAAGATGACCTTAAATTCAACTGCCAGGTCTCCAGCAGCAGAGCCTGAAGGACGGTCAGATTGCCATGTCAGCAAGGGAAGACAGAGGGGAACTGCAGGGAGAGAGGGGAAGAGGTGCATGTTGAGATGCTGCCATTTAATAAGGTAACCTACGGAATATATTTGACCGATGTAAATGTATTATTTTATCCAGCATTTCCCCTATCATGAGGCTTGCATTTTTATTTTGATGCAATACATTAACATATTCCCAGTCCTGGATGCTGGTTTATAACATTACAAAGAAGTTAGAAAAGAAAAGAAAGGTGTGAAGTTCCCAAAGCTGCATCATTTCCAAGAGGCTATTTCTGGCATAGCAACTGCTCCAGGCGGCATTGTGCAGCCGCCTGTTGCATCAAGACATACTACTTGCATTGTAATATCTCATTCCCAGTGAACCCGTCAGTACAAGTAATTAGCTCACAGCCTGGCAGTACAGAATGATGTACGCTACAACCCTCTTTCTGAACGGAGGTGCCTGCACGGTCCTATTAATTTGCTTTACAGGCACCTCAAAGCCTTCATGAATATTGCTCATTGCATGTTGACTGCTAAGATTTCATGTGTCTGAATGTGGTTAATACATATTCTAATAGCTTTATTCAGGCCCAACTTTGCATCACGACATTGGAAGGCTCTGTAACTTTAAGTAGGCCATCCCTTCCCCGCCAAACGAACCCTAAATAAAATTCAGGATCCTTAATGTGTGGTGTCTTCCTTAGCTTTTGTTGCTTGTCTTTCATAACATCTCACCAGAGCTATTTGTGTCTGTGGGGAGTTAGCGGAAAGATCACATATTGTACAGAGAGCACGGTGTTAAATTTATGCAAAGTGAAGAAATGTGTTATCTCAAAAAATATTTATTTCATAGCTTTTCCCTAGAGGGTTGTGTTTTGTTATATCTTTAAGGACAGCAGTGCTGTATTAGCATTATGCTTAAAAACCCCATAAATATTAAGAGCAGCTTTAATCTGTAGCGTTTATATAAAGCAATACATCAAGCTCTCCATGTTCTGAGGAGAGAAAATAAACAACACATTTGCAGCACAAAATGTCTACTTTTCAACGGGCCTTAGAAACCGGAGACAAAAGCCAGCTGAAGGAAAAGAAAGATGCTGAAAGGAAGCAGAGGGATATAGGAATAGCTCCTTTCGTGGTTTCTGTGCTTTCACATGATTTCATTCTTTTGTGAGGTGTTTGAATAGTCAGAACTGGATAGCAGCGGTTCAGAGTGGGACATGGATAACATGGTATCTAAAGCAACAATAGAGTAGATCTAGGTGGCTAGTGAAAAGCAACCATCTGTGCAGGAAGCAAAGTGCCATCTTCTTCCCTTCAGTTACAATTAAAATACACATTGGTAAAGCACCCTTTGCATTAGCATTCAAGGGCACTGAAGAAATACATGTAAAAAAACAACCAATCTCCATGGATATCTAATTAAAAAGCATGTCCCATTTTTAATAGCAGCATGGTTTGGTCTCATTGTATAAGCTTTCTTGCTCTCAAGGAAAGTGTTCCAATGGGAGCTAAAAAGCACTTTCAGATAGGCTGACTTAAAATGAAGTGCTCCTTCTTGTGTGTGTTTGTGTGTGTGTGTGTGGAGGAGGAGGAGGGCATGTGCACGCCGATATTTTGGATGGATTACTGGCAGTTGGAGTGTTGGAAGGTGTCAGAGCAGAACAATTTATATTTATACACTGTCATCTGTATGTAGGCATGCTCTAATGGGGAGCAGCCAAAATAATACAAAAAAACATTCAGGGCTTAATAGTAATTTCTTGCGGCCCTTTAAGAGTCAGCTCTCTCTTAAACATGAGGTTGGATGCACGCATGAAGATCCCATTAACCTCGATAAGAGTTTTTAGGCATAATTTCAGAGTACATCTAAAGGAAAACAGGGCTGCTAGTTTTATTATTATGACTTGCCTATTAGGGGGTCATTGATGTACAGTATATGCTCTTGGGATGAAACTCCCCATAGCAAGAGCTAAAGATGCCAGGCAGTAAGGGCACCCAGAGAGTCATTAAGAATATTGTGTGGGTTACAGTGCTCACCTTTCTCTGGCAGGTAAAGCCCTCAGTTCCTTTGTGTAGCAGAGCAGCTGCTCTAAAGCAGGATAGACACCCAAGCTCGCCTAGCCAGGCCAGGTAGTCTTAATGACCAGCCTTTGATTAAGGGTTTCCCAGGATGCAGGGGGTAAGGGGGGAAATGGGGTACAGAGTCTGTTAAGCGGTGAGACTTGTGTGTGACCCTGGAGAGAGACAGAGACTTCTGAAGGCAGGGCAGAGGTTTCTGCAAATGGGAGTTGTCTCTGTGCTGCTACCACTTTTGTTCAAGCAGTCAGGGACTGAGTACACTTTGTAAATAAACAGATTACACAAAGGAAATATCTGATTCCACAGCACCGATTCCTGATACAAGCAGGAAACTGAGCTGCAAGGCCCTAAAAAACTGCTACAGCTTAGCAGAGGGGTGACACTGTGATTATGTATATTACGGCAGTGCCCCAAATAGGCACAGGGCCATAGAAATGTATAGGAAGGTTGGGCTTCTGCCCTGAAGAGCTTAATCCATGATGTGCCGCTGCAATGCATGGGACTGTGCCTAGTATATTCACACCACTGATCAAATCAGCTTCTGATATATCCCACCCCTCAGATCATGTCACTTCCTCCTCCAATCCCTTTCCTGGTTGGTTACCCCTTTCCCTCCACATTCTGTTCAAGCACTATGTCCTCACCATAAAGTCTCTGCACAACGCTGCCCTTCCATGTGTCTCAGCCCTCATTTCCTCCCTCATCTTACTGCACATGGGCCTCTGTATCCTCTATTTCTAACTGATCCTTTTGTCTCCTTCTTCTATTCTTGCCTTAGCGCCTCTTCCCTGTGGGGTCTGATACTGGGCACAGCCTCTTGCTCCCCATGGACCAAACAAGATTTCCAGGCACCAGTCAAACACCCTCCCGGTCCATTTTAAACCGCAATTTTCTTGTGGAGCCTTTCTGTCCTGATCCTCTCACCGCCAGTATCTCCACTGGAACAGTTGTCCCATGAACAGCTTGTGTATGTCTCTGAATTAGGGCCAGCATTCTTTGGGATAAAGGACTTTTTAAGTGCTCTGTGAAGCACTGTGCTCATTAAAGCACAAATACTGATAATTCAAATGACCCCCTTACAGTATCGTCCTTGGTTAGTCTAGTTTCCATACTAGACTCCATGCTATGTGTGCTTATGCCAGCTCACTAAAGACCTCCCTCAGTACTTAGTGCCAGATCCTGAGCTGGTGGAAATCATCTTAGCTTCTCCCTTCCCCCTTCTCTCATCCTTCTGACTGCTTCTCCCACTTGACCAACATTTACTCTGAGATGACCCTTCTCAGAATGGTTGGCCATATCTCCAGTCATAGATCCCTCTCTTTCCATACAGATAACAAGGTGTGTTAATGTGTGTTCCTCACATGGAATGTCTCATTGCTATCTTACCTGTGGCGGATGATACACAGTTCTACATTTTCATCCACTCACTTTCTGCTCTTTTTATTGCATATTCATCTGCCTGTGTTGGCTCTGGCTACATCAGTACTTCTGCTGCTGCAACCATCCACAACTAAAATTTGATTTCTGAATGAAGTATCTTCTTCTTCCACTGGCCTCTGCCTCTGCTGTTACAATCCTCACCTCAGATCTTTTATTTGCTCCCTAGATAAATTATTCAATCACCTGCCAGTTTAAACCAGTGTAAATGGTGGATGCTTTGTAACCTGAAGTCTTTAAATCATGATTTGAGGACTTCAGCAACTCAGCCAGAGGTTAGGGGTCTATTACAAGAGTGAGTGGGAAAGATTCTGTGGTCTGCAATGTGCAGGAGGTCAGACTAGCTCATCACGATGGTCCCCTCTGGCCTTAAAGTCTATGAAACTGACCTTGTATTGCTCTACTTTATGGTAAAGTTAAACCTTGGGGGCCAGATTTGCCACTGGATTAAATTTATGCTGGATGCAGCCAGGAGCGCCGCCAGCTTTTCTGCTGCCCTAGGCGGCGGAAGGTCCCGCCGCCGAAATACCGCCGCGCTCGCCGTCCCCAAATTGTAGCGCCCTAGGCAACCGCCTAGGGCACCTAATGGGTTGTGCCGGCCCTAGATGCAGCAAAGAAAGAGGTATTCAGAGAGCCAGTCATGGCTCCATGATTTTCTCCCCTGCCGCTGGCAAAGGACCAAGCATTCTGAGGTTTGCTATAAAGTGCACCAGCTGGCTAGTATATCATCCCCTAGGAATCATATGCTAGCTAGGAATTGCTGGAACATGATATGCTCTAGCCACTCCCCTTACCCTCAATACTCACCCTGTGTTAGGGGCTGGAGGGAGGGAAGCATAGAAATTGTAGGCTCTGACAGCTCTGTGAATGCTGGGGACTCTCAGGGAGATCCCTAGCAGGTGATATGAGCAATGTTTTGGGTCCTCTGAGTCATGCAATCAGCACAAAGAGAGCAGAGCAGGGTCTTCAATCTGGCCCTCCTCTTTAAACGTCCAGCAGCCCAGAGTCTTGAGACCACCAGCACTCTGACCACACAGGAAAAGGAGCACACCACCTGCATGGCCATCACTGTCACTGTTTTCAGAACCATTTTGGATCTAATTCAAAATTTCCCTCTCTTCACCTCCATCTACTCCCCACTCACCCACTTCCCCGCTCCTACCTCTTCCCAGCAGTTCCCCTCAAATTTCCCAGTATTATGCTGCCTGGTCTATTCTGTTCAGATTCCTCTACCATGCCCATCAACATAGTATATATCTGGAATGCTCTTCTTCCCCCCCACTAAGAAACGGAGTCACTTCTGCTCTTGAAACCTTTGTGTATCCTTATCTGATAAATGACCCTCTCTCTCTTAAATATTGTGTGATTCCATGTGTAAAAATCAGGGACTCTGTTCACATAAATCATATTGTCCCTTACAATGACAATACCCTATCATCAGTATTCAAATACTAGATGAATAGTATGGCCCTGATTCTCATCTTATTTACGTCATTTTGACATTAGTGTAACTTCAATGGCAATACTAATTTACCCAGATGGACGTGTGACTGATGTGAGATTCTCACATATTATAACCAACACACATGTAACCTATACACAAAATAGATGCTAGTGTCTATTAATTATTAATTATTATTATTATTTATTATTACTAGTAGTAGTAGTAAATATATTATGAGAGATCCCAAAGGCCCCAATCAGGATAGAGACCTGTTTCAGCAGGCTGCTGTATAAACACAGAAAAGAGACAGTCTGAAATACCTATGTTTCCTTCTAATCTAATCTGAAGCAAAAATCCTAAAAGGGAATGATCAAGAGTGTTTTTAATGCAGGTCCTTAGGATCCAAGTTAATGCAAGCTATTGCTCTCAGGGCCTGTAAATTTGAACCTTGCCACAGCTTATCTGCCTCAAACTTCAGAATCAGAGGTTTTGACATGTGTGGTCAAGAGGGGTGCCCTTCAGAGCCTTGAGATGGAAAGAATCGGAGAAGACAGAGAGGAGCATATTGTCTCCCTCCAGCCGTACTCTGCCAACTCCCCACTGCAGAAGGACCTGTTACCAGTAGGACATTGCTTTGAGAAAACTCAGCCCAGTCTGGTCCCTGTTGTTCCAGTAGTGGCATGCTGTCAAAACCGCAGCAAGAGAGATCACAATGGCAGGCGTAATCTAAGGGGAAATGCTAAAGTTGGACAGGAATGAAAATAAAAGCCTCAGCCAGTTTCACTCCTGTCGAAAGAGAGTGAATATAAGTGGGATTTAGGAGGTCCCCAACGTGGTGCCCGCCTACTGGCCACCGGACAAGCAGCCGCCGAAATGCTGCCAATTTTCGGTGGCATTTGGCTGCTTGTCCGGCGGCCATGCTCCTCGGTGGCTAGTCGTCCAGCGCCCGCCACATGGAAAGGTTGGGGACCACTGCTCTAAAATATAAACATCTCCCCAAGAGAAGACGTTGGGGTCCAAACCATCCCTCGTGTAACTTCACTGACATGAATATTATGATTAGGTGGAGAACTGAGATGAGGGAACACTGCTATATTAGTGGCATATGTGAGGTACTTCATGAAATCTCTTAAAGTGCTGCAGTACCACCAGCCATTGTTTATTGTGGCCGAGGCTACATGTGCTACATGATTCCCACCCTGCAAGGCTAGCAGTGAACCTTGGACTCTTTAACATTACAAAGACCACATCTGATTTTGGGGTGAACACCAACAATGACAGTTCTTAATGAAGCAAAGTCCATCAGATGAGGTAAAAGGGTCTGAAAGAGGCAGAGAAATTACTGGCCCCAGTAATCCATGCATCTGTCACCTCCAGGCTGGGTTACTGGAACTCACTGCATCTGAAGCTGAATGTGACGACAATGCACAGGCTCCAGCTGGTACACAATAGAGCTGCCTGCCGTCTCCATGGCTCAGATTGCTGTGGGTACATCAGGCCCATGCTTAAGTCCCTCCACTGGCTCCCAGTTATCTTCTGATGCAAGTTTAAGTTCTTGGTCCTAATTTTCAAAGCAATTAATGGATCAAGCCCCAGCTATATCAAAAACTGAATTTCAATATACGATCCTCCATGATAGCTGCTCTTCTTGACAAAAAATGCAGGTCACACAGCCCAGGACAAACCATGTTTGAAATGATGACAAAGCATTCTTTGTTGAGGGAATCCAGCTATGGAACAATCATCCAGAGGAGATCAGGCAAACCCAGAGTCTGAGTATCTTGAGGAAACTCTGTAAAACCTTCCTCTTTATGAAAGACTTTCCACTATAAGTGACATTCACAATATGAACACCCTCTTGTATCACCAACCCCCTACCAACACCCACCAAAAACAAACACCCTCACCATATGCCAGGCATTTTAACTTCAAAAAGAGAGAAGTGCCAGAGAATCGATGATATCCTCTAGGGCAGGGGTGAGCAAACTATGACCTTTTAATCTGGCCCTCGAGCTCCTACCGGGGAGCAGGGTTGGGAGCTTTCCCCGCTCCGGTGCTCCGGCCGGGGAGCGGGGTCAGGGGCTTGCCTTGCTCTGCTCTGCACGTGCAGCAGCTCCGTGAGGTTCCCAGAAGCAGGCGCAGCCAGGGGGCTCTGCACGCTGCCCCTTCCCCAAACACTGGCTCTGCAGCTTCCATTGGCCGGGAACCGCATCCAATGGGAGCTGTGGGGGTGGTGCCTGCGGATGGGGCATTGCACAGAGCGGCGTAGCCCCAGCTCCAGAGGGGGACGGGCCACTGTTTCCAGGAGCCACTCCAGGAGCCACTCCAGGTAAGCGCCGCCGAGATCCTGCACCCCTGAGCCCTTCCCCCGCGCCCCAGCCCCCTGCCCCAGCCTTGATCACCCTCCAAGCCCAGAGCACCCTCCTGCACCCCAAACCCCTCATCCCCAGCCCCACCCCAGAGTCTGCACCCCCAGCCAGAGCCTCACCCCCATGCGTCCCTATCCCCTGCCCCAGCCGAGAGCCCCCTCCTGCCCTCCAAACCCCTCCATCCTAGCCTGGAGCACATTCCTGCACCCCAAACCCCTCATACCCAGCCCCACCCCAGAGTCTGCACCCCCAGCCAGAGCCCTCACCGCCCTGTGCACCCCAATCCCCTGCCCCAGCCGGCCCTCCATACAATTTCCATACCAAGATGTGGCCCTCAGGCCAAAAAGTTTGCCCACCCCTGCTCTGGGGTGCTCTAATGATTTTATGTGAAAGGTGTCCAGATACTATTATGATGGGAGACAGTATAAAACCCAAACATAGAATAGATGGAAATAACTCATAAGAAAAGGGAACATGGGGGAGAGCTGGACATCACTAAAGAAGGCTGGGGAAACTCCAGGGGATAACCAGCTATTGAAGAGGAAAAGAGAAGCAGCTGAGATTGCTTGATAAATTCAGAGAAAGTCTGGGAGACTCAGAGAGGGTTCCAAACCTACTGATTTGGGATCTCAAGGTTTCCATCCGAAGCAGAAATAGAAGATAGGAGCTTGCTTGTGTCCAATTCAGTTTCACTTCTGAACTTGTAATGGGTTCATAAAGTAGCATACTTAGTGCTTATGTAATTGGAGAAAGGCCAGAGAAGAGCAACAAAAATGATTAAAGGTCTAGGAAACATGTCCTATGAGGGAAGATTGAAAATATTAGGTTTGTTTAGTCTGGAAAAGAGACTAAAGGGGACATGATAACAGTTTTCAAATACATAAAAGGTTGTTACAAGGAAAAGGGAGAAAAAAAAATTCTTGTTAACCTCTGAGGATAGGACAAGAAGCAATGGGCTTAAATTTCAACAAGGGCGGTTTAGGTTGGACATTAGGAAAAATTTCCTAACTGTCAGGGTGGTTAAGCACTGGAATAAATTGCCTGGGGAGGTTGTGGAATCTCCATCACTGGAGATTTTTAAGAGCAGGATAGACAAACAATTATCAGGGATGGTCTAGATAATACTTAGTCCTGCCTTGAGTACCGGGGATTGGATTAGAACACCTCTTGAGGTCCCTTTCAGTCCTACGATTCTATGATTCCACCATTAAAAAGCACTCTCAATGAATAGGATCCTGAAGGCATTTGCCCATCTCTTCTTAGACTAATCTTGTGTATTTGGAAAATCCCACATGTATTGAATGTACCATAGAAACGAGCCCTAAAATGACACTGAGTGTAACTTGCCTATTTTACTTTCCTTACACCTTATGTGGGTGAGGCATGGACTAGTCTAGGGGTCGGCAACCTTTGGCACACGGCCTATCAGGGTAATCTGCTGGCAGGCTGCGAGACATTTTGTTTACATTGACCGTCTGCAGGCACGACCCCCACAGCTCCCAGTGGCCGGGAACGGCGAACTGCGGCCACTGGGAATGCAGGGGGCCATGCCTGCGGACGGTCAATGTAAACAAAATGTTTTGTGGCCCGCCAGTGGATTACCCTGATGGGCCGCATGCTGAAGGTTACTGACCTCTGGACTAGACGATAAAGCCCACTGGCTAGAGAAAATAGCACATACATTCCTCTTATTTTTCCCTCTGGTTCAGAGAACTCAATTAAAATATCACTCAACTACCTACCCACCTCTCTTTTCTGATGAGCATTTGAACTCTCCAGCTACTTTCCACCCCCTTACCCAACAATAGCAGCTATTCTACACAGTTTTGCTTGATTTTGTCACCGAGCCTGGTGACACTCAGGGGTTTCAGTGGAGTTTATATTTGAGATTTTGTATAAATGTGTTGATCTACAAACCGGTGCTGAAAAAAAAAATCCACGACTCTCCTTGAATCCTTATCCATTCCTAGAAATAACCATAAGCTTGGACCCTTGCTAATGTTCTGAAATAGTCAGTGAAACAGGTGTCATTCTCACAGCATTTGCCACTGTTCATTCTGCTTGCATGTTGTATCCCTTCCTTGCACCCATTGTCTGTCTAGATTGTAAATGCTTTGGGGAAGGGATTGGGTTTACAGCTCAATTACAGCCTCTAAGCACTACTGAATACAAATAATAAACAATAATTACCATCTTTAAGAACATCAGAATGGCCATAGTGGATCAGACCAATGGTCCATCTAGCTCAGTATCCTGTCTTTTGACAGTGGTTGGTGCCAGATGCATCAGAGGGAATGAAAAGAACACGGCAATTTATCAAATGATCCATCCCCTGTTGTCCAGTCCTAGCTTCTGGAAGCTCTCTTAGAGTACTGGTTACATGCAGTCAAAGGTTGCTCTTCAAGACTCTTCATCTGCCTTCTCATACATGTCTTTTGGTGAAGAGCTCTCAGGCTGCTGCTGGGGGGTCTTGTCTCCTTCCTCCTCGTATATGGTCCTGGAAAATTTTGAAAAGTATCTGAACTTTGAAGGCTTTTCCTCACTATAAAATAACCTTGAGTCAAAACATGACCTTGAGATGTCATGTTCACTAATAGGACTCTGACTATGACTGTGCAGTCAGTGTACACAGGGAGAAGTCATGTTCAATATCATGTCAGCTGGTCACAGATAAACTCTCGTCCCAGTAGAGTATATGAGCTGGCATGACTTGTCCCTGTCCACACTTACTGCAAAGTCATGGGCAATATCGTGTTGGTGAACACGATTCCTCAAGCTCATGTTCTAACTCAGCGTAACTTTCTAATGAAATAAAGTTCTTAGATGCTTTTTCAGACACAACCCATAATCCTAGTCTTGCCAAGGTCCACCCGTTACAATCAGATTGTGACTCCAAGTTCACATATACTGCGGTTCATACTGGGCCTTGTCCTTCCATGGATATGAATTGGAGTCTAGCTTCCATAAGAGTAGGAAGAGCTCCTGAAAATAAGAACATTCAAAACACTAATTCAATGAAACTTAGCTGATAACAGTAAAAGCGTAAGTTATAGACTTTGGGGCTTCAATGGTGCTGAGCCAGGAATGAATTTGCCCACTTACTTTAACTTAGGCCCCAACTCAGGCAGTATCTTTAGTGAGGAAAGCACTTTAGTACATGCTTAATTTTAAACCTGGGCTTAAATCCCATTGAAGTCAAGCACTTGTCTAAGCACTTCCCTGAATAAGGGCTATAATTTTTGTACTTTTGAATTGTATCAGCCTGAATACTAAATCAAAATGCATGGTCACTTTTGGAAGAAAACTGTACTTCTGTTAGCTGTCATCAGTGCCTTCAAACTGTGTCTCTACTGAGGTCTCTCTGTTATGATGTATTAGTCAGACATGGAAAAAGGTGGATGAAAAACTGCCTCCCCAGTGCTTTCATGGCTTTGAAATTCTAGTTTATTTTTTTCCCATTTTTCTCATACTTTGTGATAATCATTATCTTCTTTTTCCTACATCTTGCTAACAGAATGGCATCATTAATAGCTGAACAAGTTTTCTGCCACCTATTATTCCTCTGCTCTCTTTAAGGAACAACTTTGATTTAAAAATTCAAAATGACGACCTTCGTCTATGGCTCTGTGGGGCTCACAGCTATAAAGATTGAGATTCCACTTTGCTTTTTTCCCCCTAATCTTGACAAAATACAGCTTATTTAGATCATTGTAGCATTTGTTCCATTTTTTTCTTGTTGGGAATGCATATTGAAAATGATGCTGTTTTCCAATAAATTCACTGTACCATACTATATAATTCCACATTGGCTACCACACCAATTGCTGTCTATTGAGCTAGGTTTTTATAAGGTTGTCCATCACGGTGGTATCCGTGCATCTTCAATATCTTCTCAAAATCTCTGTCTGTTGCAGCTCTGCCAGCAGGAGCAAACTTAAAGTTATTGGTGGGATTATTTTTTTTTTTTTGTAAATAAATATAAAGTGTGAGGCTGCTAATGTGTTTGACAGGGTTACTGTTGAAAACAAAAATCAAATGTGTTAGTTCCACATTTAGTTTTGAATGTGAAGAGGGTGTCAGTTATTCTTATTACATTTGGCAAGGGGTTCGGTAGTCTTGGAGCAGCGTCTGGCTCAGCTTATGGTTCTGAGTCGTCTCCCATTTGGCAACAGCCCTGTTTCTCCCATTATTATTTAGTATTAGAGAAGCACTTACAGGCCCCACTGAGGTCAGGGCCCATTGTTTTTAGGCTCATGCATAGTAAGAGGCAGACCCTGATCCCCAAAGCTTACAGTCTATATAGACAAGACAACACAGAAAGCAAAGTTGTTGTATGAGGTCATCATCATGGAAGGAAAGATGACTGCCTCCAGTAGCTAGAGCCAATACCGTTCACAGCTTTGAAAATCAGGATGTGACCATCAGGAGACTATGCTTTAATGCAGAGCAGTGAAATGGAGGGATGCGTTCACAGTGTTAGTGAACAGACCAGCAGCTGCATTCTTGTCCAGATGTAGCTTTCTCAGGGTACTAGATTTCATTCCTCAGCATTCTAGAGAAGCGAATCACTGCACCAGTAAATTATGTTGCAAACTTTTATGTTCAGTGGAGTTGCTGTCTTGTGCTCCCTCTGACAGCCCCTTCCCCTACAGTATTTTCTGTGGTACACTTGTATTAGGAATCATCACCATTATGCAGCTGCTCTGATAGATTGGAACTAGTCCTTGAAAGAAGACAGCAATAATATCAGCAACTTGGCAACTGCAAGTGTTTCAGGAACTATCATATCTTACTTGGCACACCTCTAGTTTAAAAAATGCCTCCTTGCAATTAATTAACAGGAATCCAAGAGCCTCCAGAAGGAAAGTTTTATGAGCTGATGCTTTCCTCTGGGATGGCATCATTCAAGCCAAATAACTGCCAACTGGCATATTCGCTCGTGAACTCTTTCAACTCAGCATCCAGCGAAACTATTTTCTGTCTTTCAGACTAGAAATGCCTGTGGAAAGTTATGCTCTTTTATCCACTTCTTTAAGATTTATTTTTTGCTTTTTAATTTTTTTTTCAGTAAAAATTGAATTTCATATTGATGTTGGAGCTCTTGAAACTGAAATTCTCCGTCTGTCTGCAGAACAGATACATTTCCTAGGGCAAGCTTCCCCACACCCCCCCATGAATTCACCTCATCCCTTGTCTAAAGGGACTTAGGGTCTGATGCAAAATCTGTTGAACTCAGTTGAAAGACTCCCCTGGACTTATGGATGTTTGGATCAGGCTTTGAGAGGGCAAGTTAGTCTCCATGCCCATTAAATCCTTCATCTCCTTGATGAGCCTGCTGTCAAACCTAACTGCAGTGGTGACAGGGCTTTTTGCAATCTGGACACCAGTTTAATATTGAAGTCATTACAGAGCAACATGCTGCTGTGTCATTGAGTGGGATCTGAAATGGGGAGCCAACTTCAGGCTCTCTTTTGCCAAGCCAGAAAGAGGTAGAAGCTCTTAAGTGGGTCTTAACCAGGGGTACACGTATCCCTGGGGGTACGCAGAGATCTTCCAGGGGGTACATCAACTCATCTAGATATTTGCCTAGTTTTACAACAGGCTACATAAAAAGCACTAGCGAAGTCAGTACAAACTAAAATTTCATACACACAGTGACTTGTTTATATTGTGCCCTGAAATGTAAGTACAATATTTATATTCCAGTTGATGTATTTTATAATTATATGGTAAAAATGAGAAAGTCAGCAATTTTTCAGTAATAGTGTGCTGTGACACATATTTTTTGTCTGATTTTGTAAGTGTGAGTTTTTTAAGTGAGGTGAAACTTGGGGGGTACGGAAGACAAATCAGACTCTTGAAAGGGGTATGGTAGTCTGAAAAGGTTGAGCGTCACTGCTTTAGAGACGCTCAACCTCAGCCTGGACCAGTTCACACAAGAGATCCACTTCCTGGACACTACAGTGCAAATAAGTGATGGTCACATAAACACCACCCTATACCGGAAACCTACTGACCGCTATACGTACCTATATGCCTCCAGCTTCCATCCAAGACACATCACATGATCCATTGTCTACAGCCAAGCCCTAAGATACAACCGAATTTGCTCCAACCCCTCAGACAGAGACAAACACCTACAAGATCTTAAATGATCCCTCACTCTCACAGACCTTGGGAGGCAGGCCAGTCCTCGCTTACAGACAACCCCCCAACCTGAAGCAAATACTCACCAGCAACTACACACCACACCACAGAAACACCAACCCAGGAACCAATCCCTGTAGCAAACCTCGTTGCCTACTCTGTCCCCATATGTACTCTGGCGACACCATCAGAGGACCCAACCACATCAGCCACACCATCAAGGGCTCATTCACCTGCACATCCACTAATGTTATATATGCCATCATGTGCCAGCAATGCCCCTCTGCCATGTACATTGGCCAAACCGGACAGTCCCTCCGCAAAAGAATAAATGGACACAAATCGGACATCAGGAATGGTAACATACATATCCCAGTAAGTGAACACTTCAATCTCCCTGGTCATTCTATTACAGATTTAAAAGTCACTATCATTGAACAAAAAAACTTCAGAAACAGACTTCAAAGAGAAACAGCAGAACTAAAATTCATTTGCAAATTTAACACCATTAATCTGGGCTTGAATAGGGACTGGGAGTGGCTGGCTCATTACAGAAGCAGCTTTTCCTCTCCTGGAATTGACACCTCCTCATCTATTATTGGGAGTGGACTACATCCACCCTGATTGAATTGGCCCTGTCAACACTGGTTCTCCACTTGCGAAGTAACTCCCTGCTCTCCATGGGTCAGTATATAATGCCTGCATCTGTAACTTTCACTCTATGCATCTGAAGAAGTGAGGTTTTTACCCACGAAAGCTTATGCCCAAATAAATCTGTTAGTCTTTAAGGTGCCACCAGACTCCTTGTTTTTTTTGTAGATACAGGCTAACACGGCTACCCCCTGATACTTGACTGCTTTAGAGACTAGATCATGCTCTCTGGAAGTTCTAGTCTGATCCCATCTGAATGAAACTCAGAGTAGCACTGACGAGCCTATCACAGTGGGACCCTGTTGTTACAATAATACAAATAAAAAATAATAAGCTACCACAAAAGCTGCGACCTGCCCTCCTGATCCAGCAAGAAGCACTGTGTGTAGGCTCTTTGAAAGCAGTGTTATTTAATTAATTGTTGGGGGTGGGGAGCAGAGCGTAGGTAATCCTGAGAGATATCTCCCCACAAAAATATTGAAACGCTGACACAAGCTTAGCCACTGTGACATTAACAGTGCTTCTCTAATTTGCTCCCTGACCTAGAAAAAGAAAAAGAGGACTCATGTGGCTGATGTAAAAATGTAATATGCCCTTTTTTCCTTTAGGATTATACAGGGCTGCTTCAGATTCAAACTGTGTGAGCTGTAGAAACAGAGAGATCCATTGTCCCATAAATAACCATTACCAATAAGACGATTAGGAATAAGGCTAGTATTGTATCGCTGTCTCAGTTACATACTATATGCTGGCAATTGCATCACCATTTTTTTAAGGTGTGGGTCAACACTTCATTATACCACTTTCTTTCCTGCAAACCAAGGGAGTATAAGATATCATTGCATCATAAATTTTTAAATATACCCTATTTGAAAGCAGACTGATTTCCTGACTGACTTACTCAACTATTACCTAGAGAGGATAGAAGTAAAGTTCTTTCTTGTTATGCAACCTTACCCTGATCTGATTATTATGCATGAAATCACATTAGCAAGTGCCTCTCTGTGAGGAAACTTGGGAAACTGTTATAGTAAACAAGGAAAAACTAAACACATTTATTGGATTTCATCAGCAAAACGTATCTGTAAAATCCACAACACCTGGTCCTACATGTCACACAATTAATTCTCCTTTAATTTATGCAGGAACTCATTACGGGGCTGAGCGGGGACTAGGAAATAGAACAGAATTAGGTAATTCCCTAGTGTATTGATTCTACTTTATCAAAGAACTCTGTAACTCAACCAATGCATTAGCATTAAGCTGGGTTTCAAAGTTACTAGGGCAGCAAAGATAAGAAAAAGCAGGAAAGACTGGGGGTAAGAAGAGAATACTTTTAAATTGGAGAGAATGACTTAATTTTCTAAACATCAAGTGTGAAATATGTAGGGCCTAATTTTCTCTTACCTTACTCAGAGCACAGTAATTGACACTCCTTTAAAGGGAATGCAAGAGCTACCAGAACAGGATGGGAGCATTTTACACTCACTATGCACTGGTCTAAATGATTGCACAAGGCAGTGGAGAAAGGTAAATACACTCACCTGGGAGGGGGTCCTTGCTCCAATGAATATTTAAGTATTTTATATGAAGTGGAACAGCTTCAATAGGAAAGAATTAGAGACCCACTCCGGCATAGCTAATTGGTGAAAAAAGACCTGGGTTCAGAGTAGGGACTATGAACTTGAGTCTCCCACATCCCAACTGAGTACCTGATCCACAGGGCTACGGGGCCTGGTGAATCCACTATGACTTGAAAAATTGAAACTGAAGTTTCCTTTCACCACTTCCAAAATGTTTCCTTCTTTTGTTTCAATCAAAACAATTTGCCAAATTGGACACACATTCGTGAAATGTTTCGGTCAATGCAAATCTGCCAAAAAAAAGTTTCATCTGAAACATTTTGCCCAGCTCTATTTATAGGTTCCTGTTGTTTTTCTCTTGATTCTTCACCAAAAGGAAAATATATTTGCACCTGAAAATGTACTAGCCAATCCATTTACATGACTTGTATTGCCTTTGTCAAGACATATGGAAAAATAATCAATGCTTAGAAACAAGGCAATATTGTTCTGTTATACACTTTATTATGTGCCAATATCCACAAAACAGAAGTGCAGATTAGCAGCAGACAAAACATTTTCAGTGCACACAAAGCTCAAATGTAAGCACCAGTAGGACAGGAAACTGTACTAAAAAGGATCATTTGGTACATACTGTGGAGTGCATTCAAATTAATGATGGGTAAACCCCCTGAGATCTGATTTGGCTTCACCACCAAGAATTCAGCTGCTAATCTGAATTTTTAGTATTGCTGTGGGCATAGGTAGATTTTAAGGACAAATTAACTGACAATTAAGTTAATAATTTACATTAAGAAACCACCCGCTCTCTGCGGGGGAGAAGGAATGGAGTCTGCAAATTACTTCTCATGTTAAGTTAATTCAGATGTACAGCAAGGTCTGGCAAAAGTCTGGAGTTTTCCTCATTCTGCAGCATGGTATAGGAGTTACAGCTGAGGACCAGGATCAGGACACAGTTGGATGTGTGTAT